>NC_090446.1:92948257-93255969 GCF_031143425.1 Pleurodeles waltl | reverse complement strand
ATGGGTATAAGAAGGGCACCCAAATCTACAGACTTCAGAAACACTTCTGGAACCAAGAGGAACCTCTGCCTGGAGAAGAGCTGATAGCTGAGCAAGAAGGGCTGCCCTGCCTGAGACTGTTATTTGTGGAGCTTTCCTGCAGTGCTGCTTCTGCCAGAGTAAGAGGGCAAAGACTGGACTTTGTGTGCCTTCCATCTTGTGAAGACATCTCCAAGGGCTTGATTTAGAGCTTGCCTACTGTTGTTTGAAGTCTCAGGGACAGCAAAGACTTCTCTCTGCCAGCACCTGGAATCTCTGGAGAGACTCCTGCTCTGACAAGTGGTGCCCTATCCAGTGCCTGGACCCTTGAAAGAAAAGCTGGTGGAAATCCAAGGAAATCGACTTTGGACGACTCCGGACAGACGCCGCTGCTGAATCCGGTAACGCCGCCTGCACCTGACGCCGTGACCCTCGCTGGAACGCCACGCTCTTCGCAGGCCCGACGCTGCTGCAGCCCCGCTGAAGTCCGCGACTCCGTGGAAGTCGCCGCACCACGTCGTGACCGACGCCGCTCAAAGTGCACGGATTCAACGGTTCACACAGATGCCGCGATTCCCGACTTCGCGCATCGGCTTGTTTTCACTCTTCACCAAAGGTACTGTACTAGGGGGTCTACACGACTCCGTGTCCGGCGCCGCTGGTGTTGGCTTGTTGGGAACGACTCCGTCACGACGCCATGTTAACATCTCACTGAAGCATTTTTGTTTCTAAGCGCTATTTTTGAGTTTAATCTTTAAAAATTCATAACTTGGCTTGTGTATGTCGGATTTTTGTCGTTTTGGTCTTGTTTTGTTTAGATAAATATTTCCTATTTTTCTAAACCGGTGTTGTGTCACTTTGTAGTGTTTTCATTAAGTTACTTTGTGTGTTGGTACAAATACGTTACACCTAGCGCTCTGAAGTTAAGCCTACTGCTCTGCCAAGCTACCGAGGGGGTAAGCAGGGGCTAGCTGAGGGTGATTCTCTTTTACCCTGACTAGAGTGAGGGTCCTTGCTTGAACAGGGGGTAACCTGACTGTCAACCAAAGACCCCATTTCTAACAGACTGTATGAGTAACCATGATAGATTTTGTGACTTCCTGAATTGAGTAAATCTATTGTCATGTGATGCTGTAAAACTTCAAGCGCAGATGTACATATTTCTTTAAGAATGAGACCCATTTTGAGCAACTACATCTGCAGCCATTTCAGTGAAGGATGGCTGCCACGGATATCACGTTCCTGCATGTTCAGAAGTTTCAAAACAGTTTGGCCCACATTTAAGAAAAGTGGGACTGCATTATATGCAGCTCCACTTTTCTTCCGTCCCTTAGCGCCCCCCTAACGCCACCATGTGTGTGCAGTAGTTATCATACAACGCACCATGGTGCAGCTTAGGGGCAATAGCGTCATCATTTTTGACATTATTGTTGTACATTACAAGATTAGCGCCAAACATTTTGGCGCTAATTCTGCAAAGTACATAGGGGCCCATTAAGAATAATGGTGTGCCCCCTTTTAATGCCTGCTCTGTGCAGGAGTTAAAAATAGTCGCTAAAAATGGTGCAGTGAAATCTCAATGGTCCCACTCTGCCATTTTTGCGGTCCCGCTAATGGGGGAAATCTTCCTTGCACACATTATGCCTGACCCAGGCATAACGTGGTGCAAGGGGTTACAAAGTGGCCAATGCATGCATTGCGCCACTTCGTAAATCTGACACAGCAAATTTGGCCTCGTTGAGCCAAATACGCCTCCTAAAAAATTACGCTGATGTGGTGCAAGGAGGCGCCAGGCCTTCTTAAATCTGGGCCATTGTATTTTGAGGGTAGAATCCAAATTTTCATTTCATTTTCATAGAAAATCATCTCAATCTAATGGCAACACCCATTATTCTTTTCAAGATCTTTCATAATTTATGTATGAGTAATGTACACATAGATTGCATACATTTTGCAAGTGTAAGGTACACTCACATGCATATAGATTAAACAGCTATTATCTTTTGTAATCGATTGGTAAATTGTGCACTTTAGAGATTTTGCGAGTCAAAGTCTGTTTTCTTTCAGAAAAATGCTTTGTGATTTGGTCGAAATTACAACATTGAGTTTCAGGAAACTAACACGTTTTTACAGTAGAAAATATATTATCAGAGAGTAGAAAAAAGAAAAAGAATAAAGACAAAAAAGTATAAAGCAAAAGAGAATAGAATAAGTTTATCGAAATGTGAAAAAAGGAATAATCATAAAAGAAAGGGGAGTGCAGGAGATAAAAGAGAATATGAGACACAGAGAGAGAAGTAGTCAAAGGGAGAGCGAGAGGCGCGCGCACAGCACGCTAGATTTCTTCACAGCTCTGACATTAATATTTAAAAGGCTCTTTCACTTATTCCCAATGAATCTCAAAGATTCAGCGGATGATGAAATTCTAGCCGTCTCTTAAAACCCAGCAATGTGCTATCGCTCTGTGTGCCCCTCTCCCTGGGAACAGCAGCTTTTCCAGCTGTTGCCTCATATTGGAAAAACATTATTAACATATTTCAAAGCTGAAACCTATGCAAGACCTCCTCACAGCTGAAAGTAATGCGGCAGCAAACAAGCACCTTGGCATGAAGAAAGCCTCTGCTCTTTCCAAGTAATGCTATGCAGTCGCATAATATGCCAGGGAGGCAAGCCGATACATTTCTGCTGATATTGTGCTCTTTGTAAACAGTGCATGCAAACTGTGGCAGCGTTTTATGGCTAAACGCATGGTACTTATAAAATTTGCAAAACAAAATGTGCCCAGACTTTTTCTTGGGAGCCCTCGGATAGAGCTGCTGAATGGCCGGGTTGCTGATTGCCAAGGCTGCCTGATCTTGATTCCATCTCCTAAACTTTCTCTTTATCACAGCATTTCACTTTTTTCATCCCTACTTTTTTCCCCTTTATAATCGTTTCTCTATCTTTCTCTTCTTCTTTCTCCCTTTTCTTTAGTTATCCTTCTTGTTCTATGTCAAAGTTAGACGATGAAACATAAAACCTGGTTCTCAGAAATGACTGCCAGTACTATCCTCTTGCATTTAAAGCGCACACTCTAACATTGGGCGAAGAGGGGCAGACAACTAGGTACCAGGGTATTCTCTCTTGGGTGCAGAAGTGGGGTAGCATAGTGAGGACAAAGTCAGAGGGCAAGGTCACCTCTTTGCTCCCAATGTCTTCACTTCTGTCAAAGGTTTCAAAGGGAATTTGTGCAGGCTGGTTGTGGAAGCCATGTCCTCCACTCCATGGCAGAGGACCTTCTGCCCTATCTATAGAGATCTGTGACTGCCTGGTGGGGATCTCTGTACTGTTCAGGGAGTCGTAAATACTGCAACTCCTTTCACAAGTTTGCCTCGCAATCAATAGGGTTGGAGAACTGTCACTGGCAGCCCTTTGGGAGACTGAACGGTACACTTGAAGAGCCAGTAGGGCTCCAAAAGGGTAAACTTTGCTGATCTGAAATAGTAACTCTGAGGGGCAGATTAATTATTTTGTAGTGCAACGCAACAACCAAAGTTGCTGCACTATGTTTCACAAGAGGGCAAAGCAGCCCAGATTAATAGTTGTTCAAAACAACTGCTGTTGCTCTCAACCCCCGCAGTGCTGCTCAAACGGGCTACCTAAGACCAAGCACAACCTTTGCACCATGTGGCAGTGATGTGTGCATGCTGTTTAGCAGATAGTTTGTATGGTGTATCATTTCAGGGCATATAATTTGGCAGATTGAAGACGCGAGTGGAAGTGGGCGCGAGGAGTTTCCTGGTCAGGAACGTACCTCACAGCTCAAAATCACAGGACACTGAACTTCAATAAATATTTTCAAATATTTGTCATTTGCTTCTCCACTTTCACATAACTGGACTAAATGATGCCAAGGGCCATATTACAAAACTACCTCCGGGCCACCAGCATTTGCCCCTGCTATACAGAGATACAATAAAACAGCTGCAGAGATGCACATGTGGCAGTAGAGCAGTCATCAAAGTTCGATGGAGTGTCAGTTTCAGTGGTATGTCAATGTATGCATGCTGGTCCCCCACCTTTCGGCAAAGAAGTGGTTCTTGACTGCACTCAACATTAAAGCAGGACCCAGGCTTCCAAGAAGTCACAAGAGGAGTGCACCAGCAGATGTGCAAGCTGCACACCTGAATACTACATAAAACATGCTTTCTTCCAGGGTGGTCTACATGTTTCATAGTCCTCACATTGTGGGCCGGTTGCCTGAACAGCAGTTTTTCTTTAATAACAGCATGAAATTGAGGAATCACAACATGCTTGCTTTAAAAGTAGCACAGCCTCATTTAAACCAAATTATTTGTGATATGGTGTTATAGAACTAACCATATGGCTCTTCCTGTAGCCTCAAATTGTCGTCCCTAGAAAGAAATGGCAACCTTTGTTGTTTGAGCAGTAGATATACTTTCTTTTAATTGACCAAAAATCTTATATCTGTCAACAAGTCCTTCTTGCATTGTTAATCTCCTTTTAGGCCTGTCTGCAATGCAAAGTACTGCCACTGAAAACATTATGTAAAAAAAATGTTTTAAAGAAATTTGTCTCCATGTACTGTTGTGGTGCTAATACTTTAAGACTTGTTCCTCATGCTTCATTCACAATTGCTGCTGAAAAATTCAACGTTCATGAAGACTAGAAGCTAAGGGAAGGCTGCAATCTGCTTTCTTCTCACGTAAAACATAACTACAGTGGTCCACTTGGCAAAAATTCTTCTATTTCAAGGCCAAGAACATCCGTTGTTCTCCATCTTCTACCCACAATTCTTCAAAATGTAATGTTAAGTTAAATCACACAAGTGCAGCACACCAAGCAAATTATATTTTCAAAAATATTCATACACCAATTAGCACATAAATATAAAATTAAATTATTGGATTATCATATTATCATACACATCATAATTCATAAAAATTTTATAAAAATTTTGTTTCCCTCATAATCCACAATACCAGAAAGGTAAAGAATGTGTTGAGAAAAAGTGCTCGTGAATCGAGCAAAGAAAGAGATAAATCAGCCTTAACTTCTATAAAAAGATTATGTACATAAAACCTGTTGGTTAACAATTTTCAATCACATAAAATAAATCTCATTCCGTAAGGGTATAATGTCCTAATCGAAATTGTCCTTTGGAGGTCTCCATACACCAATCGAGACTCAATATACTTGTCGATGTTTCGACCCGGCGTAAAAGGAAGGGACCACTTCTAGCCTCAAAAACGGGTCTTCACCAGGGCTCACACTGAAAAGGAGCAATCTATTGAGAAAAAAATCATAATGTCCAAACTTAATATAAAACTCCTTAAAACTCAAAAGTATTATTTGTGCTGCTTCGAAAACAAATACTTCCCTACTCACCTAAACTCTTCGGTCATGAGATAAGTCAAAGGTCAAACTTAGCGAAAAGGTACAACTGGCCTCTCAATGCAGGAAAAATCTACTCCTTGTCAAATCCAGAGAAAGGTGGACCTTATCAATTAACCATATTACTGAATTATATCAGCCTTAAACACACAACCCTTTAGTAAGGTTCTTTCTATTGAAGCTCACCTTCCATGAAAGAACAAAGAAACACTCCGGCATCGTTATCAGAAAACCTCTTAGTCATTGTCAAAGGTAGAAAACCCCAAATGGTATAATTATTTTCCATATCTGAGGAGACAAAAACAATTAATCAACCAATGAATAATAATAAATTGAGTGTATCCCTAGGCAAGAAAAGGAAACCCTTTATCTCACTGCCCACCTCCATACCGGGGATAATGTGTCATATACATCCCTCAGGTTGGAAACGCTCAAGTTCCAATGGCGCTAATCATCAATTGGTTGAATCCCTAAACAATTCTGTGCCCGTCAGTTCTCCTGTCCCGTCTTCCTTAGGAAACCATAAATCTGGGGAAATAACCAAGTCACACACTAGTTCAAATTCAAATCATTCTAACAGTAAGAAACCAAAAAACAGGGAACCCACCAAAGGGTTACTCACCTCGGTGACCAAGGTATGTAATCCACTTTCCACAACGCGGCGTGAGCTCCTGCCCGAAACACTTCCTGCTTCATCAGCGTATGCGTTGACGAAGGTGTTGAAGGAGTGGGGAAGAGATGTAATTATGTCAGTTTACCCACTCCATTCTTAACTCTCGCGCCACCAAAAAGAAAGAAAGAGGCCAAGTACGGGAAGGATAAATTCCTCGTATAATCACTCACATCAGTTTGAACGAAAGTCTTAATATGACCCTATGTCACATATCAAAAAAATGAGTAAACGCCCTCACATATCATATCATAAGGGATACTACAAATCATACCTGGCTATGGACAATGAGTACTGTTTTAAAAAATACAATTCTTAATTCACTAAACACCAATAAGAAGGGTTAGAGAACCGATTCCTCAGCCTGACCAATTCTAAAGTCCTAACGGGGGAACGCCGCTTTGCATTCATTATGCCTGGTTCAGGCATAATGTGACGCAAGGGTTTACAAAGAGGCGTAAAGCATGCATGTAAATATGGCCCAGGGATAATGCCATTTTAGGGCTTCCTTAGCGTAAAAAAAAATTATGCTATGGCGGCACTAAGGTGGCACTAGGGGCTCTTAAATATGCCCCTTAGTCCTTAGGTTCAATGTATGAGATAATTCTGAGCCCAGACAGACCAGGGTAAAGGCATTATTGTCTAGAGAGGTATTCCCCCATAAATATCGTTCTAGCCAACTAGAAATAGAGGCCTGAATCTCTGTCATGTCTGGAGTAATCTCAATCCTAGTCCATCCATATGAAATGCACCCAAAAGAGGACCGGTGATTCCCTTAACATTTTACCCACACGGCAGCTCCCTAGGCTAGCCTCAAGGCGCAGGGATAAGGGACATTTACCTGGAGGAGGGAGCTCTTATTTCGTTACTGAATTTCCCAATTTACATTTAGTTGTAAGGTGACTGTGTACACGTCTTCATAGCTTCATGCCATGCAAATGGTAGCACATGTATAAAATTTATAAACACATTCAATTCCCTTTAAATGTACTCACATACCGCCTAAAACTTTCACCGCTTTGCATTCACAGACACACAATTAGAGGGCTTGCAGAGTTTAAATACGAATGCGTGCACTGTACCTGTTTACATGCACAGATAGTACATAAACAAATTGCATTTTGGCTGTACCTCTTCATTAGACCAATTCCCATTTAAGTGGGGGTATGGCATGGTTGTGACGTCATTTCCTGTAATACCATTCCTCGTGCCCCCACACTTATGTTTTTAAGAACGGTGTACTGCCTTTATCAAATAATTGTATTTTTTACATTCATTATAACTATCGAAATACCAAGGCCGCACGTGCGTGGACCGTTTCCGTGCGCCACAGCCCTGTTTTTGAGAGTGCGCAGAATGCAAAGAGCCCGGCCGTGTCTCCGAATTAAAAATCCATGCCTTTCATCCGCCACGCAGGGCTTGCGAGGCCCACCGGCGCGCTGGGGGTTTTCTCTCGAAGTTCCCCGGCCTCCAAGCAGACTCGTACCTTGTAGCTTGGCGCCTGGCAGCTGTTGTGCTCTGCTCCGCTGAGGCGGCGTGCAGGCGGTCCAGGGCCCTACTGCGCCCGGGCACAGAGGCAGGGTTGGCAGGGCAGTGAGGGGCGCGGAGCAGCGGAGCCCAGGGGCTGCCTGGGGATCCACGCACCAGCAGCATGCCAGTGCGCCCAGAGCCAACGCGGCCTACAGGAACCATATGTCAGGGGTTAGCATCTGCTCCACATTAGAGAGACCAGGTGAAACAGCGTGGCTGATTGATTGCTTAACCAGCATCTATTAAACAGATTGTTTGGATGAAAATGCGCGGCCCTGCGAGAGAAAAAGAGGCACCGGCACCTCTCCTTGGTGGCAACCTCCAGGAGTGGTCTGTCTGTATGGCTTGAACAAAAGCCTACAGCGGCCTTGGGATATGAGGTTTCAGCGTCTCTAGAAGAGTAGCCAGGTAGGTTTTAATGGATACTAGATCTGGAAGCACTTTTTTCAGTCAGACTGAAAGGAAAATGGCAGGAATGTGCTGTATTTACCACCAAATGGAGCATAGCTGTCCTTTCCTAGCGCTGGTGCACTTCTGCCTGCCTAGCTCCAACACAGGCTTCCTCGCGTCATGTTGCAAGGATGCCTGCATTGTAGGCAGGATTGTTTTTGTGCAGGTAGGAATACCTTGCTGCAGAAAAACAATTCTGAGAGACCCACGCAAAGAAAGAGGAACAAACAAGGAGAAGTAAAGAGAATTCTCCTTGTTATTCCTCACCTGGGGAGGGGTAGCCATTTGGTGCATTCCCGGGTCTACCTCTAGGATAAATCTGGAAATGCACCAAAATCCATGGGTGGATGTGTGGGAACACGCACCCCGCACACATGGAATGACTTCTTGGGGTAGAGAAACGCAAGGCAGCGATTTGGGCTACCTTGTGTTACTCTAGATTTATCAGGCTATTCAGGGTCCTGCAAAGTGGCCTTGCATGGCTCAATAAATCTCAATCTGGTTTTGTGTCGCCTTGCTCCCCCTCGTATGGCCAAGGGCGGCGCAAAACCATAAGAAATATGGGCTTTAATTTTAAGAGATAGTATTCCACACCTCACCACATATAAACTTTAAACCAAACTGTCCACAGGATGTGCACTTTTTCTTGTTTTTTCTTCTTTGTTTAATTTTAAGAAAAGTTTTGCAAAATTCCCAAATTTAAGAATTCGCAACATTTGCAGAGTTTTCCAGTCAACATGCTAAGATTCTCATACACTGTGACAATATTTTTATTGCGAATTTTTGATCCCTTTTACTAATCCTATGTCAGGCCAAATTACTGCAAAAGTGAGTGACATTGTAGCTTGGAGTTCTTTCCTTTGCTGCTTCAGACCTTAAGAAGGTACAGAACCATTCATAGTTATGTTGGTTATTGATCCCAAGCTGGTGGCAGTCGACAACATCATCGTTCTGCTTGATGTTTTGTTGATATTGACACTAGTAAAGCATTTACACTACATTACTGTAACACCTCCCCCTGGGCAGTTACTTCACAGCAAATTACATTTAGGGGCATTATTACACTCCTTCACCCTTGCCAGCATGGACTGGGTGGGTGAAATCAAGGGAATAGTCAGGAAAATAAAACACCATCCTCTTTGAACCATGTTACACCATGCTGTGGGTGAGCGGGTGAGGCAGTCATACTCTGCAGTTGTTCAAGAGAATGATCCCTTGAGACATTTTAAAAATTCTTAAAGTTCTTTTGTAAATTATCTGAATCCTTCCTTCAGACTATTCCCCTTCTTTTCTTCATTCTTCTTTATGGCTTCTTCCATCTTGCTTTCATCCTTTCGTTATTCTTTTTTCTACTTTCTTCTATCCATTCCTCTTTTTGCCTTTTCCATCCGTCTCTCCTTCTCTCCATCCATCATCCATCTTTCTTTCCATACATCTATCACTCATCCTTCTGTCCATCCATCTATCTTTGCATTCATATATCCTCTCATCACCCTTATCATCTCTGCAGCCCTCCTTCCTTCCACTTATCTCAATGAGCTTCTTGGAGAACAAAGTTAAAGGAGCCATATATTACATCTTAAATTTTCATGTTACTTTGAACTGTGCGTGACAACCACCCCTGCACAAGCCCATGTGATAGCACCTGACTCTCTCAGGGTAGTGAAGCAGAGCACTCCATGACCGACGTAGGGGAGATAGTGTGGGCTTGTAATCACCATTCACTGACATGCAATCACTGGGGGGCTGCTGCAACTTCTGCAACCTCCACAAAATGCCTATACATTGTTAGTGGTGCCCTTGAGTAGAACAGATTGGGGCACCACACACGGAAGGGAAAAAAATTAAATAAGCACTCATATGCCATTAGGAGGACCTCCTTTGCCAGAGCAATGAATAATGTACCAGCAGGTCTCCTGTTGTGTTTGGGAGCCACATGTCTTTCCTTTTGTGTTTGTTTTTAAAGTGGGTGCCCCAGTCACACCTGGGATACTCAGAATCCTATCTGTCATGGGGAGCCAACTCCCATGCTGCCCTGCCAGCTCCTCACTTGACCAGCACTGCTGGTCAGCTGTAGACAGGGTCCTTAGTCCATCAGTCTCCAACCTGGCTAGTGATACAAAAGGCAGGTGTCTGGTCTCTATGTGTGTGCTGTGGAAAGTCCTATTTAAGAGTAATCAGGGCAGGTACAGCACATCTCCAACTATCTTGTTAGATAGATCCACTCCCTCTACAACCAGGCCCCTTTTGTTCACTGACCAGCTTCAATACACATTTTCCACTGGGAGAGCCATACCTAGCTCAGCAGCTGGAAACTCCCAAAAAGGCCCCAGAACCTTTCAGCAGGAAAATACCAACTTTCTAAAAGTGGATTTTCGAAAGTAATAATTTTAAATCTGACCTTACAATCAAAGAGATTTTTAAAGAACAATTCAAATGAATGGAAGAAATATTTTTCTAGCTGCTATCAATCCAAATTTAGCACTCAATATATGTACCATTGTAGCCCAATGATTCCATAAGGAAATCGCCAACCTTCCTACAGTGAAAATCATTTTGGGGGACATTTCACTATAAGGACATGTTCAACATTAATTTCTACATGTCCTACTTTTATAGATATATACATATCATGCACCTCGTTTATGGGCAATAACGCCTATATATGGGTGGCATATTATTAAAGCTGTAGGCCTATTAAAAGGAGTATTTTGACATGTTGAATCTGCAACTTAAAATGAACACAGGCAGATTATCAAGAAACAACATCAGAAATCAACTATAATAAGTTATAAGTAATAAGTTCTGATGTCACAGTGCCTACTGCCAAAGACAGCAGCCGAGTTGAAAGGCAGGTCAGGTCATGGGGCATAATTGAAGAAGCTGCTTAAAGCAATGAAAATAAAGTGTTACTTTTATTTCTTCTGCTAGAAACAATACATTTATTTTTCAAACTCCTCACATAATTATAGAAAAATTGCAATATTTCTGCATGTTTCTACATATTCTGTGCAACTGGAGTATTTTCTTTTTTAATTGACTTGTATCGCACTGTTTTAACTAACTGGTTAAATGATACACCATATCTATCTATCTATCTATCTATCTATCTATCTATCTATCTATCTATCTATCTATCTATCTATCTATCTATACATATACACTCATCTATAGATATATATAGATGCCCCCAGGGCTAAAAATAATTTTTTATTTTTATTTAACGAGCGGAGGAGTGGTGAATCCGCGAATCCTATAAAATAAAACCAAAAGAATGTGTGGTCTGCCACGCTTCTTTGTCTATGCCCCCGGGTGGGCCAAGTCTTGGGGGCTTTTATTGAAAAAAAGCAGGGGGGGAGCTCCTGGCCCCCGATGCCCTGGGTACCACCACCTCCTCAGGTCTTTCATATAGTATGCGGGGGGCTGTCTGTCCCCCTTCCGCTGCCCTGGGGACCACCACTTTCATGGGGCGTTGAGACAATATTATGCAGGGGAGCCTATACCCCCCCAAGCCCTGGGAACCACCACCCCCTGGGGCAAAATGCAATGTATTTTTCGGTGCCATGCACCCCCTACCGCCCCAGGGACCTCCTCCCCCGGGGCAAATGTTTAAAAAAAGAAAGGCAGACCGTGTCCTGGTGACCACCATGTACAAGTACTTGTTGGAGGGGTCCAATTGGCCCCACTCTTGCTCGTGGAGCCTCTGATGGCCCTGGGGACCACCACCCACCAGGGCCGCCTCCTGGTATATCCCGGGGTGCCCACCCCCGGGGCATTGCTGTTTGCTGTGGCTTGGCTGCAGCCAAGCCACAGGAAAAACTCTGCTATTTGACCGCAGGACCTTTAAAGCAGGACAGCCTGTCAAACAGCAGAGTTTTCATGCAGGGGACAGAGATGAAATGCTTCAGCAAGCATGGAGCAGCTGTTAAAGCAGCTCTTTGCTTGCTGAGGCAATAGCACTGCCTTAAGTCTTCCTCCGCAGTGCCAGGTAGCCCATGAAGGGCATTTTATGAAAAAAAAATTTAAAAATAAATAAATGTATAAGGAGGGACCACAGGGAGCCCTTTACGGGCTCCCTCGCTGTCACAGATAGCCCGTAAACAGCATTTTATTACAATTGTTTTGTTTTTTTTAATAAAAAAGGAGGGACCTCGTGGTCCCAGATAGCCCATAAAGGGTGAAAAAAAAGACAAAAATGAAAACTCCAGTAGCTCGCTGTGAAGGTCACTGACCTTCACACTGAGCTAAGGGGATTTGATTCCAGCTGGACACATTTCTGTTTTGTTGTTCTTTAACCCAAAATATATACTTTTATCAAAATAATAAATTAATTTTTTCACAGTCCCACTCAGACACTCACTCACACACTCACAGACCCACTCAGACACTCATGCACCCACTCACAGATCCACTCAGACCATCATGCACCCACTCAGTTATACACTTACTCACGTATCCACTCAGAGCATCACACATCCACAAGGACTGCCTGCAGGCTAGCCCCTGTGGGCTTCCTCTAAAGTGTACGGGAGAAAGCCGTTTATGGTGCAAGGTTGGGTGCTTATAGGGGGTTGGCCTCTGTGGCCAAACGCCGCCACGCATGGTCCAAGGACGTGCTCAGCTGTGGTTGGAATAACGTATAATAATGAAAATGACTATGGGCCTGATTACAACTTTGGAGGAAGGTGTTAATCCTTCCCAAATGTGACGGATATACCACCAGCCGTATTACGAGTCCATTATATCCTATGGAACTCGTAATACGGCTGGTGATATATCCGTCACATTTGGGACGGATTAACATCTCCTTCAAAGTTGTAATCAGGCCCTATATGTTAAAAAAACTATAGAAATTCACAGAAAAAACAAAGGTTACAGGGACGTTATAGTTAGGTTCTGAATTTGCTCGTATAAAACAATGGAAAATCAGCAGTTATAATTAGATTTCTTTCAAGTAATTATAACTTGCACCCTAAGGTAACTATAACTCGCACCTTCACCATGCACCGTTACCTTATCGCAGGAATTCAGCCACTGGGGGATGGAGTCCCCAGGAATCTTAAGGCTCAGTGAGGGGAGACACATGCCCTCTTCCCCTTCTTAAAAGAATTTGGCCCCAGAGGATGGATTCCCCAGGCCCTCTTAAGGCTCAGGGAAGGGGGAAGTCTCTTTATTAAAGGAATTCGTATTAAGGCTCATGGAGGGGACCACACAGCCCCCTTACCAAATAGAGTTCGATCCTGGGGGATGTGATACCAGTGGCCTATTATGGCTCAGGAAGTGGAGTGTATACCCTTCCCTCTTTTAAAGGAGTTTGCCCCAGGGGAACAGTATCCAAGAGGCCTGTTAACACTTAGGGAGGGAGCCAAGTGCCCCTTCCAATTATTAATGGAATTTGTTGCCGGGAATGGGGACCCCAAGGCCTATTAAGGTTCAGGGAGGGCTGGAAGACAGTGCAGTGTGTAGTGGACAGGGCAAAAAGGCTGTGTGCCATGTCGAGTTTGTATTTTAGTATTGCATCAGAACACTCAGCCTGCAATGCTAGTGTTGGGTGCTTCTGAATGCATGATCCTAGAGGGTGGCACAATCTGTGCTGTTGCCCTCAGGGGCCTGCCCTTAGTACCCCATGCCCTGGGCACCTAAGTACCATTTACTAAGGACTTATAGTGGCAGCTAAAGGTGTTGCCAATTGTGCCAAGGCATCACAAGAGTTTTAGGGAAAAGTTATCTGGCTCAGGGAACCTGGTTAGCAGGGGCACTGGGCACTAACAGCTTTGATGCTACATCAAATACCAGGCAAGAAATTGGGGTTAACCATGACAAAGAGGCCTTTTCTCACATGGACCATGACATGGAAAGACAGTGCAGGGGGCCACGGGGGGGCCTGCACTGCCCAGAACCGTCAGAATGCGTACTGTCTGCTTTGTGGACAGTGTATCTTCCGAGGATGCTGGAGTGCTCTGATATTGGCCTCGGCTCCCCTTTGTTTTTGCTGGTCGGCCTGGGGGGGACGTGTATTACAATTTTTCCACCGGGCAGCCTGGTAGGAAGCTTATAAAGTCCTTGGGGGTGACATAATTTCCATGGCGGTGGCATCCTCTCCGCGGCTTTGGCAGTCCTGTGTTTGGATCACCAAAGTCGTAATGAGGCTAAAATTTTTATCCACTGTAGTTCTTTCCTGGAAAGCTTTAGGGTGACCCATCAAGCGAGGACAGACAAAAAGGGGGAATCCTAAAATGCCTTTTTCCCATGAAATTTTCCTTAGGAATTGTAGACACAGCTACAGCTAAAACTGCTGAAAAGAATTACACCACATTTTGCAGAAAGCTAGATCTTTATCCAGAAAATATACTTTTGTGATATGGTGTACATCCATAGTTTTTGAGAAATTAAGGTTTGAAATGTATAGATATTTCAGGACACATTAGTACAGTGGGACTAGTGAATTAAAATATTATATCTGATTGACTATTTCACATCAACAAAGATGTGTGGCAGCCATTTTAAGACTCAAAGACTCAGCCCCTCTGTTCTGAAAAAAATCTACTCTGACTGCCTAGGCCTTGTGGTGTGAGATCCCCCGCGGGGCCACAATAAAAAAATGTTTTTTTCAGTACTGCCCTTATTAATTTGAATCCCCCACTGCAGGCCAGGACCTGAGTGGTTTCTACATTATTTATAACGGGGGTTAAAATTCCTAACTACAACGTCACTTTAACCCTTGTTTTTTTTAGTAAATTTCTAAATTATTCTAACACAAAGTAATATTTTATTACCATACGTGATGCAAACCCACACAAGGTCCGCAGTGAGGGAGTCCACTGAGATGCAAATAACAGTATGCACAGCAGCTACAGAGGCTGTGGCATGGTAAGGGAGTGAGGTTAGGCTATAAGGCTCCTCATCAGTTATAACATACCGACCCATTAGCACTGAAAAAACAGGGTTTCAATCATTTGCAGCCATGAAGAGTGACAACCAGTTGCATGCCTGTAGGTGCAAGGGGGTAGAACACAGACAAAGAGGCAAAAGAGCAGCACGCCACAGAAAACAAATCTGTTACCACTACTGCAACATATTGCCCACGATGTGTGAGAACGAACAGGGACAGGGTGTAAGGCTGTGGGATACAAGTGAAGAGAGAAAGAGGGATCATGTGTGCAGAATAAAAGTAACCTGTGAACACTGAAACAATATTGCAGTTCTGCTAAAAGTGGCAAGGACCACCTATGTAGAAGATGTAGAATTTGTGAGAACATGTGCTGAGGCAAAGGGAAGGGGTTACATCAGTCTGTAACACATCATGGCATATGTAGCTATGTCAGGAGGTCAACACAGTTTTGGAAACATGAAAAATAGGTGTCAGATAGTATAAGACTGGAAGTCAGGGTTGGCAGAGTCACTGCAACAATTCCATCACAGCAGGTAGACGGCCACTAAGGAGAATAGCAAATGAGTGGTCCCTGGAGTCAGTATCACTTTGCTCTGTGGTTTGTACTATCTTTCTAAATTATGTTGATAATGCATACGTTGCATAAAACTGTGGTTGAGGTTTAGAATTTTTATGTCATACAGAATATAGCTGAATTCATCCTAGGGATGAGCATAACTCATGTAATTCAGTGTAGAATAATTGTGCAGAATTACCTGAGAATTATGTGGGATTGCGCACAATTGCGTGAGAAGAGTAATTCTGTGTTTAGGGCTATTTTTTAGTGCAACAATACCTGTTCAAAATGGACGGGAGAATGCACTTTGCACTAAGAAATAGCGGTAAATACAACAGAACATGAATAGCATGATTGAGCAGCCGGTCACGCTTGACAAATGTGCTATTGCTGTAGGATTTTTCCCCCCAAATTACTCATAATTACATAAGTAGGAGTAATTGTGTAATTTATTGTAAATTCTGTATGAAAGTGTAACACAGAATTACTGAAATTACTCTAATCACTCTGGAGTATTTATAATTCTGCCCAGGAATAAATCAAACCCACATCTTCAGGAGTAATAACCTAATGACATTTTTAGGCAATTCCTCATGAGTGCGCTACCCAGAATTATGGGAGTTATGCCGTTATGCCCATCCCTCATACATACTTAACCCATTCATGGAGAATATTCCTGAGCCGCGGCCACAGTAGTCTAGACCTCTCCCAGTGGTACATAATACAATTGAGCTCACACAAACTGCAAAAGGTTTATACTTCTCCAATAAACATAGGATATATTTGGGTATGTGTTCCCCACAGCCACAGAAGTCTAGACTCCACCCGCTGATACTGGATACATCTGAGCTCACACCAACTGCTACAGGATTATACTTCACCCATTGACTCAGAATATCATTGTCCTCACTTTTCCCACAGCTTCAGGAGTCTAGCCCTTATCCAATGATACTGAATACATCTGAGAAATAACCCCCTGGTATAGGTTTATACTTCATCCATAGGCGGAGAATGTAGTTGGACTTTCACCAAAGCTTAGGTTTATATTTCATCTACAGATACAAGATATAGTTGGGCTGACTCTCCCCATAGCTGCAGAAGTTTCCACCTCACTCAGTTTTAGAGAATACAGCCAAGGATACACCCATTGTTATTGGTTTTTACTAGGCCTGGGCTGAAGTTCTATTATGCCAGCGGTATGGGAGTATTTTTAGGAATTCTATGTTACTCTATGACTAGAATTACCAATAGTGCCTTGATAACACCCGCTTGTGTAATTGAAAGTGATTCAGGGGAAAAATCTTAAAGCTAAAGCACATTTAGCAAATGTAATTAGCTGAGGATTCTGCCATTTATATTCTATTTCAGTTTGTGTTAAGAAACTAGTGTTAAAAGCTGGGAGTAAGTTAGGGTAAATCTTACCCCAAGTGCACATTTAGCTTGCGCTTGCTATTCATGTTCTATTGCATTTAGTGGTATTTCTTAACATAAAATGCATCCTGGCGCCTATTTTGGATGTGAGGGGGCATTTTTGCTGTAGGAAAGTAGCTGTAAATGCAGCATTACTCTTCTTGCATAATTCTGTGTAATCTTGTGGACGTTTTGGGTAATCCCTTATGATGACGCTACATGGAATTACTTAAGTTACGCCAACACTTAGTTTATATTTCATCACAGAATTTAATTGGGCTCGCTGTCCCCACATATGCAGGAGTTTAGTTTTCATCGAATGATGCATAACATAGTAGGTGTTGTGCACACTGCTGGATGATTTTGATGCAAACACTCTGACCAAATTCCAGTGAAACTACAGCTAAAACCAGTTTACTTCCTGAAACCAAACTATTTCTGAGATATTGGCTAAAAGTGACTATGAACCTCAATTATCAAAGGAAATACACTCACTAAAATCAAATGAGAATAGAAATTTTAATAATTTGAGTTAAGGAACATTTGCAGCTCTCCCCTGTTCCTGTAATAAGCAATCAAGTGATCCCGGCTCAGGAAACGCATTAACCTTTAGCACTGACCGAGGGGTAACTTAAATTGGAGACTTGTTGCTTAAGTCCAGTAAGTGCCCCACGATCATCTTCTTCCAAGAATTAAACTGTACCTCTCTGGATCATCTTGTCACAATTCACCTTCAGTTGACCACCCCATTTTCAAACCTGTGGCCTGATTCACAAAGGGCCTCTGCAGTCCCGGGAGAAGCCATGCATTTGTGGTGGTGCCCCCATACTGCAGTTTCTCATAGCGGAGGTCTCACCGCGAGTGCGGACCCGCCCTATGACTGCAAGGTCTACGCCAAAACTGCGGAGGCCATTTGTAAATCAGGTCCCCAGTGTACTACCATGGATATCTTGAAAGTCAAGGGGTGCCACTGCTGACTTGACCTGCATGATCACACCGGATTTTTTGAATGCTTAACTCAATTTTCCCCGCTTTCATTTTTCTTTAATAATGAGGCAATTTGTGTACACAGGCAGACTGCATATTCAGTGAGGCAAAGAACTCCCTCTCGGACCTGAAATGTAATGATTACGAATTCTTTCATTAGCAAGGAGTCATTTTCAGTGACTCATTAGAATGCAGTTCAACCATCAAGGTAGTCACAGAACCCAGGGGCTACATTTACAAATATTTCACACAATACAGTCCAGCAAGTGAAGTTTTGGTGCTATATTGCATGAACAGGAGAAAGCAGAACTGAGCCATATCTTAAAAGATAGCAGTTCTGCTCTCTCCTTGCATGGTGCATATTGTGCTCCCTAGTTCCAATGCAGACACTCTTTTGCCATATACAAGGGTGCTTGCGTTATGGTCAGGTTTGCACAAAAACTATCCTTAGAGGCTTTGTTCGCTTTCCATGTGTACTGCAGAATGCAACACATGTACAAGGAGGAAATAATGAGGAAAAACAAAAATATTTCTCCTTGTTAAACTATCCTCAGGAGGAGCACCATTTTGGTGCAAACCAATGTCTTTAAGTCTTTGTAAATATTCTTAAATATGGGTTTGTTTAAAAATATAGACGTGAATGCATGGTAATGCCCCTGCATTACCCCTGGAAACCCTCCCTTATGCAAGGTAACGCAAGGCATCACAGTGGCCTACTTTGTGTTTAATTCTTTTTACAAAGCCACACAAATAAACATTTGCATGGTTTGTAAATCCCAAAAAGGGATTTGCATCAATGCTTCGTCAAATATGTGATGCATTCCCAATACAAAATCTATGTAAATTTGGGCCCAGGAGTCAGTGGATCCAATGCAGATCTATATATGAACCAGTGTCGAAAGAATGTTGAGCAGTACTAATTAGTAAAAGAATATGTGCTGGGGCCCAAAGTTTCTCTCAAAATCCAGTCTCTGATAGGAACTGCTAAATACCAAGGCTGCATAGTATTGATTCCATCTATTGCAGCTTTAATCCACCATCCTGAATGCCTCACATGTTTATCTTTCTCTCACTCTTACAGGTTCTTTTTCGTCCTTGCTTTTTCTATTTGTTACTCTTTTCCTGTCTTTCTCTTCCTCTTTCTTTCCCCCTTTTCTGTCTTTCTCTCTCTTGTTCTGGCTCAAAGTCTTATATTGAAAAATAGGTCCCAGGGCCAAAGAATGATACAGATTTAACAGCTGGCCTCCTGGAGGAATTTGGAATTACTTAATTTTTTAATATTTACTCTGCTTGGCCAGAAAGTACACCCAAACTTAAATATCCTTAGAAACAGGCCTTCTAATGTTAGATATCCAGGTGAAATCATTATCTCTCATGCAGAGAATCATTGGTCGGTACAACATAACAAAGGAGGTGGGAGGTTCCATAACAGAATATCGGGGAAGACAATATCAAGTCATGAAAATGTATAAAACATTATTGATTACAAAAATATCACCATCCTATACTTAACCAAAAATGAAGACACATATTGATGGCAAAAAAATTGCTGTTAACAATATTGAACACACAAAAATCAAAACAAAAGTATTGACTACTATCGAAATATACACAGTATAAAAAATATTGAAATACACAATACCGCTAAAAATAAGGAAAACCTAATATTTGACATCAGAAATTCTTTTTTTTTTTAAAGTAGGCGGAATTACATGCAAATGAAATTAAGGGTTCTCTTCAGGAGGTTTATTGACCTTCACAACCAGACTCTGGAAAAGCGCCAGCTATCGAGAAACACCAGCAGAGTATTGGCTTATTGAGTCTGGATTAAGATTGTGTTATGTTAATACATAGATGATAGCATCAAGCTGCATTTTGAGCTCTCATCAGTCAATGAGAACTGCCAGGTCTTGCTTCCCAACGTAATCAACATTTTTTGCACTAGTTTCCTGCTGGCTTTCAAATCTGGAGGTTTCTAATGCTGTGGCCTAACCAGGGCTTCCTTACACTAGGTTTTCATAATATAATGATAATAACCAGGACTGAGAATTCATATTTTTGCTTCTGAATACATGCCGGTCATCTCCTTGCCTCTAAAAAGCAAGTGAAATCAGGAGTTCAAGAGGGTTGATTCCACAAAGGTGGCTGAGAATAGTCACTTTTTTTGGAGGATGATATTAGGGATGTGTGAAGGTTCATAATTTGCTATTGTGTAATTATGCAAAATTATGGCAAAATTCCACAAAATTACATAGAATTAAGCAAAGTGCACTTTCATCACTTCAAGCTATGTTTTAGGTCCAAATGCATCCTTGCGGCAATTTTTGTCACAACGACGCATTGCATTTAAACAAAAGCACCGTAAACAACAGCCGCTCAGGGTTTGTTGTTTCTGTTTATTTTCTGTATGTTTTTACAGCGGATTGCACTGTTTTGATAAATATTTGCTGAGAATGACGTATAATTATGCAAAGTGTCATAATGGCATAATTTTGGGAAATTGATGTAAGGAGTGTATTGTGAAATTCCTTAAATTACATGAATTTTGCACAGACCCAGAAGCCACAGGTTTGAAAAGCTGGTGACCAAATTAAAGACTATGAAGGGATTTATTTTGTAAGGTGAGTGAATAGCACTAGAATGATGGGGGCATATTTACCATTGAGGTGCGTAGCCCTTGCTCCACGCTAGGGGGCATAAAAGCAACACTAATACTAAGTCAGATTTCTCAAGCCATGCAGGGCCATCTTCTGTGGCCTAGAGTGGCTTGTTGCAAATCACTATGTTGCATTGCTTTGCCCTAGCGAGGCTTTCCATGGCGGGCCAGTATGGGTGTTCCCACACATCTACCAATAGATTTTGACGCGACCCAGATTTAATATTACCAGTAGACCTGGGTATGCACTACAATGCTATGTCTCGCCAGGTGAGAAGTAACAAGGAGACATATCTTGTTTTCTCCTCATTGTTTCCTTTTCATGTGTGCTGCATAGAAAGAGGAAAATGCCTCTAAACTCTGCAGCACACTTAAAAAGAGGAAAATGGTTCTCAGGATTGTTTTTGTCTCCCTTCCTGCACAGCAACAATTCTGCGTCCAACACAGGCACCCTTGCACCATGACCCAAGGGTGTCTGCGATGGAGCTAGGCAGCCAAAAGCGCACCAGTGCTAGGGAAGCACAGGAATGTGCTGTATAATGGTAAATATGGTGCATTCCTGCCCTTGCTCTTTCACGCAGCACAGCAAGGAGGCTGGTTGTGTAGTGTTGCATGAATTTTTAATAAATATGGCGTTGGCATCATGAGAAGTGGTAGATTGTCATTTTAACAATTGTTGGCAATCACCATTTGTAAGCTCTCACTTATTTTAGTTTTATTTGTTTATACTGCACATAAAAGCACCCACGATATCCACATAGCTTCCCTGCAAGACACTAAAACATACAGAATTATGTCCTAGTTCAGGCTTCCTTTTTTCTGTGTATTTGACTGCAGGAATGCCATTTTTAGCTTTCTCCTGCCCTGCAGTGTCTACTCGGGTAAAATACTAAAAGTGCTTGGCAGGTGCAGGCAGCGTATGGCTTCAGTTTCCTGTCACCAGTTTTCTCCATTGTTGTTTACACAGATTCATCTTGTGGATAAATTGCAGTGGCAGCGATACTTAATGTTCCAGCTTTTGCCGATTGCACTTCTGTAATTATGCCTGCACCTGCAACAACTGTATCCAGGCCCTTGCTTCCTGCCTGCAAGATACAGTTGCATCTTGATGTCAGGAAAGAAGATTAATGGCTTTTCCTTGATTGGTGTGCGTGTTTTTCTGTGATTGATCACTGATGGGGCAGAAGTTTGTAATTTTTTCACATTTCTCAATTTTAATCGCCATAGTAATATCTTTTTCAATTTGTGATCCTGGATAATATTTTGAGTGTTCATTTAACATTAGAATATATACATTTTACCAAAGAAGACCACATCAACACATGCTTCTGGGATCTTAGTAAGGATGGATCAGTGTTCTCTGTTGTGCATCAACCTTTAAATGCACAAATTAAAATTTAAGTAATGCAGCGTCAAGTACCACTTAATTTCCTGCATGTTTTTTAGAACTCCCGATTAGGCTTTTTTAGCATACCTATTGAATCCAGTTTAGACCTGGAGTGCGCTTTGGGTCCACCCCAGCTTATGATTTAATGGCTTTGGTGTCTGTCTCAGTTCCCTACTCCAGATTCAATAGATTTTCTGTGTAATCATGCACCTGCCGTACCAAGGAGCATTTCTATCTCAGCATGTTTAAAGTGGATGAGTTTTATCCTTCTGTTGATGATGTCAGGATGTTGCATTGCAGTGCACGAGGCACGGTTTTCTGGCCCCCCTCTTCCTTTCTCCTTTTTCTCTCTAGAAGCCCTCTCTTCTGACTTCTGCACTGATTCTTTATAAACTAGTTCTCCAGTGTCCTCTTTCCCTCCTCTAGATGCCCCGTGCAGTCTGCTGCCCACATACATATTCGGTGGGTGGCCATCTTTCATGGTTTTAAAAACAATTACGTTGCCACAGATGCATGAGTCTGCATGCATGTCTGGCATGTACCTTGAAATATTTCTTCATTTGATGTAAATAAACATTCTAGAGTGCCGTTGTGAATGCATGTGCACTGTCAGTGGCCATCTTGGAAAGTTTTTTCTTTAATCAAAAAAAAAAATTTCAAGATGACCACTGCAACATTGCTCTCACACCAGTCATCTATAAATGGTCTTTATTCAACCAGAAACAGTAGGAGGCGCCTGCAGTATTTGTTCCTGCATAATGGTCTCTGTGGAAAAGAAAGGAATTGGTATTGTCAATAGATGTGTGTCCTAGTGCCAAGGATACCACCTGTTGGAGTTGCCAATGCCTGTTATTTTTTGTATTGGGTTTTTATTTGAGCTGAGGGAAGCCGACTAATCTTAGTAACACCACAACAGGAATGGTGAACATATCTCTCAACAAAAATATCAACCAAATGAAAGGGCCATAGTACAAGATTTGGGAAGCAAGAACACCAGATAAGCCTAATCCAGGCAACCTCAGAAGGAAAGTATGAGTTAAAGCATACAAACACCTCTGAATGAGGATAAAAACTGTGAGACAGATATTGTCTGCTGGTCAACCCGTGGAACCAGTATGCACATGGATACAGAAATGCACAAAGACATAAACATGCTGGAATCAAAGCTGTGAGGGCACTAGACCCTGAAGATAGCAACAAACAATGTCCCAGCAAATATCCAAAATACCCAGATATAGCATGATTTGGAAAGATTTTATGGATTGGCCTGAGCAGAGTTCACAGAGTAGTGCTATGCGGAGCTCTGTGAGTGGTGGACTCCAGGAAGTCGTGCTGTTTGCACAGATTTGTTTACTCCAGGAGTTTCTCCTGCTCTGTAAAATTTGCACGAACGGCATCCCATGGAATCCCAGAAGGCGCTGCTTCTTTTTGCCACTCGACTAGATTTTCTACTCGAGCTGCAGCTTTCTCAACATGAACAGCAGCTATTTCAACATGGGTAGTAGCGACGTGCCGCGACTGCCCACGTGCAGAAACATTGCCAGGAGGTGGTCTATCGCTCGATTCCTCTCACTCGCCAACTTAACGTTGGCGAACCATGCGAGACAAAAAACTGAGCTCTACAACGCTTCATGGAGTTTTTCAGAACTCCGTGTGGAGTGGGCAAAACTTTGCAAATTCTGCTGGAGGAGCAGAATTCTTCTCCCACCCATAGTTATGGATCCAGTTACAGAAAGAAAGTTAACCTCAACCCAGTACACTCAAAGAAGAAACCTGAAGGCTTTTCAAACCATAAACCCAAAATGGGAGAACAATGCATTAGGACCTTTGGTTGGATTGTCCATCTGAACGAGGATGAGGACAAGGTAAAGCCAATTTTGGATAAAACTGGATAAACATTGTTGATATATATTTTTTGTATAAATGAAAGTTACTTTGGATTGTAAAACATGTTTAGTCTTCCCATTTTATATATATCTTTGTAATTGCTCTTCTTTGCTCTTCTTTTTCATTTATAGAAGATGTAAATATGTGATAGTCCTTAGAACGGTGGTATATGTACATAAGAAGTGACCAAAACAAGTCGACGAAGAAACAAAAAATGTATGTACACAGTCTATTGATCCTGGGGGTCTTTATATGTTATTGACTATGTTTCATAGATACCTAGTGAAATGTAAAAGTAGATGTGTATAACTAAAAGAGAGATTATTATGTGTTATATATATGTGTGTCTGTGTGTATGTATATATATATGTATTCACTTTTTTCCCTGAAAAAAAAATATATTTTTACTTAAAAAGCAAAGGTTACAGGGACAGTATAGTTAGGCCCACATTTTAAGCATACCAAACCATAGAAATTCACCTGTTATAGTTAGAGTTATCTCAAGTACCTATAACTTGTGCCTCATATATATATATATATATATATATATATATATATATATATATATGTATATGTATATATGTATATATATATATATATATTTATATATATATGTGTGTATATATATATATATATATATATATATATATGTATATATATATATATATATATATATATATATATATATATATATATATTTCCATAAGATTTGATGCTGTAGAACGCCCACCCTCACGGGTCGGGGCTCGTCACCAGGCATCATTGTAACTATATCCAAGAGCACACTCCTGTATATCCAGCAGAGAAACTAGCCCCCCATCCGGTAAAACAATCAACGCAATCCACAATGGATTGTGTTGATTGTCTTATCAGATGGTGGGCTCGTTTCTCTGCTGGATACAGGAGAGAGTGCTTTTGGAGATATATATATATGTGTGTGTGTGTGTGTGTGTGTGTGTGTGTGTGTGTATATATATATATATATATATATATATATATATATATATATACTGTTGAACTTTTGCTTATGCAGGGTCATCCCCAGTCTTTTTGCCTCCTGCCTCCTATTTTTTTCTGACCTGTTGCTGTTGGCTTTTCAACCCTGAGCACTTTACCACTGCTAACCAGTGCTAAAGTGCATATGCTCTCCGTGTAAATTGTATGTAATTGGTTTATCCACGATTGGCCTATTTGATTTACTAGTAAGTCCCTAATAAGGTGCACTAGAGGTGCCAGGGCCTGTAAATCAAATGCTACTAGTGGGCCTGCAGCACTAGTTGTGCCACCCACATAAGTAGCTCTGTAATCATGTCTCAGACCTGCCACTGCAGTGTCTGTGTGTGTATTTGTACACTCTAAATTCGACTTGGCAAGTGTACCCACTTGTCAGGCCTAAACCTTCCCTTTTCTTACATGTAAGGCACCCCTAAGGTAGGCCCTAGGTAGCCCCAAGGGCAGGGTGCAGTGTATGGATAAGGTAGGACATATAGTAATGTGGTTTATATGTCCTGACAGTGAAATACTGCCAATTTCGTTTTTCACTGTTGCAAGGCCTGTCTCTCTCATAGGATAATATGGGGGCTACCTTTAAATATGATTAAAGTGTAGATTCCACTAGAGAGTAGATGGACATGTGGAGTTTGGGGTCCCTGAACTCACAATTAAAAAATACATCTTTTTGTAAAGTTGATTTTAAGATTGTGCGTTTGAAAATGCCACTTTTAGAAAGTGAGCATTTTCTTGCTTAATCCATTCTGTGACTCTGCCTTGTTTGTGGATTCCCTGTCTGGGTCAGTTTGATAGTTGGGTTGTTTTTCACCTCGCACTAGACAGTGACACAAAGGGGGCTGGGGTGTAACCTGCATTTCCTGATTAGCCATCTCTGCTAGGAGGGAGGGGTGGAGTGGTCACTCTCATCTGAAAGGACTGTGCCTGCCTCTGACAATGCTGGCTGTAACCCCCTGCTGTGTGTCTGATGCCTTGCCTGGGCAAGGCAGGATTTCACAAGTAGGTGTGAGTCCCCTTTGAAGAAAGGTGACTTCAAAGACTAAAATGGGTATAAGAAGGGCACCCAAATCTACAGACTTTAGAAACACTTCTGGAACCAAGAGGAACCTCTGCCTGGAGAAGAGCTGATAGCTGAGGAAGAAGTGCTGCCCTGCCTGTGAGTGTGCTTTGTGGAGCCTTCCTGCAGTGCTGCTTCTGCCAGAGTAAGAGGGCAAAGACTGGACTTTGTGTGCCTTCCATCTTGTGAAGAAATCTCCAAGGGCTTGATTTAGAGCTTGCCTCCTGTTGTTTGAAGTCTCAGGGACAGCAAAGACTTCTCTCTGCCAGCACCTGGAGTCTGGAGAGACTCCTGCTCTGACAAGTGGTGCCCAATCCAGTCCCTCGGCCCTTGAAAGGAAGGTTGGTGGAAATCCAAGGAAATCGACTTCGGACGACTCCGGACCGACGCCGCTGCTGAATCCGGTAACGCTGCCTGCACCCGATGCCGTGACCTTCGCTGGAACGTGACGCTCTTCGCAGCCCGACGCTGCAGCAGCCCCGCTAAAGTCCGCGACTCTGTGGAAGTCGCCGCACCACGTCGTGACCGACGCCGCTCGAAGTGCACGGATTCAACGTTTCGCACAGACGCCGCGATTCCCGACTTCACGCATCAGCTTGTTTTCACTCTTCACCAAAGGTACTGTACTTGGGGGTCTACACGAATCCGTGTCCGGCGCCGCTGGTGTCGGCTTGTTGGGAACAACTCCGTCACGACACCGTGTTAACATCTCATCTAAGCATTTTTGTTTCTAAGCGCTATTTTTTAGTTTAATCTTTAAAAATTCATAACTTGACTTGTGTATGTCGGATTTTTATCGTTTTGGTCTTGTTTTGTTTAGATAAATATTTCCTATTTTTCTAAACCGGTGTTGTGTCATTTTGTAGTGTTTTCATTAAGTTACTGTGTGTGTTGGTACAAATACTTTACACCTAGCACTCTGAGGTTAAGCCTACTGCTCTGCCAAGCTACCAAGGAGGTAAGCAAGGGTTAGCTGAGGGTGATTCTCTTTTACCCTGACTAGAGTGAGGGTCCTTGCTTGAACAGGGGGTAACCTGACTGTCAACCAAAGACTCCATTTCTAACATATACATATATATATTTATATATATTTATATATATAAATATATATATATATGAATATCATCCCATATATTTGAAATGGAGTATCCCTTGAGCAAAAAAATTGCAGTAGCGAGGACTCTTATTTGAAGGAAGAAAGTGTCATAATTAATAGATTCAGAGAAAGAGGTTATCCAATGAGGGTTTTGGATGAAGCCTGCAAGAAAGTAAGGAAATTTGAAAGACATGAGAACCTAGTCGAGAAAGAGAATGTCGCTACTGGAGATGAGAATCTAGATGGCTCACTTGCCATAATGATGTTTAGCAATGAGGCTTAAGTGATTCAGGAGATTCTGTGCAAGCATTGTCAGATAGTCAAAAATGACCCTCTTATTGGCAGGAGAATAGAGGAACGCCTCAAAATAACCTATAGAAAAGGGCGCAGTTTTAAAGATATGGTCATGCACAGTGATATCACTATTACAAAAAGCATGAGAGCCCATACCCTACAGGTTTTTTTTCCCATGTGGACATTGTTGGGGTTGTAGTAACAGCAAGATGGTACAAAAAATGAGAAGGCCTAATGGGGATGGGGAATGGATTATTAAACAATTCCTCACCTGTAGTGCTACATATGTTATATATGTTCTTGGATGTCCATGCCGATTGAGATATATAGGCAGCACAACATTGATGGCCAAAAAGAGGGTAATGAAGCATATGAGGGCATTTACTAATGCAGATCCTCACTATCTAGTAGCTAGACATTTCAATGAGATACATGGTGGGAACAGTGACCTTTAGTCGTTCTATGCTATTTAACATATACCAATTATCCCAAGAGGGGGCAACGGGACCATACAATTACGGCAAAAGAAATCCAAGTACATCTTGGAGTTTGAAACTAAGATCCCAACGGGTCTCAATTTTGATGACGAGTAATGGAATGGCTGCTTTCTTTGTTCATGTGCCTCTTCTGTACTGTGATTAAGCAAACTGAAAATTATTGGGTGTTTATCATTTTGCTGTTCATAGAAGTATAGATATTATATCTTGTTTTTTAAGGCACAGTTTTTTGGGATTCACTGACATATGTTTTTACTGTTTTTAGGTATTTGCAAGGGCCCACGAAAGCGAATGGGATTTATGTGCAGGATGGTCCCTTTCTCTCTCACATTCTACTTCTACTGACATTCTATTTGCGGTGTCACATAAGTTTTTCACTTTCTTTTGTTCTAATCTGTTGGCTCACCTTCTCCCCTTCCTCATGTAATTTTTTGCACAATGCGGGTATTATGATGCTCATGGTGTGGAGAAAGAGGTACACGCATGCATAAGTTTGTGGTGTGATTTCCGTGTACCAAAACGTTATCGAGATTTTGTAGATGGAGGATATTTCTCCCTTATGATATTCATGTGGACCACCGGCTTGTTATCCACCAGATGTTTTCCTTGGGGAGATATATAGATGAAAAACTATTAAAGTTGCATTCGATATGGGATATCGTAAAGTGGATGGGAAATAGTGATGTGCACCTTTTGCTGCTAATTGTTGTCACTAGTATATATCCAGGATAAGAGCCATGAATTGGGATACTTACAAGCAACTGTACATCATTTGTAAACATCATCCGTGAACAGGAACATTCACATATTTCAAGATGGCTGCAGGTGTGTGGTGGATGGCTAGAGTCCTTTGCCCACATCTTAGCATTACTACTCATATAGTTTATTTGGTATGACGCATTAGATGTGGATGGGCAACAGTGAAGTATGCTCACTGTTTGAATTGTTGGCATTGGTATACATGTATGACATGAATTAGAATTGGGACATTTACAAGTTTATGTATTTCATTTAAAGAACATTCTTGAAGAATGGGAATGCTTGCACATTCAAAGATAGCTCCCAAAATGTGCTGGATGTGAAAAGTCTTTTGCCTATTTCTATGTATTGTGTTTTCTCGTTTTTTCACGATTTAAAAAGGGATTGCTAAAGTGTGAATATTATGTGATCGAGCAAAACGCGTCATGTTTGAAATGCAGTAAAGTTGTTCCTGCACTGAAATCTTGAGTGAGCGTCTTATTTGACTGTCTGTGTATTTACACATTTCAGCCAGCTTGCCCCACTGGCGTGAAAGCTCCACCCCCGTTGAGTCAACTCCAGAAGGAGCATCTGGGTTTTGAAAAAAAATAAATATATATACACCTCACAAGTCCTCACCGCCAGGACCCTTATGGTGTTGGTGCGCATCTGGGTGAGGTACTGGAAATTACAGCAAACCACCACTCCTTCAACAAAGAGTCACGCACACTCACCAGGGAAGTAAAATCCACAGTTCCATCAGTAATAATGCATATGTTTACTGTGGTACAGCTTACAGAAAAACCCAATGCACTTTGGTGAGCAAACCACCTTGATCACAGGTGAACTAGTATATTTCCCGTAGCACCTTTAAAAAGTCTCTTACACAGTAAAACATCAATATAAATGACAAACAAAGCCAAGTGGAACAAGTGTGCCAGCAATTTGGGAAACATTCTTACTTGTTCAATCATATATAACAAAAAAAAATCTGCAGTTAAAGAGTGAAATCTCTGCAGTGGAACTCCTATAATGTGATAAATAAATATAGTAACAAATAGAACATGATAATGATTCTTTTACACCCATAACATGTAAAATTGGGAAAGAGAGAAAAGGAAAAAAAAGGGACTAAAGAAAATGCCTAGTAAAAATTCACTCATTACTCAAGCAACTCAGTTTTTGTTTTGACCATGGACAATCCAATGCACTTGCATTAAACATCGTACACTGTCTCACAGTGGAAAATAAATCAAATTCATAGCCCTCAGTACACTACAATGCATAAAGGATTCTGGAGCAAGAGCACTATATTGCCTCGATGATTCAGTCACCACTACTCCATCTAAAGATGCTTGACAAAGCAAATCTTAAGCTTTTGTGATAGGTAGAAGGAGTCTACAATAAAGGGGAAAATATTGAAAGGGAAGAAGACCCTCAGCCATAATCCACGATATGCAGGAGATAATTGGGTCATCAGGCAATAATGTCTTTATAGTATGGACTACCTTTCATACGAACCAAATAAGATGACTATATATATTTTGCCATCATTCTTGAAAGATTGTAATATAAGGACAAGTGTGTATTGATTTTAACATATGTCTACAAATAACAAAGTGCTGTCTTTTGGTTATGGTACATGATCAGTATGTTGATGTTTTGTTCCTATTTCCAAACAGTGTCTGAAAAACACTTTGTAAGTAATTAAATATAAAAATAATGTAATATAAAGGAAACACAGTATAATAAAATACAATTGATCGAATAATAATTGCGATATTATTGTTGATAAAACATATGAATCCATCTCTCAAGACTCATCTCTTACATTCTTGTATGTTAATTTGCCCAAGACTCTAAAGGGTTTAATTGGGTAGTCACTGGTTTTTCTAGTGGTAGGTACAAAAGTAGCAGATATGGACACTAAGGGCCTGATTTACAGTGTAGTGGAAGGGTTACTTTGTTATTGCAAGTGCCATAGGTTATAGTGCACTTGTAATAAGGCTTGAAATAAGGCAGATGGAATATCTGTGCTTTGTGCTGGTGTTACCCACCCGCCAAGCTATCAATCAGGTCACAAGTCCTGGTAAAAGACATACTTATTAGGAACATCAATATGAGATCACAGGATACATACCAATTAGTAGGAAACAGCAACAGTTAATGCATGAGTATGCACCCTCACTAAAAAATTAAGAAAAACCTCCCCCCAACCCACTTAAACATATGGACGGAAAATATATAAACAACGCAATTAATGAAGGGCTAATGAGTTTAACTTTTTGCCGTCTATCTAAGTGTTTTTATCGTTGTATGGTCACAGTGGATGTTGATATGGCCTCTAAAACAGCTATTGGTGTTATTTATAACCAACAGTTAACTTAGGTGATGTCTCCTGTATGAGTACGTGAAGTTGCAAAGATTTCTTCCTGCAAGCTTTGGGTATTTCTTGCGAAGTTTAATGCAAAATGGGCTTGTACATGAAAATTGGGGCTTTTGTGAGTACTTAGTGCGCACGTGTATTTTGGGATAAGTCACTCTGGAGGGAAATCTAATGAAAGTATGTACTTGTTTTCAACGTTCTTGGGAGTCACCAGCATGAACGGGTTTCAGAGTATTCACTAGAATAAGCTAGGTCAGGCATGCCCTCCTATACAGAATAGTTGTGAGTGACAGGCACTTCTAGTTCTTGCAAAAGAAAACAACCTGAGTGGTTAGTTATGAAAAAAGCGTGAAACTCCACAACTTAAGCTTGGCCTATAATCAGGAACTCTGCATCACTACATTTGTGTAATAAAAATTACACAATTATCCAGTAAATTGTTCAAAGCATGGTGATATCCAACAAGTATTCTGCAATGTGTGGTATGATATAAAACGCTCTTAAATGAGATAACAGAAAACAAAGTAAATGATGGAATGCAGCCCAGGACCGATTTTGCCCTTGTTATGGGCTCAACAGCCAGGTATAGATTCATTCCAGTGGCACAGTGAGCACAGGGCCACGTCTGGGCATACCCATCTCACAGAGTGGTGGATAGAAAGTCTGAACTAATCTCAAACATTGGCAATCGCTTGGACCGCATCCCAATCTATTGTTTTTGGCAAACATACCACCACAATTTGAACCCAGACAGATGCAAACCAGCCTTGACCCTGCTTCAATGGGAACAATCCAGACAGGAATACAAGTAACTCAGGACCAGTTTCGCCCTTGTTATGGGCTCATCCGCTGGGTATAGCTTGACCCTAGTGACACAGTGAGCACGGGTCACATATCTAGGCATACCTGTCACACTTAGGGCATCCAAAAACAAAGTGATGGATGGAATTCTTGAATTAATCTCAGCCACTGGGGATAACTTAGGCTGCATCCCAATCCATTGTTTTTTACCCATCATGCCACTCAGTGGGCAGTGGCTGAGATTAATGCAAGCATGCCAACCACCACATTTTGTATACATTAAATGAGATAACGCAGATAAAATGTGGTAAAGTGTGTACATTCTGTTGAGGCTAAAGTTGGTAAAAAAAGGTAAATCCAGTGATACTCAACTGCCCAAATACCTTCTCTGAAAGTAAGAACGTCTCAAATCTCATCATGTTGTTGCAGTTAAGAGGGATCTACAGTGCATACATGTTTTGTTGGAAGATCCGGGGCCCTATTACAGATAGGGCACACCTTTCCTGATAGTGCCATGGCACACGTTAAAGAAGGTGCACTGGGTGCAAGCAGGGAAAGAGCGCCCTGTTATTAAGAATGCGCTGCCCCCAGGGAAGTGCATTCAAGAGACTTATGGAGCAGCTGTTCAAAAGCTGTTTAAAAGCGGGGAGAGAGATCCCCTTGCAAGCGGGTGCACTGACTGACTGCACCTGCCTGCAAGGGGATGTGTGGGGGTCCATGGGACCCCCTTGCTCTCTTCCAGAGGGTTACCTTTAGGAGACGCACTGAAAGTACACTACCTTTTTGAGGGGCACATTCAGTGCGCCTCCTGAGAGCATGTTTGCCTCTGCGTTCACGACGATAATATGGCGTGGGCGCAGAGGCAAAGTGATTCCCTCATTTGGATGGGGTCACACTCCCATGCAAATGAGGGAACACCTTCTCTCAATAATGTTGGTGCGACATGTGCTTGAGCACTATCTGTATTACAGAATGGGCCGCACAAGCGTCTGCGCCCATCCTGTAATGTCAAAAAGTGTGCCAGGGGCGCACAAGACAGGCGCAAATGCCCGTTGCACCCCCACAGCACTTGTGTGATATGGGTCCAGGTGACGTACCTGCCCTTTATATTTCAAGTTTTGCTATGGGGAAGGATATTTCACTGGTGAATTCACCTTTGAACTTTGCACCTCCTCCTGAATCTGGAGGATTTCCTATTACAGTTGGCCCGTATATCAGAGCCTTGACCTGGAGATGTAATAGAAAATAATTAGATTTTTGTGAAAAGTGCTACCAGGGGAGAATCCACCAGTGGAATTTCCTCAACCATATTATGGTTGTGCTGAAGGAACTTTCATTGGTGGATTCTGCTGTGGAATCAGCCTGTATGTGGTTGGATTGTGAACAAGCAAACAATTATGACATTTTGTCTAATTTTATCATGTTACCATTATAATTGAATATGAGGTGTCTCTTGCTTTTGGTTTTAACATACAAAGTCTAATTCAAAAAGCACATCTTATTCACCATGGATCTTGACCAAAGAGTGGGTGGATAGGGTCGGATTGTTCAGCCAGCAGTCACTGGGTATCATTGGTTTACTAAAATCATAGCTGAAACGAAAATGGCATCACACACTGCAACATGTAGAAATGGCCCAAGGAAAAGGCAATTTTTCTTACACAGTCTTGTGATTTATCGTCATTTATAGAGGGTTTGGTAAGGCAGCAGCGTTACTGTGCTTTATAAAAATACAGGATGTGGCCACATGAAGGCAGCAAGCGTCCTCTGAATGACCCCTGTGCTGTGGTCAATGCGGCCCAGTCAGCATTGTTGGAAGGCGTGCACCTTTTCAGACACCACAGCATCTTTCGGCGCCAATTCCTGAGTGCAGAAATCCAATCCACGCAATGTCATATTCCCAGCGCCGGCCGCCACAAGTATCAAAGGGAGGGGTGACATGGGGATAAATAAACAAAAATATAATTTTAAAAAATGTACATTTTCCCCCTCACCTGCCAAACACACATGCGCACTTAGTGCATCCCACTCCTCCCCCCTCCCACCTCCTATGGCCCAGCCCCTCCCCTACCTGAACATGCTGCTAGCTGAGCCAGCAGATGAAAGACAAAACGATAATTCAATATCGTTTCATTTTTCACCTCCTGGCTTAGCCAGGGGGGCGACCCGCCTTCGCCATTGCGAAGGAGCCGCCCCTGCATATTCTTCCTTCAGGTCCCTCTGCCATGAGTCATTATGTTGACAAACATATACATGAAAACACCAAGCCTCTCTGTTTCCATTTCCATCCACTTTCACATTCATTATATCAGAAAAAATGGATGCAGTCTATTATTTATCTGTCAAGGGAATTTGCAAGTAATAGTTATACAAGAAATATCCCACAAAATGGAGATAGGAGACCATATTTAATCATCACAGTGCTTTTTCAAGTGCTTTCAGCTGGTGGCGGGCCAAAAACGCATCCTATTAGCTGCGGATCAGTATATCTGGTGTCAGCACACATTTCTGTTTATTGACTCACTTTATCACGCAGAACTGCCACGCTCCCCTTATTAATCTGTCTCCTAAGGATCAAAATGCTTTAATAAATATGCTAGCTTCTCCAGATCTGGGTAGAGGTGAGACTGTTAGCTAAATGCAGCGTAGTTTCCTGGAGGGAGCTCTGAATCAGAGCTCAGGGGTTTCACTCTGGCAGTCCACGGCAGGATGATGAACTGTTGTCAAACACATTTGGTTATGCAGTTACAGCGCTGATCCCAGCTCAGGGCAGAATAAACAAGCACTTGCAATGCAATAGGTCTCGCATATTTCGAACAAGTGTCATCTTTTGACAACAGCGCCCACGAGCAAAAACAAAAAAAAACAAGCATTTGCAATGCAGTGGGTCTTGTGTTTGCTCTCATTAGAGCTACTAGCATTGTAAACTCCTACCCGGACGTTTCTTGCCACATAAACTAATAATGAAAAGTAAAACAGTTTCACGTATGCGAGCCGATGGTCGCCATGAGCGTGATGGAGACACAGAAAAGGAAACAAAAGTTCACTTGCAGTCAAACATATCGGCAAAACTGCAATTATCCATGTTACCAGCAAAAGTGCAATTATCCATGTAACCAGCAAAAGTGCAATTATCCATGTAACAGGGTCGAAGTCATCCAAATCGCTCAACTTCTGCCCAGCGAGATTGCGCTGTGCAGGAAATGAAAACATAAAGCAGTCCAGAAACCAGCTGAAAACGCAGAGCCTTGTATGTTTTCAGTGGTTTACAGGTGCTCTAGATGAGGGCTAAACACTAGAAAAGGCATGAAATATACATACCTTTCACAAATGGGAACAATCGATTTTTAAAAGGCAAACCCACGAACTAATGAAAGTGACGGGCATGACATGGGCGTGGTTAGAAGCCCACAGAGAGGTTACAACATGGTCCAGAGCGCTTGCGCGTGCTCGACCCTAATAAGGGGAAACTGAGAAGAGACAAATTAAATTAAATAAAGTTAGCTTTAAAAAATAAAACTTTGCAATTGTGTTTAGCCTGCTGGGCACGTCGCTGGTCACAATCCTTCTGTTTGCGGGCCACTGGAAGTTGGAACAAAATAGTACCTTGATCATTTCGGGAGCAGCGGATGGGCACTAATTAAGTTGAAGTCAATTAGTGCTTGATCCCTGCTCCACACAGAGAAACAGAAATGATGCCAGACCTGCCTTGATGAATTACGAGGCTGTAAAGAAGAGTGCCACGCAAACCAACAAGTGGAGAGCGACAGACGTGCTCCAAGCTCTTTACAGAACACAACAGCGTCTCGCAAGTGAGGCGCATGTGCTAGCACATGCACTCGCAGGTTCAACCCTAAAAACTGATTTGGATTCACTGTTTTATGTTGAACTCTGTTATTATCGCCGGGAGCCTATTATGTTTTTCACATACAGAGTATTATTCAAATCTGGTCTTATTCCACTCGGGGCTTCACTCAGTGTCACACATGGAATGAGGCACCCCTAAATGCACATAAGGCTATTGTTGGTTAAACAGATATTTTGTGTATGTGTGAGGTTTTGTGATTCTATAGGCAGCTCTCAGGATTTTTTTTTAATGTTCTCCTGGACTCCTCTTGGGTGACTTACACATCTGGTTGGAGAATCCCCCAAAAGTGTATGTTAATGAAATGTCACTAACATGGACAATGCCCTTTTTGGTCAATTTGTCACAGTTGTCAAACTCTGTATTGCTCATAGCCACAGTGGTGGCTGGTGATCTCTGAAAGTGGTGGTGTGTAATACTAGATATAGGTTTACTTAATTGATTTCCAAATTTGCCTTAGGTGTTCTCACACTCAAATGTGCCCATACACTCACATTCACTGTTTCTCACACGCAAACACACTTGCACACATTCATACTTTCAAAATCACTAACCATCACTCACAACTACTGGTGTACAGGAGCTCTGATTTGAACTCCTGGGGTACAATTGTTCTGCATTATTGGTGCAACAGGCGCTGTTGCACCAGGGCAACTACATCTGTTTTTTTTGGTATACATTTTTATTGGTGTTTAGGAAAGACATGCTGTGCTTCAAAGTACAAAGGTAACACAAGAACAGCTCCCCACCCCAACCCAGCCCAGCCTGCTCCAGTCAGACAAGTTGCAAAAGTACACAGAAAAATACAGTAATGTCCTAGGTACCTCTGTATTGTTGACAGAGGATCGCAACCACACACAGGACCATGCAGAGGGGAACCAAGTATCTCCCCCAGTCCATTACCAGCACTTACATCACACCTCTAGATCTCACATCCCCCACCCTCGGGGCCAGGGCATATGGGGCTGCAGGAGTCCTGCAAGCATAGGCGCCCATGCCTGCAGATCATCAGCCAGTTTGTTGTCTCTGCGAGTGCGTCGCATGTGACTTTCCTCTGCCACTGCTCATTCTGCCATCTCTCAACCAGTCAGACACTTTCAGGACCATGGGAGACATCCTCCTGATAGCTATTCTTCTTCCAGCATAGGAGGGGTAACTCGCCGGATAAATAGATTTCATCGTTATTGGAGTGAGGTACACCTGATGAACAACATTATATTGGATTAATTTAGATCTCTCGTTTGTGGATGTTCCCCTCACCTCCCATGTACACCCTGCCTCTCCTTGGCAGAAAGAGGAGCCCCAAGAATCCCATCCCTCCTGTATTGCACTGGTAAGGCTCTTTTGGGGAGATCCTCCCACAAGGCACTACAGATATGCATGATAAATTTCCTTTCCCTTGCTATGTTCGGCAAAGTCCTCAATGTTTGAGATTCCTAGAGGGGCATCAGGGAAGGAAAGCCACATCACAGGATCCACCAACCACCCACAAGTTAAATGAGTCTACGGCATCAGTCAATGTGATAAATCTATCATTAGGTTACAGATCAGGTACGGTGTCACACCCTCCCTCTCACCATCTACCTGCTGACATCGACCGGGTAATGAGCACGAACTGATGCAGTGTCTAGATACACATATCAGGAGCATCAGGGGCCCTAAGAAGTACCCGACACATCACCCTTTCCCAAGCCATGCACAACTGTCTGATCACAAACAGCATGGACTCCGCCCCCACCCCCAACATCAACAGTTCCTGAAATGAACTCCCTCATGGATACAATGCAGCAGTTGCCCCTGTCAGTTCTCTCCTTCACCATGGACCACATGCTGCAGCTGAGTGGCAAAGTAATAAAGATCTACGAATGGCAACTCTAGCCCCCCTGTCCTCCACTGGCATTTAAGAGTCGTGATATTGACCTTTTTCCTCCCAGAGGCCCATAGTAGTTCAGCCACCAATTTATCCAGTTCCACAAAATACTTATGAGGGATCTCAAACAGGGTTCCCTGAAAAACATACAGGCAATGTGGCAGAATGATCATTTTCACCAATGCCAGTTTGTCCATCAAAGACAATTGAAGGGAGTTTCAGAACTTGTCTGTGTGCCCTTCAAGGACCCTGCCTATGTTTAAGGCCTCAAATGTAGTCACCGAATGAGCAAGCCCGATCCCCAGATAACGGACTCTAGTCACCTCTCATGGAAGTCCAGACGTGGCAAGTCCTGTACCTATCTCCCTGCCAAGATCCCCAATAGAAACAGTTTTGACTTGGTACGGTTGACAGACAGCCCAGACACATCATCAAATTTGGACAGGGAGCTAGAATGATAGGGACCGAGAATGTTGGCTGCCGTGGATATACGAAGGCAGCAACAGCATATAACGAAACCTTGTGCACGGTGTCCGCAAGCATTACCCCCATCCTGTAGTACAGATCGTAACTGGCATGCCAAGGGTCCATCACAAGGATGAACAGCAGGGGTGACAAGAGGCAGACCTGTCTAGTGTGCTGGTGCAAAGAGATGCAAAGTGATGCCATTCCATCCACATGTACCCGAGCCTGTGGGGCTCTGTATAACAGCTGCACCCACTGTATGTACCATTCCTCTATGCCTGCCCTCCTCAAGACCTGCTAGAGAAATTCCCATGATAGAGAGCCAGAAGCTTTCTCAATGTCCAGCAGCCCCAGTGCCTAGTGGTCGTCAGCCAATATTGGTGCATGCATAACCAGGGAAAGCCTCCACAGGTTACAAACAGTGTTCCTACAGGGAATGAAGTTGCACTGGTCCTCGTGCTCTAACTGCAGAAGGTGTTCCAGCAGTCTAGAGGCCAGGATATTACTCAGGACTTTGACGTCCACACTTAGCATTGAAAGGGGGTGATAGGAAGTCACCTCTTTGACGTCTATATCAGGTTTAGGCAGCATAACAATGAGCACCTCCCTCATAGATTCAGGCAGTATATATATTTCCTGAAGGCCTTGTTATAAACATCCAGCAGATGCTCTGCCAGGGCACCAGCTCCATGTTGCTAAAATTCAGCAGGCAGGCCATCCCCACCCGGAACTTGAGCTGTTTTTAATGCTCGAAATGTCCCCCTCTCTCCTCCTTAGTTCGGGGTGTATCCAGCCTATCACGGTACGCATTCAAAAGGGAGACTATTGTCATCATGGCCCGATAGGCCTTTCCTTCCGCTAGCTGGGAGTGGAAACCGGCGCTGCATAAACCCTTTGGATGTGTGGAGCAAAAACATTTGTTAAATGCTGTTGAGTGAACACCTCCTGCCTATTACGAACTCCCACCACCGGCTGACAGCACGCCTCGCTGAGAAGAAGCATTGTGAGCATTCTACTAGCCTTATCCTCTTCCACATCGAGGCCTTGTGTAAAGCTAGCCCGGACGTACTTGTCTAAAATGTTCCACGTTCTCAACAGCTCTTGCCTACACACCGTCCAGTCTGCGAGCTGCTGCTGTTGCATATTCACATTCTCTTCTTAGAGAGTTGCTGTTCCACACCATAGGACACTTTCATACACTTCCCCTGTGGCACTACCTTCATAGCATCCCATTCCATGGCTCTGGGATTCGTACTACTCCTTGAAATAGTGATCTAACGCCTCAGCCATTGTTAGCATAAAAACTGGGTCTGCCAGTGCCTTTATCCTCTTTCTCCATAGAGGCACCCTAGGGGCTGTTCTACACATTTGAAATGAGATTAACAAGGGGAATGTACAAGTATCGTGCCAGATAGGAAATTTCTATCACCATATGATCCTTGGGGCCTCACAATAGGCAATAATCGAAAAGGGTATGATGGCCCATTACGGTAACACAGCAGAATAATTACTTTAAGGGAAAACATCCCCCCATACATCCTGCAACCACAAGCCCTCCATGGTCTCCTTCAATGCACTTGTCATAGCAGTTTTCGTGTTCACCCTCGGGAGAAAACAATCTAAATTAGCATTTAGCACACAGTTCAGGTCACCAGCTAGCACTACCATGAGGTCAATATTCCCAGCAGCAGCATTCAAACCAGTTCCAAAGAAGACAGCATCATCTACATTCGGAGCAGAAACATTCACCATGCAGATTTCCTTAGCATTCAGTGCCACCAAGACTATCACATGCCATCCCTCAGAATCCAGTTGCACTCCCTTGGCCACTAAGGGGACATAGGTGGCACCCAAATCAACACCCTTCTGCCATAGCTAGAATATGATGTAGTGTACATCTCACCCCTCCATTGCCATCTCACTTATGCAATGAAAGCCCCCCAAGTGTGAATTTCCTGCAGGAACACCCCAGAAATGCCATAAAACTTCAAATAGGAGTACATCCTGTGATGTTTTGTGAGCTGCCCTCAGTCAACATTCATGCAAGCTCATTAGCTTCCAGGCAGTGGCCATAACAATATGGGAGGTTTGTGCTTCCGCCCCACCATGCACCACTCATGCAAGGCCCCCTTACTCAAGCTCTGTACCAATTATCCTAACCAAAAATCAAAGAGCAAGCTCAATCCCACAACAGGTTTAACTTTCCAAAACTGTAACTCCCATAAAATCATCCCATCCACAGGCAGTGAGTTCAAACAACTCTGGCCCCGAACATACATGCCAACATTAAGCTCCAACTACCCCACCCCCTCATAGAGGCAAAAACCTTAACACCTGTTGCTGCTAAAAGCTTGAGGGCTTAGCATCTCACTGGAGCGGGAAGGCCAAAGGGGCTCAAACTACCCCAACAGGACAGTAACCCTCCATGGCTACCCCCTCTGGCTAAAATCGAGGGGGTCAATGCAGGCTGCAAGGAAGAAAATAATGTTATGATTCATTAAGTTGCTTTCCCTACCCCCATCCACCACTTCTGTTAGAGATCAGGCCCTAGGATGACCACTGTATGACACATCAGGAGCTGCAAAAGAGAAAACATATGTCAAAACCCATCAAAGCAGCTAAGACAAGAATAACAAGGGTTAGCCTAGGTCAGCACTGTCGTGATCCCCCCATGAGTCAGGAATGACTCACGGGTGTCGGACACAAAATTAAAGTCCTCCAGCGTCCAATCGGGGAAAACCAGTATCCTGCCAATCTGGCGGACTCCAGCCAGTCTCAGCAGAATGTCTGCAATTTCGTATTGAGTGCTTGTCTGTACCAGTACCATCAAGCTTGCAGTTCACAGGAGGCTTCCGCTTCACCCCTCCCAGTGTATCCAGCAGATCGGTAGCTTCCCCCGGTAAGAAAAAATAAAGAACCTTGGCCTTAAATTGTACTTGCAGTTTCGCTTTGAACAAAAGGCTATAGCGGAGTTTGTGTTCTATGAGAAGTTCTTTTGTGGGGATGAAACTCCTGCTCAGTTCCTGCACTTTGCAAGTAGAGTCTGAAGAGATGAGAATGTTTCAACCTTCAAACGGTGGTACCCCCTAGAATTGGACATGTTGCAAGAGGACATCATGGTCTCTGAAGTTGAACAGCCAGGCTACAATAGTGTGAGGTGGAATCCCAGGCATGGGCACAGCCGCCGACACCCAGTGAGGACACTCTACAGGGAAGAGTTTAAAAAGTCTCTGTTGTTTCAGCGTAGTCATGATCCAGTCCTCCAAAAAATGTTCCACTGACTGTCCCTCGGCTTGCTTGGGGAAGCCCACAAAACAGAGGTTGCTCCTTGTGAAGCGCCCTTCCGCATCCTCATGTCTGTTTGCATATGTGCAGAGAGCGAGCTGAGTGTGATTACAGTCTTTTCGAGGGCTGCTACATGTCAACACCAGGGCAGTGCGCGCTCTACGGGTGACTAGAATGCAAAAATCCAGCACTCTCAAGACAACGTAATCTATGCATTGTGCTGATAAGTTGTTGTTTAACCTTTTGCATTGCAGAGTTCAATCCTGAAGACTTATTTTTAAGGTGCTTATAAATATTGTGCTTTTGCAATGAATTGCTGCAGGCTTTTTGAGTGTGTCAGGGTGTGGTCCCTTTCCAGGGCCTTCTGGAAGCTTTCCCTGCAGCATGCCTGGGTGTGGTTGTGGGCTGGGCCAAGAATCTATAAAAGAGGGTAGTGTTAAGCATTTGTTGTACACACACAGGCAATAAATGAGGAACACACACTCAAAGACTTACTCCAGGCCAATAGGTTTTTATATTGAAAAATATATTTTCTTAGTTTATTTTAAGAACCACAGGTTCAAGATTTACATGAAACACTTTAAATGTAAGGTACTTCACTTAGATACTTTAGGAACTTTGAATGAAAACAATATAATGTACAGTCTTTGTAAAAATGGCAAGAAGCTATTTTCAAAGTGGACACAGTGCACAATTCAACAGTTCCTGGGGGAGGTAAGTAAAAGTTAGATTAGGAGGTAATTAAAACACTTACAAGTCTTAGTCCTCGGGCATAGGCAGCCCACCGTTGGGGGTTCAGGGCAACCTCAAAGTTACCACACCAGCGGCTCAGGGCCGGTCAGGTGCAGAGGTCAAAGAGGTGCCCAAAACACATAGGCGCCTATGGAGAACAGGAGTGCTCCGGTTCCAGTCTGCCAGCAGGTAAGTACCTGCATCCTCGGGGGGAAGAACAGATTTTTTTTTTAGAGCACCGGGGGGGGACATGAGAAGGCACACAAAGTACACCCTCAGCGGCACAGGGGCGGCCGGGTGCAGTGTGCAAAGCAGGCGTCGGGTTTTGTATAGGTTTCAATGGATGGACACAGGGGTCACTCTAGCGGTGCAGGCAGGCACAGAGGGGGCTTCTCTGGACAGCCACCACCTGGGCAAGGCAGAGGGTCACCTGGGGGTCACTCCTGCATCAAAGTTTGGTTCCTTCAGGTCCTGGGGGCTGCGGAAACAGTGTTCGTTCCAGGCGTCAGGTCCCTTGTTACAGGCAGGTCAGGGGGAGCCTCTGGATTCTCTCTGCAGGCGTTGCTGTGGGGGCTCGGGGGGTCGTCTCTGGTTACTCACAGGCTCGCAGTCACCAGGGAGTCCTCCCTGAGGTGTTGGTTTTCTGCAGGTCGAGCCGGGGGCGTTGGGTGCAGAGTGTAGAGTCTCAAGCTTCCGGCGGGAAACGTGAAGTCCTTGGAAGTTGCTTCTTTGTTGCAAAGAAGTAGCTGGTTTTGAACAGGGCCGCTGTTCACGGGGTTTCTTGGTCCTGTAGTCCAGGGCAGTCCTCTGAGGCTTCAGAGGTTGCTGGTCCCTGTGGGATGCGTCGCGAAGTTGGAGACAGGCTGGTAGGGCTGGGGCCAAAGCAGTTGTTGTCTTCCTCCTTCTCTGCAGGCTTGTAGGTCAGCAGTCCGTCTGGTTTCTTCAGGTTGCAGGAATCTGATTTCCTGGGATCTGAGGAGCCCCTAAATACTGAATTTAGGGGTGTGCTTAGGTCTGGGAGGGCAGTAGCCAATGGCTACTGTCCTTGAGGGTGGCTACACCCTCTTTGTGCCTCCTCCCTGTGGGGAGGGGGGCACATCCCTAATCCTATTGGGGGAATCCTCAAAACTCAAGGTGGAGGATTTCTCAAGGCAGGGGTCACCTCAGCTCAGGACACCTTAGGGGCTGTCCTGACTGGTGGGTGACTCCTCCTTGTTTTTCTCATTATCTCCTCTAACCTTTCCGCCAAAAGTAGGGGCAGTGGCCGGCGGGGCGTGCACCTCCACTAGCTGGGATGCCCTGGGGCGCTGTAACAAAAGGAGTGAGCCTTTGAGGCTCGCCGCCAGGTGTTACAGGTCCTGCAGGGGGAGGTGAGAAGCACCTCCACCCAGTACAGGCGTTGTTCCTGGCCACAGAGTGACAAAGGTACTCTCCCCATGTGGCCAGCAACATGTCTGGTGTGTGGCAGGCTGGCAGGAACTGGTCAGCCTACACTAGAAGTCAGGTATGTATTCAGGGGGCATCTCTAAGATGCCATCTGGGTGTATTTTACAATCAATTGTACACTGGTACCAGTGTGCATTTATTGTGCTGAGAAGTTTGATACCAAACTTCCCAGTTTTCAGTGTAGCCATTATGGAACCGTGGAGTTCGTGTTTGACAACCTCCCAGACCATATACTCTTATGGCTACCCTGCACTAAGGTTTTGCTTAGACACTGTAGGGGCATAGTGCTCATGCACATATGCCCTCACCTGTGGTATAGTGCACCCTGCCTTAGGACTGTAAGGCCTGCTAGAGGGGTGACTTACCTATGCCACAGGCAGTGTGAGGTTGGCATGGCACTCTGAGGGGAGTGCCAAATCGACTCAGTCATTTGTCTCCCCACCAGCACACAAAAGCTGCGAGGCAGTGTGCATGTGCTGAGTGAGGGGTCCCTAGGGTGGCATAAGACATGCTGCAGCCCTTAGAGACCTTCCCTGGCATCAGGGCCCTTGGTACCAGGGGTACCAGTTACAAGGGACTTACCTGAGTGTCAGGGTTGTGCCAATTGTGGAGACAAAGGTACAGTTTAGGGAAAGAACACTGGTGCTGGGGCCTGGTTAGCAGGGTCCCAGCACACTTTCAATCATAACTTAGCATCAGCAAAGGCAAAAGGTTAGGGGGTAACCATGCCAAAGAGGCATTTCCTTACACTCATTCATTGAGTCTCACTGTTCCTTTCAAATTGACACTTTCTGATCAAACTAACGCACACTTTAGTTTATTCTCATTCTCTCTCAATCACTCTGTTGGACTTTTTCCCTTTTTCAGGGTCATCTCCAATCTTTTTCCTCCTTCCTCCTAATTGTTCTGACCCGATTTTGTTGGCTTTCGGACTCTGGGCACTTTACCACTGCTAACCAGTGCTAAAGTGCAAATACTCTCTGTGTAAATTGTATTGTTGATTGGTTTATCCATGATTGACATATTTGATTTACGAGTAATTCCCAAGTAAAGTGCACTAGAGGTGCCCTGGGCCTTTAAATCAAATGCTACTAGTGGGCCTGCAGCACTGGTTGTGCCACCCACACGAGTAGCCCTGTAAACATGTCTCAGACCTGCCACTGCAGTGTCTGTGTGTGCAGTTTTAAACTGCCAATTCGACTTGCCAAGTGTACCCACTTGCCAGGGCTAAACCTTCCCTTTTCTTACATATAAGGGACCCCCTAAGGTAGGCCCTAGTGGGCCCCATGGGCAGGGTGCAGTGTATATTTAAAGTAGGACATATACTAATGTGTTTTATATGTTGTGACAGTAAAATACTGCCAAATTCGTTTTTCACTGTTGGAAGGCCTGCCTCTCTCATAGGTTAACATGGGGGCTGCCTTTAAATATTATTAAAGCGCAGGTTACCTTTGGGAGCAGATAGACACATTGAGTTTGGGATCTCTGAACTCACAATTTAGAAAATACATCTTTTAGTGTAGTTGGTTTTAGATCGTGTGTTTGAAAATGCCACTTTTAGAAAGTAGGCATTTTCTTGCTTAAACGATACTGTGACTCTGCTTGTCTGTGGATTCCCTGTCTGGGTCAGTTTGACAGTTGGGATGTTTGCACTTCTCCTCTAGAGAGTTACACACAGGGAGCTGGGGTGTAGCCTGCATATCCTGATGGGCCGTTTGGGCTGAGGGGAGGGGCTGTGCCTGCCCTCACACAATGCAGTCTCCAGCCCCATGGTGTGTGTCTGGGGCTTGGCCTGGGCAAGGCAGGATCTTGAAAAGAAAAGAGACTTCTCTTTAAAATAGTCCGACTTCAAAGGGAGAAAAGGGTATAAGAAGAGCACCCCAAACCTCTGAATCAGATTACTTCTGGAACCAAGAGGCACCTCTGCCAAAGAGAAAAGCTGGAAGCTGGAGGATGAGTACTGCCCCTTTGCCTGTGACTGTGCTTTGCTGGGTTGGCCTTCAGTAGCTGCTTCTACCTGAGAGAGGTCAAAGACTGACCTTGGTGCAACTTCCCACTGGTGAAGAATCTCCAAGGGCTTGAACTGAGCTTGCCTCCGGTTTTTGAAGTCAAAGGGACATCAAAGACTTCTCTCTGCCAGCACTTGGGCTTTCTGCTGAGAGTCCTGCCTGCAAAGTGGTGCCCTAACCTGTCTCTGGGCCATTGAAAGGTGCAGCTGGTGGAAAAGGACAGAAATCCACGCAAAGACCACCGCGTGGGGAAACTTTCAACGCATCAGCCATCTCGCGGCTGGGAAACAACACACCGCCAGCCCCGCGGCTAACATTGATGCTCCACCTGCATCGGGCTGGAAGATCGACGCAACGCTGCTGGAGAAACGATGCACAACACCCACAATAATGCAAGCCTCTACGCAGCACGGTTTCTTGACACTGTGCAACCGGATTTCGATGAAACATCGCTGGGGGGGGGGGAAATCAACGCAAAGCCTGCCCGGACCCGAGGTGCCCGTCCGGATCGATGCATCGCTCTCTTGTGGGACAGAAGAAACGACGCACGCCAACCCGCCTGGTGGAGAAACAATGCACGTTCTTGCTTGCGAGTGAAAAAATGACACATCGCTAGCCTTTTCCGACGCACACTCGCCCGTGCGGCTTTATTTTTATGCTACCGAGGTACTTTTCTGTGCTAACAGCGTTCTCACTGTTTTCTAAAGGATTTAAGATTCTTTTGCTTTTTAAATTCATAACTTGACTTGTGTATGCCGGATTTTTTATCGTTTTGGTCTTGCTTTGTTTAGATAAATATTATCTATTTTTCTAAACAAGTGTTGTGTCATTTTGTAGTGTTTTAACTGAGTTACTGTGTGTGTTGGTACAAATAGATTACACATTGCTTCTGAAGTTAAGCCTGCCTGCTCGTGCCAAGCTACCAAGGGGGTGAGCGGGGGTTAACTGAGGGTGGGTCTCCTTTACCCTGACTAGAGTGAGGGTCCTTGCTTGGACAGGGAGTAACCTGACTTCCAACCAAAGACCCCATTTCTAACACACTCAAAAAATACCTTCACTCACACATGCACAGTGAAACAACATTGAATTATTTTTTTACTTAACTTTCTTACATTGCTGAAAACTCAGAGGCCTCATGGGAGACGCTGAGCAGAAATATGTTGCAGAACACTGGAACCTGCAAGCCATGATTCCCAACAAGGAGCCAAACAGAGCAGCCGGGCTAGGTTTCAGGTGAAGACCACACCGCCCTATCAGAAGCTGAGACAGTGCTCAGAGTCCTGCCCCTGCAGCGCTGTGGGGCTTCTCATTGACCTTAAGAATGCTCTGATCTTCACCCTGACAGCCCTATTTTAGCTGATGTACTGTGCTGGCATCTGCAGAGCCCTATGCTTTTAAACAACACTCTGTTACTGAATTATCACTCAACCCCATCCACCTTCTCCTTTCATCAGGAGATTGGAGGAAGAACTGACTTGTGAACTGCAGAGTTATTATAAACACAAATGTTGCATTTCCATGAATTTTACTAACTTAAATTATTACAAATGTAATAATTTCATTTAACAGTGCCCCTGTGGCAGCTCACAGGTGGCAAATCTACACCCTTAAGTCCTCAAAGTGGAGCCGTCCGATGGCCAACTTCTGTCCAATTTTTCATCTTGGTTGTCAAGGTTAACTGATGATCGACATTCACTTAGAATCTTTCAGAAATGGGGACTCTAGTTGGCAGGGGTTTGCACCCTGTTAAAGTAGAGACCCTCACTCAAGTCAGGGTAAGGGACCCACACAATTAAGATAACCCCTGCTCACTGCCTTGGTAGCTTGGCACAAGCAGTCAGGCTTCTCTCAGAGGCAATGTGTAAAGTATTTGGACACACACACAGCAGCACAGTGAAAACACCACATAAGTATTCCACACCAGTTTAGAAAAACAGCCAATATTTATCTAAATAAAAAATACCAAAATGACAAAAATCCAACATACAAAAGTAAGTACAGATAAAAGATTTCAAAAATTAAATCTTACTAAAACATTTAGAATCACAATATCTCCAACTGGAACTATGAAGGCGTCTTGATGCAGTGCGGGACGGTCATGTAGTCGCACGGACTCCAGGTACAGTACCTTAGAAAATGATGAGAAAACAAAGACGTTACACAAAGTCAGGGAGGTGCGGCGTCGCTGCAGCAGGTGCGGCTTGGGTTCCTCACTGCTACCGGGGAGGTGAGTTGTCATTTCCTTACTGCTAGACAGGGGAGCTAAGATGTTGGTTCTTTTCAGTGGAAAGGGAGGTGATGCAGTGTTGGTTCCTTACGGCAAGGTGGGGCAGATGAATCCAGCAGGTCAAGAATCGACTCGTCGACTTTGCAGTGTTGGAATCACACCATGGGGCCACAGGTGCTGCAACGGCATCAGGTATCATGGACATCAGTGACACGGCACTCTGGACTCACACTGTGGTGGGACTTCGGAGGTGCTGCTGTGACCTCAGGCCTGTGGTGCAGGTTGTGTTCGTTGCACTCAGTGGGGACCCTGCCTCGGTTGCAGGCAGAGGTGTGAAGTCAGACAGTGGCACTGGTTCCGAAGTCGCGCTGGAGTTGATGTGCTTAGTTTCTTCTTGCTTGCATCAGAGCTCACTTCCAAGGGCCCAGGAACTGGATTTGGCCCCACTTGGCAAGTCAGATCTCTCATCCAGAGAACTGAGGTGCTGGCAGATGAAGTATTTGATGGACCTGAGACTTCTTAACAGGAGGCAGCTCAGTTCAAGCCCTTGGAGAGGATTGGAAAACACAATGTAGAAAGCAAAGTCCAGTCCTTTCACTCCCAGGACAGAAGGAGCAAGCAGCAATCCAGCACAACAAAGCAACAAGCAAGGTGGCAGTCCGTCATACAGCATCCAAAATTTCTTCCTGGCAGAATGTGATCAGTCCAGAAATGTTCTAACTAGGTGGAGTCAGAGGTTCAGTACTTATACCCATTTCTGTCTTTGAAGGAGGCAAACATCAAAGAGAAGCCTTTGTAGTTCATAAGACCCAACCTTTCCTTGCCCTGACCATAGACACACTCCACGGGGTTGGAGACTGCTTTGTGTGAGGACAGGCACTGCCCTATTCTGATGCAAGTGTCAGCTCCTCCCACAACTCTAGCTCAGGAAGACCCATTAGCTTGGTCATGTGCCAACAGGATATACAGGGCAAACCTCAGCTCCCTTTGTGTGACTGTTTAGAGTGAATACACAAATTGCTCAACTGTCATCCTGACCCAGACGGGTATTCAGCAGACAGCAGAGGCACAGAATGGTTAAGCAAGAAAATGCCCGCTTTCTAAAAGTGGCATTTTCAAACTTACAATTCATAGACCCCAAACTCCACATCTCTATCAGCTTTGAATGGGAAACTACACTTAAAAGATATTTCAAGGTAATTCTGATATTACCCTATGGGAGAGATAGTCCTTGTGATAGTGAAAAACAAATTTATCAGTATCTCACTATCAGGACATGCAAAACACACCAGTACATGTCCACCTTTTAAATACACTGCACACAGCCCATTGGGCTTCCTTGGGCCTACCTTAGGGGTGACTTACATGCAGTGAAAGGGAAGGTTTGGGCCTTGAAAGTGGGTGTATTTGCTAGGTCGAAATGGTAGTTTACAACCGCACACACAGACACTGCAGTGGCAGATATGAGACGTTTACAGAGCTACTCATGTGAATGGAACAATCAGTAATGCAGGCCCACTAGTAGCATTTGATTTACAGGCCCTGGGCACACATGGTGCACTTTACTAGGGACTTGCTAGTAAATCATATATGCCAATCATACAGAAACCAAACACAAATACATTTTAGACTAAGAGCATGTGCACTTTAGCACTGGTTTGCAGTGGTAATGTGCCCATCGTCCTAAAGCTAACAAAAACAGGTCTGAAAAAATAGGAGGAAAAAGGCAAAACGTGTGTGGATAGCTCTGCAAAAAAGGCCAGGTCCAATAGAATCTCAGCCATCCGAGAGTCCTTTTGAAAGTATCAATGCTGATTTGCAACTATGACCTTATGCCTAAGTGGTTGGAGTTCTGAATAAGTAAGGTATACGCCAACAAGTCAGTGCACATTAATTACTAACTTGCCAAAAAAAGAGAGGCGGGATTCACATTCAGTCTAACCCTGGTGCAATGGGGTGTTGTTAGTAATAAGACTAGGGTTCAACCAGGTTACCAACACTGATCCATGGGATGCCTAGAAGTGGCAATTTCAGCACGCGAGCAGTTGAGTGGTCGGAAGAACAAAATATAAACATGACAAAGGAACGAGGCAGAGGATAATAACAAAGGTAATCGGACACAAAGTTGAGTAAACAAATTGAGCAGAATCAGAAAGATAATACAACCGCAAAACATTGGCAGACAAAGAGACAAGTTTCCAGGGCTGTTAAATACTGCTTCTGCTACTATTGACCAGGATGCGAACCTCTGATCCAGGAATTTTTCACCTCCATGATGCTTGGTGGCCCAGTGCTACTTAAACACATTTGCCAGAAGTTCACAGGCTACATTAATTTCCCTGTCTGAATCACATGATTCTATGAGTAATGCAAGGAGTGATCTTCCAGTGTTGTGATTTCATTCAAATCGACTGAGCAGATCTTGTAGTGTGCACACAATCTCTCTGTTCCTTCTCCAGCTCCCCCTGGACAAAGTGACACCTACTGCAGAGCTTCTGCAAATTAAATCCCATCCCCTTCCTCAGCGTGTGCTCAGAATAACATTGGAAAACAAATAAACATCTAGTCTGGCATGATCAAAAAGGAAAATACCATCACACTATACCTAGGATTCAAGCATAAATTAGTTGCAATCATTCCTGATGAAGTGTTGCCAATGCTGAATGTTCTTCTGCACTTTACCAACACCTTAAACTCTGGTTCTCCAAAAAGATAATCCCTCTTCCCTCACCTATTTAAAGGACACATGGAGCTGCTAACAGCAATGGTATAAGGCAAGAACACCAACATGCTGGTGATGATAAATAGAGTTAGATAGCGGAACCTCAGACTGTGCAACCCTTCAAATGTAACCAATATGCAAAAATTCTTACGCAAGTTAATTGAATGGATTGTTAACTTTCCATTGATGTTGACTCTTAACAAGGCCCATGTAGCCCTTATCCACTCTAAAAACAATGACCCACCTATTCTAATGCAGCTTGAGGCTCGGGCCCACTTTTGAATTTCACCGACAATCATGTAATGCATCCCTTTTCAACTGAGGACTAAGGGCCAGATTTAAAGTTTGGCGGATGGGGTTACTCAGCCACAAACATGAAGGATATCACAGCCACTGTATTACAATTCCATTGCATCCTATGGAACTTGTAATGAGGCGGTATAATATCCGTCACATTTGTGATGGAGTAATATAACTGCCGAACTATCAATCAGGGCCTAAGTCTGCTGTACAGGTCCTGGTATTCTCCCATACAGTCAGTGGAACTTTACCCAGGCTACCCAAATCTACAATATCGCCCCTAGAAGCTGCCCTACATTATGCAGCAAGACTAAAAGCTAATGGAAGAATATCAGATAATAGAAGACTGATCCTAAAGCAACTGAGCTTTTTGAAGCTTGCACCAGTTACAAGATTGCCTCCATAACACAAATGACTATGGCCCTCATTCTGACCTTGGCGGGCGGCGGAGGCCGCCCGCCAAAGTCCCGCCGTCAGGTTACCGTTCCGCGGTCGAAAGACCGCGGCGGTAATTCTGACTTTCCCGCTGGGCTGGCGGGCGGTCGCCTTCAGACCGCCAGCCAGCCCAGCGGGAAAGAGGCTTCCACGATGAAGCCGGCTCGGAATCGAGCCGGCGGAGTGGAAGCTGTGCGACGGGTGCAGTTGCACCCGTCGCGTATTTCACTGTCTGTGCAGCAGACAGTGAAATACATGTAGGGGCCCTCTTACGGGGGCCCCTGCAATGCCCATGCCAGTGGCATGGGCACTGCAGGGGCCCCCAGGGGCCCCGCGACCCCCCCCTACCGCCATCCGGATCTCGGCGGTCCGACCGCCGGGATCTGGATGGCGGTAGGGGGGGTCGGAATCCCCGCGGCGGTGCAGCAAGCTGCGCCGCCGCGGAGGATTCAATGGGGCCGCGGTACACTGGCGGGACCCCGCCAGTGGTGCCGGTCCGACCGCGGCTTTACCGCCGCGGTCGGAATCCCCATTGGAGCACCGCCGGCCTGTCGGCGGTGCTCCCGCGGTCCTCCGCCCTGGCGGTCAAAGACCGCCAGGGTCAGAATGACCACCTATATGCTAAAGGAATCAGGCCTAACTGTTATAAAAACAGTGTACTGCAGTGAGACATAAATTAACGAAAGTAAAAACTATGATAGTCTTTGTAGGTCCCCAAAACTAACAAGGTTAAGATAAAAATAGTCCCCCAAATACTGAACCATGTTGTTGTATCACACAAAGAATCTCAAATCTCCTGATATTCCACAAAAATACAAATAAACTCACCTTTTTACTTTTTATCTACTGTAGTTCTCCCTCCCTACATCTAGGCCAAGTTATGGTGATGGTCGTAGACAGCCACCAATTTAGTTATTAAACTCAGATGTTTAACCTATTGAAATGTAGTAGGTAAAGCATCGGGATGACCCGATGGATAGGACGGCACCATATAAATATTGGCATCCACAGAGATTTTTATACTTGCATTCGCCTGTGTCCTGGGACGGAAACCATATTACACGACCATAGAACAAACAGCTTGCTTTTATGGGTCATGATGTCTCAGTACTGCAAGTCTATTGGAGTTTCCGACACACTTTCACATGACATGAATTGCCACTCACCTGGTAATCCATGCCTGGAATACAAGCACTTCTTTTTATTGGTTCACTTTCTTTGTGAGATGTCAACCTATCCACATTTGCAAGAATCAGCAGCACAATGTTGTTGCTTCACATTCTTGGTGGAGCACAGGACTCTTGAGGTCCACCTTGACATTTTTCTCTCTAAAAGAGCTCCCATCTCCTGCGATGTGCTACAACTTTCTAATAGCCTTTTCAGAATACACTTATCACTTGGGCCAATCATTATTTTACAACACTGAAGTTGTAGGAAACCTCCTGTGTCCACATGAAATGAGGCACTGCCTGGCTAGGATTACAATTCAGGTCTAGCAGAAAGACTGTATTATTCCTTCCAAGCCAGAGCTTCCACTTCATTGCACCGATCAACAACCCTGACTCTCATTTTTTGAACAGCTTATTGGGCACCTTCCCCAAACAGCTCAAACGGAAGCGCAAAATCAATTAATCCCATTTGATTCCAAGCTGGCATTGCTTTCGCATATCTACGAGGTGGTTAAAAACATCTTCTATTAGCTACAGAAATGTAATGGTTTTCTATACATGATGATACCCATTATGACTTTAAAATGGCCCTTGCATTGGCTACAACCAGATTATGCTTTTGGAATATCTAAACATTTGCCAAACTACACAGATTTAGAAATGCAATGTTCACACCATCTTCACACAAAGCCACTGTGACCACATCATGCCATTGCTCATGGTCAAGCACTGGTTACTGATAAAATACCCATCCTTGTTTTAAATAATGTGGATTAGGCTCCCGGTCTTCCAATGCAGAACCCCTACTTACCTGGCCACATTTATCCAGAATGTCAGTCAAGATGTTTCCAAAGATCAATATACCTGCCACTGCATGCCACCCAACAGTCAAATGCAAGTTGTTCTGCTCCATTCCCAGTTTGTAAATGAATAAGTGCCGGGACCCAAAGTATTGCTCCCGAGACAGCAGCCAGTGCTACTGAATATCAGGGCAGCTAAATACCAAGGCTGCTTTGGCTTGATTGCACGTCATGTCTCTTTCATCCTCCACCATGTTCCTTGCCACACTTTCAGTTACTTGCGCTTCCGTTTTCTGTCTTTCGCTTTCTCTTCTATGTTTTTCTCTCTCTTGGTCAGGGTCAAAGTCTGATTTGGAAAAATAAATGTCGGTCCCCTAAATGAGCCCCAATTGCAACTACTGGCTCAAAATTGGCAATGGTTCCTCTCTCAAAGGACTATCATTTACAACACCCCTCCCCCTTAATTAAATCCTCTTTCCATAAGCATTTTGAAATAACTGCAAGGCAGTATGTGTACTAGATAATATGCCATGCCCTCGCCCCGCTTTTTCGAGGAACACCCTTTACATTTCTCTGCCTCGAAAGTTACAGATATACCCTTTCACTCCTGATGGGATATCAGCATGTGAATAAGAGACCTTTGGGGCAGAAGAGACCAACCACATGACCTATAGCGGAAAGCAAAGCTTATCTCGTTTTGGACCCACCAAATGAGTACCCTTCTTTAGACTAATCATTATTATTACTGATCACAATTTATGAACTCTCTTCTATATGAGAATTAATTGTTGAAGTCAAATCATATTACTATAACTATATGCACACAAAAAAACTTTGTTGGGCTCGTTCGGCTTATGCCTAAAAGGTAGTTACTATTCAAGTATCTAAGACACAATACTTTGCATGATAGATGATCATGTGGCATACATAACTAGCACAATTAATGACAGAATATTTTAACACCATCTTGAGGGTGGTGAAAAAAATGCAGCAGCTCTTGGGAGAAATGGGAAGTTCTTGTTCTCTTGCGGTAGTGGTGGATTTTGAGGTAGTTTGGCATAAATATCTTGCCATGCTCCTTCTTTTGGGGAAATTAAAGGCCCTCTATCTTCTCTTCAGTGGTGGTACATGAGCCACAGGAAAAAACAAAAAAGTGATGAGAAGAATGCTTGAATTAAATCAACCTTTGGTCATTTCTCAGGGTCACATTGTAGCCCATTTATTTATTTTCTTGTTTAAAGCATTACTTTGGTCAATCTTGTCTTGTCATTACTGGGTCAATCTTATACACAAACTACTGGACTGGGTCCCAAGAACACAAGCAACCCTAGGAGTTGTTGAGCCTCATTAGTGATGTAGCAGTTTGAGCCTGATTGCACACTGAACTACAGACCAAGATTTTGAAATATCCAGCATATTTAGGCTGTCTCACTCAGAAAATGTAACAAGTGCTTAGTGCAATGACCCAGTGATGGAACTGACCCTTTAAGTGGGCTCACCTCCAAACATTTCAACCTTATACTGTTTTGCTGACTTCGTTTTTGCTGGCCCTTCAACTTTGCACACTGCACACTGCACATTTCACCAATGCTAACCAGTGTAAATGTGCTTGTGCTCTCTACTTTAAACATGGTGAAATTGGCTTACACCCAGCTGTCACATTTAATTTACCTGTATTTGTCTAGTAAAGTGGTACTATATGTTCCCAGGGCCTTTAAGTTAAATGCACGTATGGGCCTGTAACACTGCCTGTGCCACCCACTTAAGTAGCCCTTCACAAATCTCAGGCCTGCCATTGCAGCCTTTGTGAGCAGTTTAAACTGCCATTTTCACCTGACAAAGTAAACCTCTTGCTGGGCCAAAACCCTCCTTTTCAATACATATAAGTCACCCCTTGGGTCACCCTACACAGCCCAGAGGGCAGCATGCAATGTACTTTAAAACGTTGGGCATATGCTATAACTTTTACATGTCCTGGTAGTGTAAAGCTCTTACATTTGTAGTTCACTATTGCAAGGCCTTTCTCTTACAAAGCATAGCATTGGGTTAACTTATTACAATTAATAAGTGATAACATTCCATTGGGAACAGGTAGGGATATTTGGGACCAGATGTACCATCACGGCCAATTGCGATTCGGTAATAGCGATTTTTAAGAAATCGCTATTACCAACTCGCAAAGGGCCATGTATCACATTTGCGAATCGGTAATAGCGATTTCTTAAAACTTGCAAATGCTATTACCGAATCGCAAATTGCAATACCGGCCCCATTCGCAGCTATGTGCCTCTTGGCCCATAGCTGCGAATTTTTTGCATTTCCAAAATTGCGATTTCTGAACCAGAAATTGCAATTTTGGAAACGCAAAAGGCCAGGGTGCTGGAGGCCTAAGGCCCCCTCTCCTGCACCCCAATTTTTTTTTTTTAACATGTAAGGTACACACACATGCCAAAAGGGCATGTGTGCTTTACATGTACAATTAAAAAATGCAATTTTACAGCATTTTTAAATTTTGCACCAGGTTACCACCTGGTTGCAGATCATGGTATTTTGCATGTGCAAAATGCCATTCTGCGAAAAATCGCAATTTGCGATTTTTTGCAGCATTGCCTTGCGACCTGGATTTTCCGAATCACAAATTGCGATTCGCAAAATCCAGATGGCAACGCTAAAAATCGCAATTTTAGCGATTTCTACTTTGTGGTCTGCGAATGCCTTTCATGCATTGCAGACCACTATTTTGCACTCGCAAACGGCCGATTTTACAGTTTGCGAGTGCAAAATATTTTCATACATCTGGCCCTTGGTGTCTAAAGAACTGTAATTTAAAGCCGTCTTGAATGGTAATGTCAGATTCTAAGTTACAATTTTGAAAATGCACATTTTAGAAAGTTTTCTTGCCCCAACCAATTGGTGTCTGCAACCTGGACACTGGGTCACATGGCTAGGTGTAGCTGACAGTTGGTGTTTGTGTATTGCTCCAAGACAGTGAAAGAAAGGGCAGTACGTGTTGGCAGGATGGACCATCTCTAACTTGAAGAGGTGGGAAGAGCTGGCGGTCACCTACCACACTTGCATATCACAAAGGTTCTGCCTGGGCACATTCACAAGGGGTTTGACACTAGTCTTTTGTGACCCCAGACAAGCAGGAGCCAGGGCAGGGAGATAGGAAATTCTAAACACTTCAGGTGGTGGCAACCTCCAAAACCTTCAGCTACTTCAAAGCAGGCACCAGGTATAAATATATTGACCCTCAGACCCAACTCTTCAGTACACCTCTGGATTTGTAGAAAACTCAGAGTGACTTCTGTACTGCTCTGCCAGAAGGACTACTACTCTGTGGCCCTTCATGCTTGGCTGTCCTGCTGCCTGAGCGAGAAAGTCTGGATCTGACTCTTGATACCAGGACCACCAGAGTGACTCCAAGGGCTAGTTTCCTGGCCTCCTGCCCTGATCAGAAGCCTCAGGACAGAAAAGGCTCCAACCACCTTGTACCCAGTACCTGGATTCTGTCTACTGTGAGCCTTTCCCCCCAAGTGGTATGTGCCAAGACCTGGACCCTTGAGAGGGGGGCCCAAATGCCCCTTGATGCAAGTCTTCACATAGTAGCCCCCAGTCTTCTTGGAACTGTTGCTGTGAAACACATCCTCTTTGCAGGTCTTCGCATTGCAAGCTCCTTGTCGACGATATCCTTGACAATGATGTAGAACTCGGCATCGCAACCCCACAGCTTCCTCTAAACCACTGGTAGAAGGTGCATCTTCAATGAAGGCCTTTGCATCACAAGCCCCTCATCAATGGCATCCTCAATGACAATGCAGGACCTCCCATCGCAGACTTGCAGCTTCTCAGAGGCATCCTCGACAGAGGCCTCGCAATGCTCTGCAACCAGAACTTAAGATACTCTTGTTCAGAAGGCCTAACTCGGTCCTAGTATCTGGCCAACACTCCATTATGGTCAACCTGAGCTTGTGATTTTGTCTTTGTCTTACGTGACCAGATAACTACTGTTGACGCTTTGCGCTTCTAGGCACTATTTTCACGTAGATCGTTAAAATCGCATTTCTCTGGTTCTTTTGATTGGATTTTTGTCATTTTGATCTCAAAATAAGTTATTAAAATCAACTCTATTTTCTAAATTGGTGTAGGTTTTTTCTTGTTTTGTGTTTTTACTTTTTACTGTACGAAGTGCTGCATGAATATTTTACATCTTGCCTCTAAGTTAAGCCTGACTGCTTTTGTTCCAAACTACAAGATGGTTAAACCCAGGTTACTTTGGGTTTGCTTGCATTTTACTGGGACAGAGATTGTGGTTGCTGCTTGAGTAGCGTTTCAGTCCTTCAACCAGTAACCCAAGTTTCAACAACATGCTTCTATCACAGTACAATACCAATGTGATTCCACTGACGTCTCCAATGAAAAAGTTGAAGTAGTTAGTGAGTTAATGATCCTAATGAAGGACTTATTGTAGAAATACTATACTGCAAGTTTTAATCCTAATGGATGATGTTTTGTGAAAATAAGACGTAAAATAGAGTTCATATATTTGGGGCATATTTACAAGAAAGTGGCGCATCAGCATTGATGCGTCACTTTTCTTATGCCCCCCCCACACCCATCTAATGGCATCATGGGAGCTCCGTATATAAAAAACGGCACACCATTGTGCACAATACCACAATAGTTGCAACATTTTTGGTGCTATTGTGGCGCTTTGCTGCACTAGCACCAAAAATTTGACAACAGTCCATCAAAACACTGGGAGGCCCATAGGAGATTATGGGTGCGTCATTTTAACGCCTGCCCTGAGCAGATGTTAAAAATGAGGTCAAAAAGGGCACAGTGAAGTCTAGTAAATTTCACTGCTCCATTTGGGCCTCCCTGCGTGGGAACACTCATTTGTCAAAAAATTATGCTAGTGTGGCACAAGGAGGTGTAAGGGGCTTGTAAATATGCCCCATAGGTTCTTGATACAATAGTTCATTTTTCTCAACTCTGCCTTCCTTTTTACTAAGCCAGACTTCTCAATCCACAGATTATAATTTTGAACAGACCTTCATTAGGAATGTAGCAGTATTAATTTATGCTAAGGAATAAATATGCTGTAGTTTACCGGTGCAGCTCCTCCGCTATGGCGGAGGAGCATCGCCCCCTCCTCCCAGCAGCAGCTGCAAAACTTTTACTACAAAATGATAATAAACTAGGTTTAAAAGGGGCGGGCATTAGGGATGACAGGAACTGGGGGGGGAGTGCATAGCACTTCCCCTCAGTGCGCATGTATGTTTTGCCAGCCGTTTCGAGCCGGCCAAACATAGGTGCGCAATAGGCTCCCTCCAGCTTACCAACAGAGTTGCCGGGCTGGAGAGAGCAGGCACAGGCTCCCAGTCTGTCTGGGAGCACCCTGGCTGGGTGCTCCCAGCCAATCCGAACGCTGCTTTGAGCAGTATCAGGACTGGCTGCAGGGCAGGCTGGGAGCCTGTGCCTGCAGTGCGGGAGAGGAACGGCGCAGTCGTGGAGAACAAGGTAAGTGGTTTTAAAAAAAATAATAATAATAATTTGCCCCCCCACCCTTTTCAAAGCTTTTACAGAGGTATGTGTCGACCATTAGAGCATTCCTAAAATGTTTTCCTCATTCAAAAGAATACCCTGAGGATTGATTGTATAACAAAGGAATTCTGTTGGAGTAGTGTGAAATCCACACATTTATTTTAGCAAAAACCTGATGCTTTCTTAACCCCTGTGTACCGGTTTCATATATGGAATTAACATGGGACTCCAGGGAATCAGAGTAAATGAAAATGGCATTTGAGTAAACTATGTAGTACACATACAAAAACCCACTCCAAACATTTAAAATAAGAGGCAGCTTAAGTGTTGCAGATTCCAAAGCAAAGATGTGATAATTCAATAAGTCAAACCTGCTTCAAAACACAGATTTCCACCCATCAACCTATTGGACTTGATTCGAACTAAAAGGACATATATCAGAGGTAATTGATATCTATTTGTTACTTTAACTCTATTGATTGCAATGTAATCAATGTATTTTTGGCTCATCTCCATTATATGCACAAAAACAAGTGTGAAGAAGCAGCTTACAGTGATGGCCTATTAAACTCATTTGCTACCTTTTCATCCAAATATTGTCTAAAATATTGTGTAATGTGTTATGTCTCATATTCTCTGAGTGCATATACTGGCTACAGCATATAGCTGCTTGAGTTTCTAGATTGATCTTGCAATCATAGGGTGTGATGTAGATTGTGGCGGAAGGGGTACTCTGTCGCAACGGAGACAGATATTCCGTACGCTGAAATATAAATTCCATTATTTCCTATGGGATTTAAATTTCGGCAGACAGGATATCCGTCACCGTTGTGATGGAGTAACCCGTCCAGTGAAATCTAAATCAGGCCCATAGTCTCTGTTTGGTGGTACTGTACTGCAAAAATACTTCTAAACAACCTTCATTACAATCATGTAAGGTATTTATGCAAATAATAACATGAGGTGTTACAATTTCTGCTAATGTCCATGATGGAGACTGTGGTACAATTCCCAGCTTGTTAAAGAATTAATAAGACCTCAATTGTAATGTTCTCTGTGTCGAATCAGTGCTAGGATTCTGCAGTGTCAAACATCACATGCCATAAATGATTTAAACTGAGGTGTATTAATCAAATCAAAACAAAGCTATCCACGATGACCTCAAAACATCCTAGAGGAATCATATTTGTATGAGATTGTTCAGGTCCAGAAGACAACACTGAACAATCATTAGCATTTGTAAAGACTGAGCGACCATAATGACCATATAATTACCTGAAGTTTCTGAATATAATAGTCATAAAATAACCTTTTCTTGTCCATCAGGCAAAGTCATTTTCAGATGAATTATGGGCCTGATTTAGAGTTTGACGGAGGGGATATCACGTCCACCGTATTACAAGTTCCATAGGCTCTAATGGAATTGTAATACAACGTACAGGACGTCAACGTTTGTGACAGAGTAACCCCTCTACCAAACTGTAAATCAGTCCCTATGTTGTGAGCAACTGAATATTGCATGTCATTCAATACCGAATTCAGAATTTACCACAATTCTTCACTGAAAAAGACTGTTTTTAAAATAGTGGAAAAATCTGTTTTTGTGCTGGCTTTGTCTTTGCTTACCAATGTTACCACTGTTTGACTGTTAGGCACCTTATGCTTTCTTTCACTGTCTTTCACAGTGTCCAGATTAACCATAGTACCTGAATACATTTTGCTAAGTTCTTCTTTCCCTTTGTTCCTTACATTTTACGCTCCCTAATTGTCTAGGCACGTGAACATCAGAATTACTATTTTCTTCTATTCTACGACATACTATAAACAAGTTGGGATCAGTCTTGCTTATCACTGAGACACTCAGCCAAATGATGATCTAACTATGCCATCATTTCTAAGAGCCCCTCACGCTTAGTGTAAGGATTGACAAGCTGTGCCAGTACATCTTTTAGTTCACTTTGAAAATCTTGATGGGGCAATGTAGATCTTTTCTCTTTGGGCAAACTATTCTCAACTACAAAATAATTAAAGTTTGCGATGTAACTTGCTGTGTTTTACTGTTTTAAAGTAAAAATCTAATTTTCTAATAAAAGATTATATGGTTTCTCATCAAACAACTTTTGTATTTATTCTCCGAAGGTAAAAAGTGACATAGTAATGAATATAGCATTCTGGATCAAATGGGAGCAATGTGGGACATGTTAGAGAAACAGAGACACTTGAGATTGCCACATCGCCTGGTTGCACCACTGTTTTTCAGTTGTACAGGAGGAATTTTGATATCTAAAGACCAGAGCAGATGTTTAGTCAAGCTATGGTGCTGACTTTGACGTGTAATGTCGGAGATTGTATATAATATGGTTGTTCAGACTCTCTTCTCTGTATTTCAAAATCTGCATTCTAAAATGAAACTCACTATCCTCCCTGAGCTGAAATGTGATTAGGGTGTATATAATTAGAGCTCATAGTATTGACTGCTAAAGAAAACAATGTACAATTTTGTGTGATAATCTTCCACGACTCATTACATTCAATAACTCTGGTTGATAACTGCAATATTGAAAGCATTTATTACAATTAGAGAGTTTGCCTACTAAAATAGCAATTATATGCTTTTTCAGATTAATAATTTAATACCATGCAAGTGCTAATTACACCACAAATTCTATTCAAGATGAGGTTCTATTCCTGTTATAGAAAATACAAGTGAAAAATTGTGCTTTTAGTCCTAACAGGTGGCTCCTTTTGTAGTACATAAAGTGGAAAAGGAGATTCTAACCCTAAATGATGTCTCTACGTAGCTTGACAAAGTGCAAAATAAGTTTGCAATCCCGTTGAGGGATAGCATTAGATGCAAGTCTCTATCCTTTTACGAATGTTTGCACTAGCATAATTTTCTGACTCCAGTTATGTCTTTTAGCTATGTCCAGTAATAACAGGTTAGAAGGATTTCAGACATCTGGAAAGCAGTTCCTGGTTCAGCAACTATGTATCATGATTGCCTAGCAAGGGCTCATTAGAAAACCAGAAACGTATACATTAAGCACTGAAGACGTCCACCACCATCCTAGTCCTGTGAATTCATGTGAAACTTAGGTCTTCATGCCTTTATTCACATGTTCAGTGTTAGAAATGGGGTCTTTGGCTGTCAGTCAGTTTACCTCCTGTCCAAGCAAGGAACCTGACTCTAGTCATGGTAAAGGAAGATCACCCTCAGCTAAACCCCGCTCACCCCCTTGGTAGCTTGGCATGAGCAGGCAGGCTTAACTTCAGAAGCAAGGTGTAAAGTATTTGTACTAACACACAGTAAAGTGAAAACACTGCAAAATGACACAACACAAGTTTAGAAAAATAGATAATATTTATCTAAACAAAACAAGACCAAAACAATAAAAATCTGACATACACAAGTCAAGGTATGAATTTTAAAAAAGAATAACTCTTAATCCTTATAAAACAGTGAAAATGCTGTTATTTCACAAAAGTATCTGGGTAGTGTCAAAATAATGCCGCGCGGGCGAGTGTGCATCGAAAAAAGGCCAGCGATGTGTCGATTTCTTACTCGCATGCGAGAACATGTGTCGTTCCTCCTCCGGTTGGGCCAGCGTGCGTCGTTTCTTCTCTCCTGCAAGAAAGCGATGCATCAATCCTGATGGGCATCTCGGGTCTGGGCAGGCTTTGCCTTGATTTTCCAGACCCAACATCATTGCATCAAAATCCGGTTGCACGGTATCAGAAATCCACGCTGCGTGGTGTCTGCGTCGTTATCACCCTCTGTTAGCGGGTGTTGTGTGTTGTTTCTTCAGCCGCGTTGCGTCGATCTTCCAGCCGTGATGCAGGTGTAGCGTTGATTTCAGCCACAAAGCTGGCTCGTTTATCAACTGCGTCACGGAAGGTGCATCACAAATTTCCCTGCACAACGGTCTGTGTGTGGATTTTCAGCCCCTGTCTGCCAACTTCATCTTTCAAGAGCCCAGGAACTGGATAGGGTACCACTTGGCAGGGCAGGAGTCTCAGCAGAGAGTCGAGCTGCTGGCAGGGGAAGTCAGGAGGCGAGCTCAGTCCAAGCCCTTGGAGAGTCTTCTCAAGCAGGAATGCACAAGAAAGTCCAGTCTTTGTTCCCTTTTCACAGGCAGAAGCAGCAACATCAGGATAGGCCAAAAAAGCACAGCCACTGGCAGGGGCAGCACTTCTCCTCAGCTCTTCAGCTCTTCTCCTTGGCAGAGGTTCCTCTTGATTCCAAAAGTGATCTGATTTTCAAGGGGTGTGGATGCCCTTCTTATACCCCTTTCTGCCTTTGAAGTAGGCCTACTTCAAAGGGAAGTCTCTGTTGTTTTCAAGATCCTGCCTTGCCCAGGCCATGGCCCCGACCAACACAGGGGTAGAGACTGCATTGTGTGAGGACAGGCACAGCCCTTTCTGGTGTAATAGACCACTCCTCCCCTCAGCACAGATGTCCCATCAGGATATACAGGCTACACCCTAGCTCCCTTTGTGTCACTGTCTAGAGGAGAGGTACAAACAGCCCTACTGTCAAACTGACCGAGACAGGGAATCCACAAACAAGCAGAGTCACAGAATGGTTTAAGCAAGAAAATGGTCTACTTTCTAAAAGTGGCATTTTCAAACAAACAATCTAAAAACCAACTTCGCCAAAAAATGTATTTTTAAATTGTAAGTTCAGAGACCCCAAACTCCACATGTCTATCTGCTGCCAAAGGGAATCTGAGCTTTAATAATATTTAAAGGCAGCCCCCATGTTAACCTATGAGAGAGACAGGCCTTGCAACAGTGAAAAACTAATTTGGCAGTATTTCACTGTCAGGACATGTAAGACACATAAGTACATATCCCACCTTTAACATACACTGAACTCTGCCCATGGGACTACCTAGGGCCTACCATAGGGGTGCCTTACATGTATAAAAAGGGAAGGTTTAGGTTTGGCAAGTTGATACACTTGCCAAGTCGAATTGGCAGGTTAAAACTGCACACACAGACATTACAGTGGCAGGTACGAGTCATGTTTACAGGGCTACTAATGTGGGTGGCACAACCAGTGCTGCAGGCCCACTAGTAGCATTTGATTTACAGGCCCTGGGCACTTCTAGTGCACTTTACTAGGGACTTACTAGTAAATCAAATATGACAATCATGGAAAGCCAATTAACAATACAATTTACACAGAGAGAATATGCACTTTAGCACTGGTTAGCAGTGGTAAAGTGCCCAGAGTCCTAAAGCCAACAAAAACAAGTCAGAAAAAATAGGAGGAAGGAGGCAAAAAGATTGGGGATGACCCTGCAGAAAGTGCCAAGTCCAACTAAATTAGACATTTATTCAGGTGGCTAGTACACCTTGTGCACTCCACCATCCTCTTCTGCTCCTGGAGAGGTGCATGTTCAGAAGATTAATAGTAGCATGTCTCCGCGTTGGATTGATATGCAGAAGTCAGTGCGTCCTACTTATCGTGACAAAAAGGCCTCGTATGGTACTGGACGCTCCAGAAACTTCGGGCCGCGGGGTTACTGCCTCATGCCTCCTGCTGGCACTGCTCACACCCTCGCTGCGACCTGCTTCATATACTGCATGATTGTCTGTCCATCCAACCTTATTGGCAGTTAGTGGGGAACATCCTTAGAGGAGTTTTACCTCTACCGCCTTCTCTTAGCCCCTCTACTCTCTTACTGCACGATGCTGGTGACGCCCAAGGGCTCACCCGCCCACAAACACGCCTTCTGCACACAGCACTGGCAACGGCCAAATTATGCATTCTAAAACACTTGCACGCAGTTACACCCCCAACCATGATGAATGGATGTCAGCAATGTACCAGACTGTGTCGCATGAATGACTCATTTACAGTCTACAGGACAAGACTGAGGTGTTCCCACGGACCTGGGCCCCCTTCCTTTCTACCTCTGATGTCTGATGGCTCCCCGATGAGGGGCACAATGCCGCGGGCCTTATGCCTGGTGGCCTCCGCACGCAGTACTGATATCTTCTACCGTACATAACCCCATCTATAATCATGATCGAACTTACACAAGTAGCATTCCGCCCCATTTCCCCCCCCTCCCTTCCCCTAACTCTTGTCCCTCCGCCCATATTGTAGTATTACCCCCCGGTCATCGGTCATCTGCGCTTGCATTTAGGTTTAGGTTCCTGCCCTTGCTCTCAGCCTTCCCTTCCTCCCACTGTGCCTCTCCTTATCGCCCTTTTCCTCGCCCTACTCATACGTATTGTTCTTATTTTATCTTCGCTATTACTGCTTCCATCCCTTTAGTTCGTACTTATCTTCCATATTGCTTATAGGTCTGACCTAGGTCCCTACCCCTATTGCTATACCCCCCCGCACCCTCATCCTTTTTCTCTCTCTCTCCTCCCTTCTATCCTTCTTCTTTCTGCTACTGCTCCCTCTTTTCTCTTATTTCCAAATCTTTGTCAGCTTATTCCGCGCTGGTTGCCACCACTCATCTCAGGTCTGCTCTCTCTCCCCTCACAGATCTCCGCTTCCAACCTGTTCCCTTGTCTATGCACACTATTGATACCTATCTCCCCCTATACATTACCCGGGGAATTAGGATACTCAGGAAAAGTCGGGAACTACTCATCTACATCACTTTGTTCCAGATATACCTCTCCCACCTCACTTCCATCATCACCCCGAAGGGGCCGATGTTTGGTAGATAAATGGGCAGACGGTTGTATCCCCTTAGCCTTCCATATGGCCTCTTGCTGAATACTGCCCCTCTACGGGGGAGCTTCCTAGTGGACATAAATCGGTTTTGCCAAGGACAATCGATATCAGATCCGGTTCTCCAACATTTAAGTTAGATAGTATCCATGATCACGTATGCCCTTTAATGTATCCATGTATGATTATTCAACTGTTTTGTATCACCAGGATGACCCATACTAAGTTGTGGATGTATATGATGTTTTACTTCTTTCCTGAAATAAAGAATTACAACACAAAAAACAAAAGGCCTCGTCGTAGATTGTCTTCCCTTGACACATATTTTGCTTATCATCATACATAATTTATCCAGCCCATAATTAGCTCATCTGTTGCCATGTATTCCCTCTGACACTCCTAACAGAGTTACACTCAATTAGGAAAACATATGATTGCACGAAGTACATATCTGAAGCACTCTACTGTCCCGGAATTTTAAGATGACTATTTACAGACTTTATTTTAGAACGGAGAAAGGGGACACAGGAAGATTATAGGACTATAGTTGGTCTGGAGCAATGTATGCTTATCAGCTCTTTTGATGACCACGAAACTCCAGATTTTTCATGCTTATGAGAGAGTCAGTCCATCAAGTCGTCTTGCACATCTTTTAAGACAGCTTGTCATTAACCAGGAACGCCTCAGGTGGGATCAGTATTTCCAGGCAGGTACATTCTAGGTCCTCGTGAAGGTAGATCATCCTCTCTTCACATGTCACAGCAAAAAACACTCTGGGGGACTTCGTAGACAGAGAGGCCTGGTCTGCAAGGAAAGAAGCAACCCAGCAGAGGTTCAAATCTGGGCCGATGTCTTTTTCCCAGCACAAGGCCTTCTAGGTGTCAATAATTTACTAAGCATTGGCGGAGGACTGAGAGCTCCTATACTTCTAGAGCAGCCTACGCTGGTAGACAAAGCCAGTAAGAATATCTGCTTGTATCAAATGTTTACTTGCTCCTTTCATCCCAGAGAAGATGATTCTCCAGTTACTGTGCAGTTTCCACTTGCTTTAAAGCCAAAACTCATGAGTCTGACCACTTTGGCTGCTCCTGGGTGGTTTGTGGATTGTATTCAGGCAGAATTCAGTATCTGATCTATTTGCCTTGAAAGCGAGAAACATCACTGGACAAGGAGGATTGGGCGCTTTCACTTAAGGATAAGCTCTCTCCAAACAAAGGAACTGGCTGGGACCACCTCCCTTCAATCACACTAACAGAGAGTTGTGAGGGAGATCAGAAATATATATTTGGTGGGAAACGTCCCATACTAGATCCCTCAACGAAAGACTAGTTACCACAAGAAAGTATGGGGTTCACCAGTGATGTAGAGCTCCGTATACGGGAGACTGTCCGTGGGCTCTTGGACCTCGTTGGTCTCACTGAGTCCTTATTCTTAACGTGGTGTCCTGCCCCGTTTTTAGTCGCACCAGCAGTTACCACCATTAAAGTGTAGACTACACACAGGAGACTGCCTAGGTGCTTTTATATCCCCGTAGGTTATCTGGATCCCTTTATCTCCAAATAAAATATATTTACGCACTCCCTCCCGTTCTTTTACCGGCGAGGTTGAGACCGCCCAGGTGGTATTATCCTACCTGGGTGGGGCGAGGTGGTCAAATGATGAAGCATGACACTATATAGTGTGTGAGACCACCTAGTCCGTAAAAGGAATTCCCTCCCCCCACTTGCGCCTACACCCACACCACACATTCTCTGAACCTAACGAGGTCCAAGAGCCCACGGACAGTCTCCCGTATACTGAGCTCTACATTACGGGTGAACCCCATACTTTCATGTGGTAACTAGACCACCTCCCTTCAACCAAAGTCAAAAGGATTTAGGGGAGGAAACCTGGAAAGGAGTGGGAGTGGTCAGGTGTGTGCGACATGGACATAGACAGCATTGCCCAAATGAAAGCCACCAGCTTGTGCACCAGTTACACAGGGTCCAAAGAGATCCTAACACTCACCACACACCATTATATCATACCTATCACAGGCCTTTTGTGCATGTCCTCCACCTGATAAAGCACTGATGGACCTTTAATTTGGTAGAGTCAGTATGTTTTTGGCCCACTGGGGTGCAGGCAGAAAACAAGGCCAGTGTCCTGGGGTACAAACCTCCTGTCACCACTGAAACTCACCACATACATTGGCTTGAAGTTAAAGCATTTACCCTCACTAAGAAAGGGGAGCACGCTCTGGGCACAGCTCAAACGAAGTACAAAGCCATTCACATCTCCATGAGAGTCAACCAAAAATAAAACACACGGGCAGATTTATGCCACTTTTCTTGTGCCCCTTAGTGCCCCCCCTACCGCCACCATGTGTGCGCCATATTTAAAATACGGCGCACCATGGCACATGGTAGAGGGCAAGAGCATCATAATTTTTTATGCTATTGATGTACTGTTCAGGGTGAGTGCTAAAATGTTGGCACTAACACTGAACAGTACACAGGGCCCATTTTGACCAAAGATGTGACCCCTTTTAATGCCTGTTCTGAGCAGGCATTAAAAGTAGATGCAAAAAATGACAATGACAATTTTCGCGGTCCCCCTGACGTGGGAACGCCCCCTTTGCATACATTATGAATGTTGCATGCATAATGTTGCGCAAACGGTTACAAAGTGGTGCAATGCATGCAGTTCGCCACTTTGTAAATATGGCGTGGCGATTTTTGAATCCTAACGCCACATTAGCATAAAAAAAATGACGCTAATGTGGCGTTAAAGCTTAATAAATCTGGGCCAGAGTTATCTATGAAAAAGCAAAAGGGACAGGACAGCACACATTTTCCGAGTAGCACAGACGTCTTCTGCACCGATACGCACCAAAGCATGCTGGTACACACACACAGAAACACTCCCACTGCCAGAGTCAAACGTGCATGGGACACACATCGAAATGTAAGCACACAGGCACAGATATGCACTTCCATGAATTTATACACAGACATAACATTACACGTACATACAAAAATACCCACAGACAAAGACGTACGCACCTATAACGTATACACTTACACACAAACGTACAGGTTTTGTCGTTTACAACACAGAGGCAGAAAACCAGACCCACACAGGTGTATGCAAACAGATGCACACACTTTGACATAATGACACCGACATACAGTTATGCTTGCGCATTCATAAAAATGCCTGTGGCACCAGTGCTTAATTTGTAAATAGAAACGTGCGGGTGCCCAAAGCCCTCCTATTAAACATGCGGTTGCTGCAATTAAATGTACGAACACGGAATACTGAGGCAGCGTAATCCTGAAGCTACCTCGGACCTCAATCTATTTACAGCCAGTTCCTGCCCTTCAGCTCACTCTTGCAGCTTTCTGCTTTCTCCCATAGTGATGCTTTTTTGTTTTTCTCTTCCTCCGCCTTTCCCATGTGTCTTTTACTCGCAGTAAAATAAGTGCCGGCCCTCAAAATAAGTACCGGTGCTAAGCACCGGAAACAACAAGAACAAATTAAGCACTGTGTGGCACATTCATTCTGACACACACACGGACGGTGGAGCTCTAACAGTGATTTCCTCAACCCTTTAAGGCCTTTACACAGCCTGCCACATTTTGAACTTCACACGAAACATGATCTCTTTTTGCACAGAATGAAAGTTCAGGAGTAGGTCTGTTAGTTTGTGAGCTCTCATGCTGGAACAGGACCCCCTCTAAAGCCACACACAGCCACCACGAGCCCCAGCCTGCCTTACTTTGGCACATCCTGCCTCGAGTTAATGTGTGGGCTTTCTTTGTGTGTCTTCCCCTGTGTATCGCCAACAATAATATCTACCCAGCCATGAAATTCATGAATATGAATGTGCTCATTAGCAGGACAATAAAGCAGAAGGAAAGTATACACGATTATGCAAAAGAGAGGGCCGCGTGGGCTCCGAGGAACTGCTCATTATTGCTATGAGAGACGGCAGGAAGAGGGCAAGTCAGCTGATCCACCTTTAGACACACACTGCTGATCCTTCCGGAACAACACGCTGGCCAGTAATCCTGGAAGGCGCAGGAGGGGACTAAGGGCTCGCGGCCTGATTGTGATGTTTACGCCGAGTTTTAGAGCTCGAGCGCCTTTCTCCCACTTTTATACCTTAGGATAGTCCACAACTGCTACAAATTAAAGTACTGCAAAGGTTGTTTAGACAACTAGTGTTATATAAAATTACGAACGAATTAGCCAAAATTAGGGGTGTACCTGCCTAGCATAATTGCTTCTGGCGTAATTTCACAAAATTAAAGCAAAATGACATGAGATTACTTTATGTTATGCGAGAAGCGCAATTCAGCAATTAACGCTATTCGCACAGCGCAAAATGCACCCTAGTGTCCAACATGGGCCCGAGGATGCATTTTGTGCTAAGAAAATGACGCTAAATGCAACTGAAACCAACAGCAGCAGCCAGCTGACAATTGCACTCACGAAGTTCATTGTTCCTTTGTTCCTGCAGTAGGGCTTTTGTGCCAAATTACTCACAATTATGCAAACAGGCGTGATCTTTGGTAATATTTCATCAAAGGAGTAAGGTGAAGTTATCGAAATAACTCTAACTATTCTGGCGTAGTTAAAATGTCATCCAGGCCTAAAAGTGATCACCACCAACTTAAAAAAATCATAACATTTGCTGTCCTTTCAATTTTAAAATGCACATATAACAGTCAAGTTTGAAGTCTACATCAGCACATGCTTACGAATCACTAAAATACAACACGTTTCAAACTGTGTGTTTGACCCATATCCAAGTTTCTTTTAATGCACACATTCTTAGGTCTCAATATTTTACAAAATAACATGTCTCAGGACTCTCAGTAAAGGATATGGCATAGCAGGAAATAAAACAACGTTTATTTCCCTCCGTTAGCACAGACCATCAAGTCATTGCTGTCTAAATGTATAAATAAGGCCCATGACTTAATTCTCCATTTGCTGGTGTAAGCAAATGATCACAAAAGTCCTTGAAATCCTTATGGCTATCTGAACATAACAAGCAGGGCCCTGGAGTTATGTGAATCTGTGGCTGTGGTATTTTCCACATTTGCCACACAATCCATCATCAACTGCATAAGCTGCCGATGTGAAAAAATGTCCTTATGACCAGTGGTGCAATCTGTTTGACAATTCCACCAGAGCCTGGAGGTTTAGGAAATTGTACTGTATCAAAACATTAATCATTCTTTGTGGATCTCATCTCAAAAATATACATAAACATTACCACTGATCACAGCATTTCCTAGTCCACTGCACATACTGTCTATTTCGGCATTTCAGTAAAATAATGAATTACATTCAAACAGCTTTGGTGAACTTTGCTCCATGGACGGCCAGAGTTCCTGACATCCCTGCAGGATGTGAGACTGATGAGAGGAGTGGACGTGACATCATCACTTTTGTTTTGGTAAAGCTAAAGCTAAAGATGAAGAAAGCGTGGGTGGAACCAACAAACCAGCGCCAGCGATATAACACCATCCTCCTCAAAGATAAACAAAAACTGAGTGAATACTCAGTCATCCTCAATGACAATAACATACCAGAAATTAATGATTTGTAGCATCAAAACCTTCTACTGAAAGGCTCATGTTAAAGAAAGAGTTGGGAACTTCATAATTAAAACATGCCTCTATGAACCCTGTTTGATTTAGTTTCCTTTTGCTCTCTTCATGGCTCCTGAACACAGAGGAAGAAAGGGAAGAGAAAGGGGCAGCAATGGTCTTGTGTATTGCTCATAGACAGTGAGACAAGGGGGAAATAGGAAATAGGTGTGGGCAGGATGAGCCACTCTGATTTAGCTCGGGGGAGGAGCTGTCACCTTCCACACTTGCACATCAAAAATGCCCTATCCGAACATTCTCACAAAAGGTTTGACTGTGGTCCATTGTGACCCCAGACAAGCTGATGCCTGTACAGGTAGGAGGCTGATACCTGACATCTCGAGGGGGGTGGAATCCTGTAGGACCATCTTCCGCTTTAAAAGGGGCACCAGTTGTAAATATTGGACCTCAGACCCCAGTGGTGGCTGGTGACATTTGAAAGTTGTAGGGCGTAAAAGTTGGGTACAATTTTTATGTAGCAAGTGAAGGGAGCAAGCCTAATGGGCAAACGTGGGGTCCAGGGTGGGTCCTCCGCCCAAGTAAAAATTGAAAAAAATGGAAAATAGTGCATTTGAAAGCAAATGAATTTAGTGAGAAAGCAAAGTTTATAAAGCAGTGTGGATGTTTAGCCTTGAAATATTCAACACATAAAAAATGGCCCCATATCTTACTTCAATATTCAGTTCAACGGTTATTTTAATGTGCAAATTGTGCAGCGGTGTGCGGCTACCACTCTGAAAAAACATTTTCTAACCAGTCATCGGGAAGCGCCCACAGCTATTGGCTGCAATCAGTCATACATAAATATGCGCAGACAGGTCTTTAAGTGGGATGAAAAAAGTGGGGGCCCTCTAAAAGGGACATGTAAAATACATTTCTGTGATTCCCTCAGTGTGCCACCCGACCTGTATTTTTGGTTTATCTCTGAGATGTTATTGCATCCAAAAATATAACACAACAACTGACATACACCTAAAACTTGTCAGTCCTATTGGCTTTGTCATTGGTTGTTATCTGTTTAAGATAAGAACAATCATTCCTTTTAAATAATTAACATTGGAAATGTTTCAATTCTGAAAATGTGAGACTCTGAATTAAATATTATTGAGGCCTGTGGAAGGAGTATGCCCTTCAGTTATGTGTGCTTTATGTAAGATATGTATGCCCTTTTTCTCTTCACAGCTCATCCATCCGCACATTTTCAATCTCCTATCTTTCCTCTTCAGCATCCTCTTTTCACTGTCGCTTGAATGCACTTCCTCACATCTCCCTCATCTTACCATCTCAAACATATACTGCACTCATACACATTTGAGCACTTTATTTCTTTTTTCTTTTGTCTTGTAAATATTTTGACCTCTTTTCACAACCTTCACACACATTTACACTAAATTTCAATTGTAGCTGGAATACGTGACCATTGTTCTGTGTGTTCAACAGAGGCGCCAACACACTGACAGGCACTTTGCTTTGCCTTCAGTCTCAGCACCAGTGCTCTCAGTCAAAGCCCCTCATATACACCTGCCACAAGTCAAAGTATGCACTATGCTAGAGTAATAAATTGCATGAAGAGAAATACAGAAACTGAGCATGATGAAACAGCTAACTCTCTTGACGAATGCAACATTAAGTAAAACATGAAAAAAGAGAGGAATGAAATCACTGACACCCATTACCTAAATTTTTTAACATTCATTGTTCGAAAATCAATCCATGTTCTTGGCATAAATGCTAAGGGCATGAGGATAGGGCCAGTTTTAACCCATACAGCTGATAAATGTATAATGTAACATCGAATCCTGGAACCACGCATGCCTAAACAACGCCGTTGGAACAACAACCGCGTTGTTACCATGAATGCCTTTACCACGCATGACCTAACAATGATTGTTTTGTTGTGAAGGCATTGCTACTAAAGGCATGTGTGGGACGGCAAGCGTGGATCTTGCACGCGACCCCCTCCACCTCCTCTAACACCCAGAAGTACCCCACCCCTAATACTAAAACTACCCTGATCCCCACCCCTGACCCTAATGCTAAAACTACCACGACCCCCCACCCCTGCCTCTAAAACTAAAACTACCCTGCCCGCCCCTAAAATCTAAAACTACCCCGACCCCCATATCACCCCTAAAAACTAAAACAACCCCGACCCCCAGCCCGCCCCTAAAAACAAAATTAACCCCACTCTGCCCCTAAAACTAAAACTACGCTGACCCACCACCTCCGTCCCAAAAACTAAAACTACCCGACCCTCGCCCCTAAAACTACCCTAAACCCCCACCCTCGCCCCTAAAAACTAAAACTACCCTGCCCCTCCACCCTCACCCCGCCCCTAAAAAATAAAACAACCCAGACCCCCACCCCGCCCCAAAAACAAAACTACCCCACCCCTAACACTAAAACTACCCAACCCCCACCCCATACTAAAACAACCTGACCCTAAAAACAAAACTACCCCAACCTCCCGCCTCTAAAAACGAAAACTACCCAGACCGCCACTCTTAAAACTAAAACTACCCGACCCTCCGCCCTTTGCCCCTAAAACTAAAACTACCACAACCCCAATACTAAAACAACCTCGACCCCACCCCTAAAGCTAAAACTACCCCGACCCCCACCCCACCCCTCAAAATTAAAACAACCCAACCCCCCACCCACCCCAAAAACAAAACTACCCCAGCCCTAAAAATAAAACTACCCGACCCCCACCCCATACTAAAACAACCCGACTCTAAAAACAAAACTAGCCCAACCTCCCGCCCCTAAAAACGAAAACTACCCTGACCCCCACTCCTAAAACTAAAACTACCCGACCCTCCACCCTTCGCCCCTAAAACTAAAACTACCACAACCCCAATACTAAAACAACCTCGACCTCCACCCAAAAACTAAAACTACCCGACCCCCACCCCACCCCTAAAAAATGAAAACAACCCTGACCCCTGCCCCTAAAAACAAAACTACCCTGACCCTCCACCCGCCCCTAAAACTAAAACTACCTGACCCCCCATCTCCGCCCCTAAAACTAAAACTACCCCGCCCCTAAAAACAAAAAACTACAACTACCCTGACCCCCCACCCTCAACCCTATAAACTAAAACTACCCTGACCCCATCCCTAAAAACTAAAACAACCCCAACCCCCACCCGCCCCTAAAAACAAAACTACCCCAACCCCCCACCCCGCTCCTAAAACTAACCGACCTCCCCACCCTCACCCCTAAAAACTAAAACAACCCGACCCCCCACCTCTCCCCAAAAACAAAACTACCCGCACCCCTAAAACTAAAACTACCCGACCCCCACCTCATACTTAAACAACCGACTCTAAAAACAAAACTACCCTGACCTCCTGCCCCTAAAAACGAAAACTACCAAGATCCCCACCCCTAAAACTAAAACTACCCGACCCTCCACCCTTCACCCCTAAAACTAAAACTACCACGACCCCAATACTAAAACAACCTCGACCTCCACCCCAACACTAAAACTACCCGACCCCCACCCCACCCCTAAAAAATGAAAACAACCCTGACCCCTGCCCCTAAAAACAAAACTACCCTGACCCTCCACCCGCCCCTAAAACTAAAACTACCCGACCCCCCAATCTCCGCCCCTAAAACTAAAACTACCCCGCCCCTAAAAACAAAAAACTACAACTACCCTGACCCCCCACCCTCAACCCTATAAACTAAAACTACCCTGACCCCATCCCTAAAAACTAAAACAACCCCAACCCCCACCCGCCCCTAAAAACAAAACTACCCCAACCCCCTACCCCGCTCCTAAAACTAACCGACCTCCCCACCCTCACCCCTAAAAACTAAAACAACCCGACCCCCCACCCCAAAAACAAAACTACCCCCACCCCTAAAACTAAAACTAACCGACCCCCACCTCATACTTAAACAACCGACTCTAAAAACAAAACTACCCTGACCTCCTGCCCCTAAAAACGAAAACTACCAAGATCCCCACCCCTAAAACTAAAACTACCCGACCCTCCACCCTTCACCCCTAAAACTAAAACTACCACGACCCCAATACTAAAACAACCTCGACCTCCACCCCAACACTAAAACTACCCGACCCCCACCCCACCCCTAAAAAATGAAAACAACCCTGACCCCTGCCCCTAAAAACAAAACTACCCTGACCCTCCACCCGCCCCTAAAACTAAAACTACCCGACCCCCCATCTCCGCCCCTAAAACTAAAACTACCCCGCTCCTAAAAACAAAAAACTACAACTACCCTGACCCCCCACCCTCAACCCTATAAACTAAAACTACCCTGACCCCATCCCTAAAAACTAAAACAACCCCAACCCCCACCCGCCCCTAAAAACAAAACTACCCCAACCCCCCACCCCGCTCCTAAAACTAACCGACCTCCCCACCCTCACCCCTAAAAACTAAAACAACCCGACCCCCCACCCCACCCCAAAAACAAAACTACCCCCACCCCTAAAACTAAAACTACCCGACCCCCACCTCATACTTAAACAACCAACTCTAAAAACAAAACTACCCTGACCTCCTGCCCCTAAAAACGAAAACTACCAAGATCCCCACCCCTAAAACTAAAACTACCCGACCCTCCTCCCTTCACCCCTAAAACTAAAACTACCACGACCCCAATACTAAAACAACCTCGACCCCCACCCCTAAAAAACTAAAACAACCCTGACCCCGCTCCTAAAAACAAAACTACCCTGACCCTCCACACCACCCCTAAAACTAAAACTACCCAATCCCCCACCTCCGCCCCTAACACTAAAACTACCTTGCCCCGCCCCTAAAAACAAAAAAATACAACTACACTGACCCCCCACCCTCACCCCTATAAACTAAAACTACCCTGACCCCCCACCCCTAAAAACTAAAACAACCCCGACCCCCCACCCAGCCCCTAAAAAGAAAACGACCCCACCCCTAAAACTAACCGATCCTCACCCCAATACTAAAACAACCCAGACCCCCACCACTAGAAACAAAACTACCCCGACCCTAAACCCCACCCCTAAAAACTATAACTACCCAGACCCTTGCCCCGTAAACTGAAACTACCTCAACCCCTCACCCTCCGCCCCTAAAACAAAAACTACCACAACCCCCCTAATACTAAAACAACCTCGACCCCACCAGCCCCTAAAACTAAAACCACCTCCTCTGGTGGACTGCTGCCTTGCTGGACTGACCTGCTGCCTTTTTCCTGGGTGAGAAGAAACTGACCTGCATCTGTGAATCCAGGACCTCAGAGTTACTCCAAGTGCTAGTTGGCTGGCCTCTGATCAGACGCTCAGAGACATAACAGGCTTTCGACAACCTTGAAACCAGCACCTTGACTCTCTCCAATCTCTGAGTCGGGCCCTTCCAAGTGGTGCCACCTCAGTACTGGACCATTTGGAAGTGGACCTGAAGGTGCACTGCCAGGCCCAGCTGTGGTCAACACAGAACCAATCCAAAGTGATGGGAATCAATGTAAAACCCTGAAAAGCCTCGCTACACAGCTAGCAGGCTCAAGAGAATTGATGCTGAGTGATGCAAAGCCCTGCAAAGCCTTACCGCACAGCTACCAGCTCCTTCAAAACTGACGCCAAGCCCCGCCAAGCTATGCCACACAGTTTTATCTGAACTGATAGCAGATGTACAAAGCCTTGCAAAGCAATGCCGTGCAGACAGAGCCCCAGGATTTAAGTTACTTTGTTCAGAGGGCCTAACATCACCACTGTAGTCTGCACGTGCTCCATCGCGGTCGAGCTGAACTTGTGACTGACTTCCTGGTTCAGGGCGACCAGATAACCACAGTTGGTGCTTTGTGCTTTTTGAGGCTATTTTCTGTTAAATCTTTTCACTGCATATCTCCGGTTCTACTGATAAGATTTGTGTCATTTTGGTCTGGTTTTGTTTATTAAAAAGTGCCCTATATTTCTCATAATCTGCTGTGGGAAAGTTCTTGTGTGCTATTTTTCACTTTATTACTTTTTGAAGTGTTGCACAAATACTTAACACATTGCCTTTAAGTTATGGATTGCTTGTGCCTCACTCTGACAAGAAATGTGGTTGATGCTTGAGTAAGGGTTTAGCGACCAGGAATTAAGATATTCGTGTCCAGCAGGCCTACATCAGATCCTGTAGCTGGTCCAGGCTTTATTGCGGTAGCCTGAACTTGTGATTTTCTCTCGGTCTAGTGCAACCAGATATCCACAGTTGGTGCTTTGTGCTTTTTGGAGCTATTTTCTCTTAAATCTTTGAAACTGCATATCTCTGGTTCTACTGATTGGAATTTTGTTGTTTTGATCTTGATTTGTTTATTAAAATTTACTATATTTTTCTAAAATGGTGTGAGATTTTTCTTATGTTATGTTTTTCACTTTATTGCTGTATAAAGTGCTGCATGAATATTTCACACATTGCCTCTAAGTTACACCTGACCACTCTGTGCCAAACAACTAGCGTGTTGAGCACATGTTAATTTAGTGTTGGCTTGTGCCTCACCCTATCAAGGATTGTGGTTGCGGCATGACCATGGCTCACACCCCAGTCAACCAGTAACCCAATATCTTACAATACGTATTAAGAAAAAGTTGCAGGCCAATCCTATTGGCTTTGCCAATGCTTGTTCCTAATGTATTTGTAACGCAACATCAACATATAGACATTGTGGTGTGCCATTATATTAGGCATCCACATAAGTGTTAAGCACCAGGGGCAGAAACAACAAGAGTCATATTGGTCGATATGTGAAGAATTATCTCATTACAAGCATCATACTTGTGCTCAGCAAAAAGTTGAGGCATGCTATGATTTACGTTTATAACTGGTGCCATTGGCCATCCCAGGTATTACATATCCTCTACCAGAGTTACTGGCCTGATCCAAAAGTAATGGCCTCAAACAAGCAAGATAGCATTTAATATCTACTGCAGCTCTCAGCTGACAGGCTATAACACAGTTAGGAAATGACATCCATTTGGAGCAAAATGTTCTAAATTAAAAAGGGAGCTATAAAAATATTGGAATGTTGGAAAAGACTACATATATTAGACTATTTGTGCTCTAGAATGTCACTAGCTCCAAAGGAGTTTGTTACATTATAATATAGCCCTTCAGATCGTTCCTTAGTTGTATAATAACTTTTAAATGCTGTCCACCTGAGACAAAAAAGATATAGGCCCTTATTTATACTTTTTGACGCTAAACTGCGCTAACGCAGTTTAGCGTCAAAAATGTTTGCGCCGGCTAACGCCATTCTGAAGCAGCATGCGGGCGCCGTATTTATTGAATGGCGTTAGCCGGCGCAAGCAGACCGGCGCTGCCTGGTGTGCGTGGAAAAAAAACACGTACACCAGGCAGCGCCGGCGTAGGGAAAAATGGCGCTAGGGCGTCTTAAAAATGGTGCAAGTCAGGTTGACGCAAAAAATCGCCTCCACCCGATTTGCGCCCTTTTTAACGACGCCCAGACGCCATTTACATGACTCCTGTCTTAGTAAAGACAGGAGTCATGCCCCCTTGCCCAATGGCCATGCCCAGGGGACTTATGTCCCCTGGGCATGGTCATTGGGCATTGAGGCATGTAGGGGGGCACAAATCAGGCCCCCCTATGCCACAAAAAAATATAAAAAAAAAAAAAAATTATACTTACCTGAACTTACCTGAATGTCCCTGGGGTGGGTCCCTCCATCCTTGGATGTCCTCCTGGGGTGGGCAAGGGTGACAGGGGGGGTCCCTGGGGGCATGGGAGGGCAGCTGTGGGCTCATTTTGAGCCCACAGGTCCCTTAACGCCTGCCCTGACCCAGGCGTTAAAAAGTGGCGCAAATGCGGGGTTTTCTGCCCCGCCAACTCCCGGGCGTGATTTTTGCCCGGGAGTATAAATACGACGCATTTGCGTCGCAGTAATTTTTGGGGACGGGAACGCCTACCTTGCATCTCATTAACGCAAGGAAGGCGTTGACGCTAAAAAATGACGCTCTTTACTCATACTTTGGCGCTAGACGCGTCTAACGCCAAAGTATAAATATGGCGTTAGTTTTGCGCCGAATTTGCATCGAAAAAAACGACGCTAATTCGGCGCAAACGGAGTATAAATATGCCGCAAAGTCCCTTATTAGAACGTTGGTGCAGAAGGCCTATACCAGCCATTATTGGCCTTCAGCCACTCCACTGTCTTCAATTGAGGTCTCCAATTTCTATTGCTGTAATATGCCATTTATGCAAAAAAAATCATGGTCCTAGCAGCAGATTTGTTCACCATTGAGGAAAACCTCTCCTAAACTTCACTTATGTCAGTGGAAAGGTCCCCACCATATGGTGTTTTCTAGCTTTCTTGATCTCCGCCTTGGCTAGATCTTTTGTTTCTTTGATGGTCGGAGTATCGCATCATTTGGCTTTGAAAGCTGCATTAGAGAAGTCTTAATTAGAGGCAGCGATTCCGCGACAGAGACAGCGCGAGCCAGGCGCTCCGAGGTAGAATGTAATTAATTTTGTACAAGGCATAGATGAAAGGGACACAGCCCAACTCAAGGAAATGGAACCATCTCCTCGCAAAGCTATAATGATGAGTGCAATCCCAGATTAGCAAAGCACAGAAATGGAAGAATTATGCTGTACTTCAAGGAAAAAAGAAGAAAACAGTTGCAAAGTGATTAAGAAAAAATGTATCGAGAAAAGATCTTTGAGCTGTCTTCTTAAAGAGGGGTTATTTTTATCTGTGTTAAGTTTGACGAAGAAGTTGCTTTTATCAAGAAGGGATTATTTTCTCTAGGCATTTGTAAGAGGCTCTGAGACAGAATGTTATGTTTCTTTGCAATCAGGGCTGTGTGTTTATGTTACATATGAGCTAAAACCAAATATATGTAATTTACTATTTGTTTTAATAACGATGAAGCCTATGGATAGTATCATAGGCCCTGATTTCAAGGGAGTAGTTGATTTCCTACCCCATCGTGAATCCCTGTTTGCGTAGGGGTCAGAATTGTGGGTTTGGCTGTAGTTAAAGCATCTTATAATTATCGGAGACATTAAATACTTCAACTTTCTAATTTTCGGCAAGTCAAACTAGCCAAAATTTAACAAGGGAAAAGCATATGGTATTTACTGTATCATGCATAAAATGGTGCATTAAACACTAAAAATCCACGTTATTCCCAACAAACTCGTAGTAGGCGCTGCTTAACAAGCTTTGGTTGGGAAGCCTGGCATTTGGCTACTGCATGAGGCCCAATGCCGAAGGCCACATGTGGCAGTTTTTTTAGGGTCGAGCCTGCATGCGCATGCGTATCGTTTGCGAAACACTGTAGTAGTTAGAAAAGGGCTTGGAGCCCCGCCCATGTCACGTCAGTGACTTTCATTGGTTCGTGGGCTTGCCTTTTAAAATCTGCTTGCTTTCATTAGTGGGAGGTATGCATAGGTCATGCCTCTTCCGGTGATTAGCCCTCCTCGAGCGCAGCGACCAAGTACTGAAAACATACAAGGCTTGCTGTTTTCCGTCCGGTTTGTGGACTACTTTTTCTCTTTTTTCGCAGCACGATCGCACTCGTTTTTTTTCCATTTAATGAGGTAAGAAAAGTCTGGTTGGGAGTTTACAACTGCTAATAGCTCTAACTCGGAGAAATGCAGGACCAGTTGCATTGCAAATGCTTGTTTCCCTTCCTTTGCTTCCTATGTTAAGGGTGGCTCCCGCTGCTCCTCAGATCTTGATAGACAGCACCAGCCCCTCCCCAACCTAATGACAATCAAGCAGCCTATTGTCACATACTGAATTACAATGGCCCATCCTGAGATGCCATGGCATGTGGTGCACCCCCTTTTACTCCTCCATATGACATAACAAGGCGGCATTTCCACAGGAGATGCTGCTTTTGAGCAGCAGAGTCCATGCTTCCCTTCCAAGGTCAACTGGTTGGTATCTTTTCTGCACTACCTTAACAAATCCAGGAATAAATGGGAAGGAACACCAATGCCTTACTTTTTAGTGTATTTTTTCCACTTAATGGAGAAGCTTGGCACTCAGTATGTGCCATCAGCAACGTATTTGCGGGGTCGCCAGCCTTTTGTTTACCTTTGTCAAACAAGGGTCCCACAGAAAGCATTTAGGAGTTGGCAGAGAGATCAGATCTTCCATCATGTACTCCTTTCTGAATAAACAATGCAAAGCAAAGCCCCTTCTCACAAAACGAGTGAAAATGAAAGTGACAGTAACTGAGGCCTGTAGTTGAATAGTTATGACTTCACAGTGAGTAATGTGCTCTCTGCTGAGATGTATTTGTATGTTGAACAGGTTTCATTCTGGATAGGCCCTGACCAACTATTCTTTCTGAGGTCAACAAATGGAGCATTGATTTAATGACACCTGGCACAGTGCAACAAAATGCCAGAAAATGCTGTGGCATGCACTTTAAAACAACCCAAATTGTAAGTACCTTTCCTCTTTATATTCCGTTTCCTAAATGCTCTGCCTTTTGACTCTATTGCACCAATGTTTGCATCTCCCTTAATTCTTCCACACTGATCGCATCATCGTCCTTTTATCACAGTTTCAACTACCTGTGCTGAATTTTCGCATTAGGTTGCTAACAGTTGGCACAAGAGCTAATTTCGTGGGACTAAGGCTTATTTTTTAGACTGAGATTTTGACAAAAGCATGGGAGAGAATGGTAGAAAAAAAAGAAAGAAATACAGAATGAAAAGTAAGCACTGACAATGGGATAAGGTAGAGATGAAAAGGTCCTGCAAGAATGCGATAATGATACAGGAAGTGTAGGGTGGTGGAATGAAGAGGCATGGAGTCAAGCCAAAGCTAGGGTGCCTTGTTATTGAGCAGCTCTGGATTTAGAAAAGCGGATTGAAAGCTCCTAAAAGACAATTTGCATCCCTGCATACATTCTGTTTCAACAATCATTGGTAAGAGCCTAGCTCGCCTATTTTGTCCATGCCCCGGGACCGTTTCTTAAAACTCATTGCTTGCAGTAAGAGCTCAAGAGCAAGTAAGTGTCTCACCCACCCACGAAAAAGCAGGAAACTCTTGCCTAATGGCCCAGATGGGACTCAGAGATAGGAGGGGGGAGCAAGAGCAAAGGGAGAAATCATGGACCCGAGGATGAGTGTCAGGAGACCAATGGGTGAGCTACGGTGCAGTAATGGAGTTTTCAGTCCTGACCCATTTTACAGAATGTATAAGCTCTAAAATGCTCCATTCAACATCAAGGACTCCCAAAATGAGCTCCTGAATACTAACCAGGTAACGCTTCATGAATAGTTGTGATCTTCAAATGGGGGCCATATTTGTTTTGGGGTGCCAGGACCAATTTGTGGCTCCAATCCAACTGCTATTTATAGTACCTGACAAATAACGTTTCTCAAGGAATCGTTATTTAACATGTGTAATAAATAGTGCCTATACTCAATCAGGGCCTTAAAATGTTGCTCTTATGAACAGAGATGGACAAAGGGCCCAAATCACAAGCAGAGAAATGGTCACTGGGCCTGAGTACGAGTGGGTAGTTTAATTCCAACAGCTGCGTGAACCCCGTTTATGCTCAGGGGTCAGAATTACCAGATAGTTAAATAAAACCTATCACATTTGTTAAAAAAACCTCAACCTTCATTAGATTTCAGCATGTCAAACCTGCCAACATTTAACAATGAAAAACCACGCAGTATTTACTGTACCATACGGATTTTGGTGTGTTAAACACCAAAACACCCATGTTATTCCCCATAGACTTTAAATAGGTTTTACTTATCCCCCCTGATAAATAATTACCTCCTAGAAACGTTATTTATCAGGTGCGTTAAGCAACACCTAAACTCGTAATCAGGCCTCAAGTGAATGCCCAAAGTCAAAAGATATAGATTGCGTAAAATGTAGTGATTAACAATCTGCTGAAATGATGCATACGTCTTCATGCAAAAAGTCTCACAGGACTGCAGCATGTCCACTTTTGCAGATGTACATATGAGTCAAGATAGTGAAAGTACTGGATGGCTGTGTCACCAAACATGGGATTTTACAGCTCAACACCAAAGAGTCACAAAAGAACTAGCTTTTTTTCAAGGTCATGCATACCAGAGTACACTCTCACAAATGAACAGCTCTGCCAGAAGGATAGCTCATCCTCAGTGCCTGAGATGCACACTGTCTAAAGCTGCTCACATCCTTGGCAGCAGCAACCTGCAAGCATCCAGTCTTGGAGGAAGTCACACAATACAGAAGCCAGACAGGGGAAGAGCTAAGATTTCATCCCAGAGAGAGATGCTGCAAACAGGACAACAACTTTTTGATCAGTAAAATCACATCAGCGCATCTTCCAGATACCAAGATAGTAGAGCACTAGTTAGAGGTGCACGTCTTAGCTGGTTGGACATGTTCTACCTCTACTTCCCCCGTTCTGTAAACTAGACTTTGATGTATGTCTGATCCTTTGCAGGCTGCCTTGAAAGGAATATCATGGGCACTCATTCAGTTTCTCTAGTTTTACAACACGGATCACAATCATGCAGAAGTACAAACTGTGTATCAGTTTTAATTCCTTTACAAACAGTGAGGAACCTGATGGGGACCCAAAAGACCCAAAAGTGTTGCCGGGTTGGAGACAGCAGGCAGAGAGTTCCATTCTGCCTCAGGGCGCCCTGGCTGGGAGCGCCATCCAATCCTAACGCTGCTTTCATGCTGCAAGCAGCATGAAAGCACAATTAGGATTGGCTGCAGGGCAGGCTGGGAGCCTGTGTCTGCAGTAGAGGAGAAGAGCAAATCGGACCATCGCGGCGCTTACGGTAAGTTTAAATTACTTTTTTTTGTCCCCCCACCCCGTCACGTGCCGCCCCGCCCCTTTTCCCTCCCATGAGCCACCACTGCTGCACAGGCTGTGACATGATATTTAAGTAAAACTGTATATGAAATAGTCTGTATCCATGTTTAACATGGCCTTTCTGTGTTTGTTTACTTTCAATATCAGTCAGGGGTGATTAAGGCAGCTGTAGAACTAATTTAAAGTGTTCTCTCCTTATATTTATTCTTCCAAGTATGTACTTCTAAGGATAAAAAATGTAATTTTTAGGTGATGTTTCAAATGTTTGTACCGGCTGTGACACTAAAATACTGGCCATGCAGGTGTGAAACTGGCCAGGTAACAACACTATCCTGGTGCAATGACTGTGCGAATCGTGGTTCAGTGTCCCTTTGAGAAGGTCATGGAACTAATGAAGATAGATTTCATTTACCTGGTTGATGGGTTGAAATGCATCATTCTTGGAAGGCATGGAGTAAGGCTGAATGTTGCTGGTTTTGTGTGGCCTCAGATTCCGCAGTCAGTGGTTTTGATTTGGGCCTTTTGGTTTGAAGTGGTCTGTGGTCTGGGTTGTGCTGTGTAATCCTGTGGGTGATTTTGGAGCTTTGCAGAGGGATGTTGATAATTTATTTGGAGTGATAAAGGCAATAGGGCTGTGATTTTGACTTCAGGATTTAATAAGCATAGATCCAAGTTGCTGTGCCTCAAGTTCACTGCCACATTCAGGAAGATGATGTCCTTTCCCTTGGACAGGCAAGACAAGTAGATTATTTTTTATCTATGGTAGAGGGTCCAATTGATATCCAAAATGTGAGTGCGTTATCATTCAGGTGCTTGAATGCCCATTAGATGTATGGAAAGCACAAAAAAGTGCTTGTCGAGACCCTCACTAGAGTACTCTCCTGCCCTTCTCTGCTGACTTTCTCCCACCTACTGTATGACACATGACTTCTTTAAGTTTATGATGCTGGTTTAGCCCCGAATCCCTTTGTTGACTCTTGCTTTGCAGCTAGGGTGGTGAATGCATGTGCAGCACACCATAATGAGCAGTAAGTAGATGCCATGGCAGTCTTTACGACCCCATCGGACTACATGCATTTAAGAATAACTCATGCAAGAAAAAACACTCTTCATAAAACAGTGAGTCACCACTCTAAGAAAAATTAAGAAACTAAAATGAGGTTCTACTTTCTTAGGCGTACCTATAAAACACTACTCTGCCTTCAGTGTAAAGATCTCACAAGTCTGTTGTTCCTCCATGTTGTGTAGCTCTTCCTTCGCCATGTACACACTAGCCTCCCTCGGCTGTATCTGATGTTGGTACCTACCAGAAGAGAAGAAGCACAGACCTTAAGATGCAGTGTGCTATGTCTGGTGTGCAAGAATATTCTGAGGGATATATAAATTGATGTAGCAGCTCTCTAAAAATAACCTCAATGTAGCCCAATAGTTCATCTAGAAAAGAAATCCAAAATACACAGAAGAACAAAGAGATATTAAACTAGGTTCCAGACTTTGGAATATATTGTCACAATTAAGAAGTCCCTTACACTGCTAGTGGTCACCAGATGTCTAGCTAGACCACCTGAAGTCAATGTAATCAAATGTATTCACACCAATGGACACAGCAGATCTACCTCACACAAGAATATAGGGACGCATTCCTTATTGTATATGTGAGGGTTGCAGAGAATGATCACAACAGATATACTTGCCTTTGGGTACCCACCATTTGGAAGGTCCACGAAAAAGCAGAACAATGCATTTCTTGCAATTAAGGCAGGATGAGGTAATCAGGTATGCATGGAGCCAAGATGTGAGTGAGCGACTGTGTCCTACAGGGATATATTTGGGGAATGGATGTCATAAAGTTGACTTTTAAAATGTTGGCTACATGAAATGCGATTCAAAATTGTTGAGGTAATAATGTTGTGTCCTTCATCATTACCTATGACAAATGTTGAATTTAAAATTCCCATTTATTTCATACTTCATTAATTTATCTAAATGTACAAAAAATGTATTACTCTTTAAGGTTACCCTTTCCAAAACCATAGAAACACCTTACTACCAATTAATGCTACCCATTCCTTGACAGTAAAAAGACCTTACTACCCCATACCGCCAACCTTACCTTATCCCCAAATTCCCCTTAACGCCCTGTGTTGCTAAGTTATCCTGAATCCTAAAAACCCCTTACTTGTCCTCTTCTGCACCACTCTGGAAATGCTTGTTACCCCATAAATATGATGGGATTACAGCCACTATGACCTTGAAGCCCGGTGCATGAGAGGTCATCAGTTCAAGGCTAAGGCTACACTAGATGGAGTCCTGTAGATCTTCCACCTCTTTATGAGGCATGGGAGCCGCAGCAATGGTGATAGGCAGGGCATCTGCCACATCTACAAACCTCAAAATGACGCTCTGGCTGCTGTTTAATGGGAAATGAATGTGGGCCTACGCCTTTACAAGTTGCCTCCATACTCGGCTATACTGCAAGAGTGGGCAATGGTATAACAACCAGGGATACAAACAAGTCACAATCAGGTGAAGCAACACATACCTGTGTTAATGGATCTGGCTGTAGAAGCTCACAGCTACTCTGAGATGCAAAATCTACAGATTTTGTTATTTCAAACTGACCTCCGTGGGCCAGAGGTACAAAGTATTTTTGAGGTCACAAGTGGGCTGATTTGCATATTTGGGCCATTTGCTATTATAAAAATGTTATTTAAATGTCCAAACACCAAATTGCAATTCAGAAACTTGTTACCAAATTGCAACTTTGCAACCTAATACCGATTCTGTGTTTGGAAGGGGGTGTTTAGTGCGTCCCTTTCAAATACTGAATCACAGTGGTATGTATTAATGATTTGTAACTGAAATGTTGTGGCAAAAAATTAATGTTTTACCGATACCTCAAAGAAGGAGATAACCCATTTACAAACAGAAAGAGGTCCCCAAAGAAGAAAAACAGGCTGCTTTTAAAGAATAAAATTGCTTTATTTTAAAATCAGTCACAGATATTGTGGTCTGCTAACCTCAGAAGGCCACCATCCCTGTGATTGCTGCGATTCCTAGTGGAACACAATTTGCCCCCCACCTTATTTATATTCATGAGGTAGGTCAAATTGCAATCCACTACGAATTGGTATCTTGCTAAACAACCTATGAATAGATAGGGCGCTGCACCAATTACCACATTGGTCTAAAAAATTCTGGTTGCAAATTGTAACCATTATCATGCGACCAAGTATACATACACACATCTAGCCCTATTTGGATAATGAATTATGGGATAGATGAACTAACACTAGTAATAGCAATTACCAAATAGTGATTTTGTGTGGATCGCTAGTTTCTAATCACTATTACTAATGTACTAAAGTTATGTCTGGCCTTTATTTCCTAATTAACGATTTGTAGTGAATTGCAATTCAATCTACCTCATGAATGTTAATGGAGTAGGTCATAATTTTTGACCCACTGCCATCCCTGGGATGGTGGCCTGCTGAGTGCAGCAGGACATCATATCCGAGATTGCCTTTAAATAAAGCAATACTTTTTTTAATGCGGCCCATTTTCCTTAAAGATGAACGAGATGCATTTTAGAATATAAAAAGAAATGGGTCATTTTTGTTTTTTGAAAATAGGTAGTGGTCCGAGGGAATACTGCGTCTCTTTAAAAATATTTTTTTGATAAACATTCTCAAAGGGGAAGGGGTCCCAAGGGCACCCCTTTCCATTTACGAATGAGTTACCACCAACTTTAAGTTGGTGGTAAAGTACGAATGTTTTGCAGTTGTATTTCGGTCACAAAACATTAGTACATACCACCACAATTTAATATTTGGAAGGGACGCCATTAAGCACGCTCCTTCCAAATACCGCATCTTTAATAGGTATCAAACCCAAATTGTGATTCGTTAATTTGTTATCAAATACCAAGTTGGTTTTGATACATTAGGAAAAGGTATTTTGCAATCACAAAATCGACTGCAAAAAGTCTTTTACATCTAGCCTTGTGCAACTTGCAGTTTGCGAATCATGCATGTTTGCAAATACCAAAAAGCTAAATTTCCCTTTTCTACATCAGGACCTGGGTACCTAAGCGAATACCATATTTTGCTTTCTGTGAATAATTGAAGCCAGTCGCTTGAGTTGTTATTTTTACTATGCTATGATGTCACGACTCAAGACACTTGTTAATCCAGCTCTTGAAGGCAAAATATGTCAGGGAAAAGACAGGGAAGTGGGAGTTAAAAAGGGAGAGAGAACGGAAGAAAAAAAAGCTAAGGGAAAATATTGAAAATTGGGGTCGTTCCTAAGAAGACTAAACATCATTGATGTAGACCAGTGGTTCCCAACCTGTGGTCCGGGGACCCCTGAGGGTCCGCGAACCCTCCTCAGGGGGTCCGCGACTGCTTAGAAAGCTAAATAACATCAACAGATTAGGTCCTCACCTTTCAGCAATGACTCAGTAGGGGGTACCCAGAGTCCTATAAAGATTCAGTAGGGGTCCCCAGGCTCCAGTAATGGTAAAGTGGGGGTCCACAGAATTCAAAAGGTTGGGAACCACTGATGTAGACAGTCCAGAAATGACATCTTCTCTATATTATGTTGCTGGTAAAATATCAAAGTAGCTGCGCTGCAAAGTTATTTCTTTGCCAAAGGTACGAACAATATACCTGGAGGCCTCTGAGAGCAGATCCACTGTTTACATAAAGCAGCATAAAACATCCTGCCTGACTGCAGTGCTCTCAGAGGCTGCTGACAGTCTGGACAGCACGCACGGCACCAGCTGCTGCGGAGACCCAGGCAGTTGTTGAAAGCTAATGGATTATTCTCTGTGTTCAGACAGATTTTACAGGAACCGGAGTTAATGGGTGAAATGAGATGAGTCCGTGCTTGGGGTGCGATTTGCAACAAAAAGTACTGACATATTTGCTTTCTCTTGAAACCGCAATGCGCTGTAATCACATCCACGAGCCGGCGAACATCCAGTGGGGCTCGACTAATGTAAACCGATGACAATCATACCTGCTAATTAACTAGACTCCCTGCATTACAAGAGAGTCAGTTTGCAACACAGAACAATCAGCCCCAAATCATATGTATAAAGTATACCAGCTGTTGCATCATGTACATTTCTGAATTATCCTGCATGGTTCTAATATTACCAGTGACATGTATCAGGCATTAACTCATCATTAATGGACTCGTGGGTTGAAGGGGTAGCAACATTTAAAAGTTGTATGCAGTCTCGTTCACCAAGATGCTCATCCATAATATGCTGGTTGCTGATTTTGTTGTTATTATTGATGTCAAGGTGTTGGTTCGTGAATATGCTAGTTTTATGAGGATAGCTGCATGACACCCTTTTCTGGTGCACATGATTATTCAACGTGTACCAAATTCCCCTTTAGAGATGGCCTTATTATCAATGTTTGTTATTATAAAAAACATTTTAGGTATTTAAATGATTGTTTATGTATTTTTCTGACATGGAAAGTAGAAAATAACCTTCTTAGCTCCCCTTTTTATTCCTTCATTTTCTTGATTCTCACCTTTCCTCGATTGATTCTTTCTTTTCCTTCTTCTTTCGATCTATTATTATAAATATTTGTGTGCAGTACTCATATACTTATTTTCTAATAATGACAATATTCCTCCTACTACATTAAATGCAAATTTTTATTTAGGAAGTGCATTTCTTAAAAGAATTTTATTTTTGTGATATTCCATGTTCTTCTTACTTCAATCTTAACAAAATTGTTTCTTCAAACTTAAAAAAGAGAAGCCTTCACAGAAAGTCTTGCACGTGTTTATCAATTGCTTATTGTTTTCACTGCCTAAGCAATAATCTGCCAATAAGCATATAGACATTAACATTTGTAGTAGTGTGTTTCCCATATGATGTTTTTTTTGCCTACTGAAAAGAGAGCATGAGACAGGAGATAGAGAGAGTAGTGAGATCTCCCCACATGAGACAGGCTTAAGGGCCTAATTACGAGTCTGGCGGTCACTAGACCACCAGACTTGCGGTGGCAGCCTGTACCGCCAGTGCTGTGTGGTCCGACTGTCACATTACGGGCATGGCGGTCCGACTGCTTATGTGCCACTGTCACTGCCGGGATCATTGATCCCGACGGGCTGACGGTGGGTGCAGGTTGCAATCAGCCAGGGCGGCGCTGCACGCAGCGCCCCCCTACTGATTACAACCTGATTCTCCTCCAGCACCCTCCCTCTGCTCAGCACCCTCGTAAAGTGCATTATTACAAACCGGCGACAATGCTGCAGCCACTTTCCCGCTGGTCTGACGGGCGAAAATCTTGAATTCCGTCCGTCAGCCCAGTTGGAAAGTCATAATGGGTCCGGCTGGGAGGTCATCACTACAGTGGCGACCACTCTGTCGGGAGTTTGGTGGATGGATGTTCCTGTCCGCCATATTCTTTATTAAGCCCTAAATCTTCAAAGAAGCAAAGGGACATCATGGTACAAAGATTCATTCAGCCCAGTCCTTAGTTTATAGAAAAACATGAGTGCCAGGTCCCAAGTTATGTCGTAGGTGGGTACTGCATCTTGCACACCCTGTCAGTGCTGCCAAATGTAGTGTATATTGAGGTTTTAAATGATCTGCTAATGTACTCTAAAAAATAGGTCAAAAGCACCTCCATGTGGTGTCAAAAATAGGTAGTAGTTGAAAAGTAAGTGGTGGAGCCGAGCACTGGGAGATCTCCGCAAAAATTAAGCAATAATTTAGCCTTAGATCTTGGGATACAGACTGAAAGTGCTTCCTATGACTACATTTGTGGTAGACCAAATATGGAAATGTATGGTGGATGAAAGAAGAAACCTCTATTAAAGTCCACAAAGCCATGTGTCCCTAATAAAGAGAGTTAAATATGTGGGCTTCTTTGGAATGAACACACTTTGCATCGTTTGCTAGAGAATATAGCATCATAGCTAAATAAGTTCACAATGCCTTCCATTAAAAACCTCATGATGCATTTCTTATGAATTTTTAAAGTAGTGCAGATAATGGTGACGTAGCCTTGACACTATGAGCAGTGTCTCGTAATGTAGATTTCCAATGACCTTCATTGTGTCCCATGAAAAGACTCCACACATGGAAATAGACTGCAGCTTGACCCTGGGTATTCAAGTGTATCTATACGAAAGAGCCTTTATATTCAACGGCCTCTGTCACAGTAATCTCATGTACACAGGGGTATTTTGGCTTATTTAGTCACAATGGGATCAATTGTGACACATGAGGGCCTACCCCCAAAAGAAAATTTACACACAACTCAACTTTCACGTGGAAATTAACTATTTTTAGCTATTCACCATTTTGGAGTGCAAATTTACCACAAAGTGTAGATGTGCATGTCTACACCCATTCAAACAGAGGAGAAGCCAAAATTATAAATTTATGGGCATAACTTACCACTTTTAACTTTTCCATTGTAGGTGGAGTTCTCCACCACTACGGTAAATTGTAAAACAATGTACTAAACCTAAATAAAACTACTGTGGTACCACTAACTTAATTTTTAATTAACTATTCATTCATATATTTTTAGGTTTACCAAAAAAACTCACCCTAAGTAAATTGTATATATTTATTTGTTATGTATTAACATTTACAAATATCTATGAATAAAATAAATTTGTTACACTTAGATTTTAATTAAAACATATTGAAATATTTCATCATAAAATAATATTTATTTGTTTATATAATTTTTAACATGTAGTTACATTTATACTTATTACCCATGGGCCCATCTCCTGCTTCTACTGCCACCGCACACTCACCCAACACCAAACGCCAGACCCTCCTGCCACTGGACCATTGAACACCCACACTGAGTGCATCAACTGCATCCTCCTCAATATATGCTCCCTTCACAAACATGCGGTAGAACTCTGTGACATGCTGGATTCCACCTGCCCGGACATTGCTTTTCTCACTGAAACATGGGTGAACCCAGCAGCAGCACCAGACATCCCCATCCACAGAGACTACAAACTGCTCAGCAAAGACCTGCCCATCGTACACAAATCCACCCTCTGCCTTACAGCCAATGCAGAAGAACACTCCTCCCTCACGGAGCACCTCAATTTCCATATCCACACCAACCGCATTTCACCTACAGTGGTACCCTCACCCACAGGCCACCCGGCCACCACCAAGCCTTCAGCAACTCCATCGTCAACATCATATCTCCCCGCGCACTCGCCTCCACAAACTACTTTTTCCTTGGCGACCTACCACACTGACAACTGCAACACTGCTTCCTTGCTCCAGAACCTTGCCACAATAGGCCTCAAGCAACTAGTCACCTATCCAACACACATCGCTAGACACACACTTGCTTGCGCACCTGGTCCTTAGTAAGTAAACTTACAAGGGGACGCGTATAGGCCAACTAACCTTTTGGATCGCATGGAATATCCTAGCCTTGTAGCAACCAATGTTATCAATATTCAATATAACCAATCGATAACCACTAAGAGATTTATTAATTATTAGTCAATTATATCAACATTCCATGAATAACCACAACTCAATATACGTTTTAGCAATTTTATTTCCCTATTAGTTACAATTCTAAGTTATAAGGTTAATTCAAACTTTATTCAATCAGCTCAGAATTACGCCCATATTTATACTTTTTTAGCGGCGCATTTGACACAAAATCGGCGCAAACTTACATAATACAATTGTATTTTGTAAGTTTGCGCTGCTTTTGCGCAAAAAAAGTCTGCGGCACTAAAAAAGTTTAAATATGGGCTTTAGTTCAATAATGACCACCAATAACATAATCTAATCAGAATCTCGAGAAAACATATGCTTGAATGCTTCAGCATAAGCCAACAAAGATGAATATAACCGCATTAATAGCAGAGTTCAGCAATCAGTCCTTCAATCATTTGTCACTGTCAGCGTCACCCAAAGGAACCTTACCTATCCCAGATTAGCATTAGCATGTGGGACTTCATGTGAAAACAATTTAGAACACGAATTTAGAGAACATATAGGTAAAAGAAAAACTATTTAAACAGCGCAGTTGGTACCTAGAAAGAAAGGCACAAAAGTTAACAGTCACATTATCATAGCTACCAATCCACAGAATGGATCAGCAACAAAGTCAGTCTTTGTCTTCAGGTCATCAATCAATCGGCAACACATCAGGTTCTCAAGAGCATGAGCCCAATGACAGAATCTCGAATCGCGTCTTACGACATCTAACATCTGCATCAGTTCTCCCCTCACATCTGAAGTTTTTGCCCCTTGTCATGACTTTTTATTAAGGTTATCCAGTCCATCCACCTAATTCCTAATTGGTCCGTCCATCACCAGTTATTACCCTAACCAATAATGCTTATTTTATGAATCTATAAGTTCTAAGATTACGCCGTTCTCAGTTCATTGATTGGTTCACTGCACGATGTCCTCATCATCCGGCTCATCAGGTATCGAAAATGTTGCATCTTCTTCTCCAGTCAGTGTCTCTATTGTTCGAGTCCTGGGAAAGTACATCTTGTCCGCTCTACACAACATATGTAGTGATTTGATTCACTCATCTCCTGTCCTTAGGTACATTTCAGAAAATTCTAGTTAAGCAGACTTTATTAACATAAGCAATTCAGGGACAGTTCAACATCTCAGCTTCTCTACATTCCACGTTATTATGCTTCTGCATGAGGCCTGGCAAAACTAGGCCACAACTTCGTCTAAGTTAGCTCTACAATATAATGTAAAACATATGTTATACATCTTAATATGACTTATTACTACATTATTATTGCACATTATCAATATTTTATGCATTCTTAATCATTTTGGTATAATTTGTGAATGATGGCAGTCACTCTTCGTGGGCACATTTTCCAAACGTGCACATTATTTTTTTTCTATGCTTAGTATTTACTATCATTTTCTTGTTATTCAAAATGCATAACACTCATTAATATTTTTAATTAACATATCTGCGTCAGCAATCCCTCCTCTGAGGACTAAATATGTCATCACACCTTTCCTTTACCATCATCATTTTCATAATTCAATTTCCTCAGTGTTTTGTCTCCTTCTTAATTCTTCTCTATAGATTCTTTCCCTGTTTTGTTCGTCCCACCTTTGATTATTTTTAGACCTTCCCAATTTAATCTTTTGACACAATTTACAAGAACCCCATAATTCTAATATGCAAGCAATCACAATTAATATTCCCTGTATGATTTTTAATAATACCCCATTCCAAATGTTACTAAGCCAATTTCCCACTGAAGCAAATCCTTTTCCAACCTTTTCCCAAACACCTAGTTCTTTCAATTCTTTTAAATCCTTACTTGAGTTAGTCAGGTTAGTGAGTAAGTCACTTATCTCCTTACTATTACCTGGTATGTAAGAACAACAATGCCTAGAGTTAATCATTTTACAGACTCTGCCGTCTTTCGCTAAAAGAATGTCTAAACAAGCTGATTCTGAAGCGTCATAGCTCTAGCCGCGGCTAATTCAGTATCTATCAGGAGTATTGCTCCCGTAAAATTTGTCAGCATGTTATCCACAATAGTAGACAACTTTCGTATCTTGATCGTATTCAGGATGACGCCCTTTGAAGGAATCACCGCAACAAACATATCTCCCACAACTGCAGAAGAGGTTTCCCTCCTCTGTCGCTTATGATGTAATTCAGTCAAGTTCAGAAACTTTTTAAAGTCATCTATTTGATAAATCTTTGGGAAAACTATCCCCAAATAACATGTCCAATACCATCCTCTTGGAAGACAGTAATAAGCATTAAGTTCACAAATATAATAGATCCCAGGAATCGCAGGCCCCTGACCATTCAACATAAAAGTCCACTTACTCTGAAACAAAAACACATGCCTACATTCACTCGTTCCCACAAATAAAGAGTCCGTGCGTGATTTTGGCCTATAAATACAACGCTTCCCTACGTGTAATACATCTAATGCTAACGTCCCTTGTGTTTTAATTGCAATGTAAGCATGATCATTCTTGTAAGTCCTTTTCTCTAAACCTTTTGCTAATTTATCTTTTAATGTTTTTCTTCTGTCATCAGTATGCCCTACAAAGCTCTTTTCTAAAGGTGTAAGCAAACATGTAAGATTATGTTTATGTGCATATGCAGTTCCAAATGTTAGTGTAGGCTCAGAAAATACTCTTACTAATACTATATCATGATCTTTAGCTACTCTACTCAAAAATCTAATAATAGGAACAAACAAAAACACAACATCATACTGTAGTTGGAGTAAAAATACTGCATATACTCTTGATTATAGAACCTTGTTAGTAGCAAACTACAGCTTATTCCGTAGGTTAATGGTAAGCTGTGGTACGTAACTCCTTTTACTACTGATGAAGGAATTCGCATACACAAAAGAGAATCCCTTGCATCCATTGTCTCAACATATTCACTCAACAAGCGATAGAAGACATTAGAAGAAAGCTCTCCTTGAGCATTAGTATAGTCATGCAAATACTTAAATCTTGCTAAAGCTGTTAGTGCAGTAGTTTCAGGAGCGAAAGTAAGAGTGGCTCTTTTCATATCATGAACAGACATTCCCATAAACATAACAAGAAACAAGATTCTACACATAACTGCCAGTCCAACACTCATATATCTGCAGCACCTAGCATTCCTAACTTGATTATTTAACTCAGCCAGAAGTAACTCTTTTATAAGGTGCAATAAAAATCAAAAATAAAGAAAAATTCTTCTCTCACAGTTCAGTCTTACACTCAGGAACCCTTTTCCTTTGTCAAAATCAATTAGCAGCTTGTCATATCCGGTTTTCAATGTCAAATCAAGTTATCAATGTCTCTTTCGGTTTATTTTCAACAGTATCCTTAAGGTAATTCAGATTATCTCAACAATTCAGCCTCTTGTTCACCTTCAAGTATTGACTCGGAACCTTTCTATCAAAACAAAAGGACATAAACTTGTGTTGCCATTCATTGGTAGTTGCATATGCCCATTCAGGACCTGCATAACGCTGAATTACTATTCTCTTTCTTTTCAACCTTTGATTACCACTTAGTTCTCCTTCACTCAATTCTTCTTTTCTCGTAGTATCTACTTCTTCCTCTATTGTTTCATTTATGACCAATTCTTTTCTTTTCCCTACATGTGACTCAGGCCAATTATCTCCTTTTCTCAATCCTTCTGTTAGTATTCTTATCAAGATTGGACTCTTCTCCTTCTCTTTCTCTATGGTGTTTTCTCTTGATGGACCTGCAACGGGCTCAGGAGGAGTTGGATCACCTTGACTTTGATCCGTCTCAACTCTTTCCCCCTCTTGGTCTGGCACTTGCTTCCCAACACCGTCTGCTTCTGGGAGAATCTCTGCTGAGCTAGGCTCTCCTGCTATATCCGTTGAGATAGGTTCTTCTGCTCCCTCCTGTAATTCTTCACTCTTGTCTCTTACAGGGGTAATAGAACCATCTTCCACCAGCTCTAGTCCAATTTCAGGCTCTCTTGGCTCCTTTTCTTGTTCAGGTACGGAAACCTGTTTTGCTGTTGTTGGTACTCTCAACAACGCTTCTTCATGATCCTGTGGACATAAGACTCTCTTGGTACTCTTGGTATGGCTCGCGTGTGTCTAGTTTGGAAGTCCTGCACACTTCACAGCTGTCGTGGTTGTTAGGACCACCTGGTATGGACCTCTCCAGCATTGGCTCTAAACACGTCTTGCAAACATGTTTTCGAACAACGACCCAATCTCAGGCTCTCAGATTGTGCCCTGGAGCGTGGATGGGTGGCAGGGTGGTGGCCTGCACCTGCTGAGAGAAACAGCGAACCACATCAGCCAGACCCTTGCAGTAGTCAAACACCATATCATCTGTAATGTTTATAAGTGCATTGGCTGGAACTGCTGGCAATCTCATTGCTCTGCCCATGAGGATCTCATGGGGCTACAGCCTTGTCTTCCTGTCACGTGTATTTCTCATCAACATCAACACCAAAGGCAATGCATCTGGCCATTTCACATTCGTAGCTGCACACATCTTTACAATTCTTGATTTCAAGGTACCATTCATCTGTTCCACTAGCCCTAATGCTTAATGACAGTAGCTACAGTACAACTTTTGCTCAATGTTTAATGCTGCACATAAGAGTTTAATCACCTCGTTGTTGAAGTGACCTCCCCTATCTGATTCTAAAGAGATCAGAAACCTGAAACGTGGTATCAACTCCCTAAGTAACAACTTTGCTACTGTGAGACTGTCATTCCTTCTTGTAGGGTATGCTTCAATCCAGTGACTAAAAATACACACAATCAGCAACACATATTTCCAACCACCACATGCAGGCATTTCAATGAAATCCATTTGCATTCTGCTGAATGGCCCTCCTGCTCTTACAATGTGGCTCAAGTTCACCACTGTCCCTTTCCACACGTTTAGCTGGTGACAAATTATACAACAATGACATACTGCTTCTGCTGCCTGCCTAAACTTGGGATTAAACCAGTCGATCTTGAACAAACAAACCATGGCATCCCTCCCAATGTGTGCCTGACCATGATAATAACAGGCCTTTTGTGACAATAAACTATTGGGCAGGACCATCTGACCCTCCTCAGAAACCCAAATCTTATCAGGACGTTGGACACATTTTAATTTGGACCATAGTCGTTTCTCTTCCTTGTCAACATTATTTTGCAATGTTTTTAACTCTTCCAAAGTATCAATCACTTTCAATGCAAAACATGTACATGTCAGAGTCACCAGATCCTCTGGGTCTGTGCACGTTCCCAACACGTCCACCACTGAACAGATCCAAGACTCTGATAGATAAATCACTGAGAGAGTTGAAGAGGGGAAGAGGTGATTAGGAAGGGAACAGCTGGGAAGGAGACCTGTAGTAAGAAAAAGGTTAGAACACACAATATGAAAATTAAATCTCCTGAAATCAATACTAGACTACTGTATGATTCTAAGCCTAGTCACTCTGAAAACATGAACAATCTAAGAGTTAAGTTTAAAATTACTAAGTTTTAAGATGGCCGGATACCTGCAGGGGAATCAAGATGAATTAAATGAAAACTTTCTTATTCAAGTACTTTCCTTTACATGAGAATCAGAAAAACATTCTGACTAAATTTTAAACCAGTCATATAAATCCTGTTTTGCGAATGTATACTAGGACCATACAATATTGCATCTAGAAACTCTGGCATTCTGTGTACTCTTAAAATGTTTTAACACAAATTGCGCATATTGCAGATATATATATATATATATATATATATATATAGTAAACACCATAAAAGGATTGTGCACCATGAATAACACAATATGGATTCAGGAAACAAATCACATAACTTGATAACTCAAATTTTACATAATAAATATCTTAGAATAGTGCCATACAATAAACAACATGAAATAAACTCGAGAAGAGAATCGTGCGTCTTGCCGATTCGAGTGTTACCATGTAAAATACCAAGAAATGGTAGCACGCAATGAATATCAAAGTCAAATCATCATTAATCGAATCGCGTGTCTTGCCGATTCGTAAAACACAATGTAAATGTCAAGAAATAACAGCTCACAATAAATAACAAGATTAAAGTGCAATGAAACGAATCGTGCTTCTTTTGCCGATTCTTAAGCCACCATGTAAATGTCAAGAAATGGTAGCGCACAATGAACAACAAAGTTAAATCCTCATGCAACGAGTTGTGCATCTTGCCAATTCGTAAAACATCATGTAAATGTCAAGAAATAGTAGCGCGCAATAGACAACAATGTTTAAACACCATAAAACAAATTGCATGTCTTGACGATTCTTAAGCTACCATGCCAATGTCAAGAAATGGTAGCACGCAATGAATAACAAAGTCAAACATTTATGAAACAAATCGCGAGTCTTGCCTATTTGTAAACTACCATAGAAATGTCAAGAAACGGTAGCGCGCAAGTAATCTGTTACTCATTCAAGAATTAAATCAAGAATATGAAAATTCTCAATAATGGTGTCAGGGCAGTCCAACCACCATCTTACCCCCTGGAACAATGATCACCAATGAAGGATGAAGGGCAGAAGAGTGGAAGATCCAAATAGGCTGCCGGGACAGGAGATCAGGAACAAGCTGCTGCTTTGCACCAGGACCTCTGAATAGTGAGCACTGGGAGTTGGGCTGGCTCTCTTTTATAGAGTCTTGGCCCAGCCCAGAACCACGCCCAGGCATGTTGCAGGGAAAGTCTCTGGAAGGCCCTGGAAAGGGGCCACACCCTAACACACTCTGAAAACCTGCAGCAATACATTGCAAAAGAACAGTATTTGTAAGCATATTAAAAATACGTTTTCAGGATTGAACTCTGCAATGCAAAAGGTTAAACCACAACATATCAGCACAATGCATAAATTACTTTGTTTGAGAGTGCTGGGTTTTTGCATTTTTGTCACCAATAGAGCGCATACTGCTCTGGTGTTGACAGTACATGGGTTATCTTCTTCTGACATCAGTTCCCACTTGTCTTTGAATGATATAGAGTTCAATGCGCAAAACCTTGTGACTTGATCCGCATATCCATTTTCCAGTGATATGTAGTCTTGTGTCTTTTGATGTGCACTGCATTTTACCACAGCAATTTCTTCAGGTAACTGTATTGCGTACAGCAATTCCTTTATTCTGTCGCCATTTCTTACTGGTGAACCAGTAGAGGTCAAGAAACATCTTTGCGACCACAATTGATCAGAATTGTGAACAAGTCCAAATCCATATTGACTGTCAGTATAGATTGTGACTCTCAGTCTTGCAGAAACATGGCAAGCTGTAGTAAGAGCTACCAATTCGGCTACTTGTGCAGAATACACACTTCGAAGCCAAGAAGCTTCTAATGTCCCTGTAATTGTGCACACAGCATATCCTGCTCTCAATGTTCCTGTACCATCTCTGAGACATGAGCCATCAACAAAGACAATTTGGTCATTTTCTTCCAATCGTGACCTCTGATATCTGGTCTGGCTTTTGTACACAGCTCAGTTACCTCAAGAAAATCATGCTCATTGTCTTCCTCTTTTTCAGTCTCAACAGTATCCCTCGGAGGTGATGTTGCCGGGTTCAGCACTGTACATCTTTTCAATGTTACATTTTGAGCACCTAAAATGCGCGTCTCATACCTTGTCAATCTGGCAGCAGTCAAATACTGTGTTTTCGTACTTGTCAGTAAGATCTCAACAGAGTGAGGAACCATTACCGTTAGAGAGTATCCCATCACTACTCCCTCACATTGAGAAAGGCTTTAACCAACTGCGGCAACGACACACAAACAACCTGGTAAGGCTGCTGCAATTGGGTACAGGGTAGCTGAAAAATAGGCTACTGGGCGATAAGTACCTCCATGGACCTGTGGCAAGACAGACAAAGAAGAAGCATCACGTTCATGACAAAACAATGTGAATGGATTGTGTAATCAGGCATTCCCAACGCTGGAGCTCTGCACAAACTCTCTCTCAACTCAGTAAGTGCTTTCATCTGGTCCTGATCTAGTGTAATGGGATCTGTAACCTCCTTATGTGTCAGCTGCTGCAATGGTTTAGCAATCTCAGCAAAATTCGGAATCCATTGACGACAATAACCTACCATTCCCAGAAACACTCTGATATCTCTGTGTGAAGTCGGTGGACTTCTCTGCAGTATCATTGTAAGCCTTTCTCTGGAAATTCTCCTTGACCCTTTCTCAATTTGGTGTCCTAGTTATTTCACTGATTTCTGACTATACTGCAATTTCAAAGGTGACACTTTATGTCCGAATTTTCCCAAATGATTCAACAGGGCAATCAAGTTGTATTTACACTCATCCCTTGTCTTGAACGCAATTAGCAAGTCATCAATGTACTGCACTAGAGTTGATTAGTACAGTAGTTCCAATGACTCTAAGTTCTTTTTCAGAATCTGATTGAACAGAGACAGTGACTCCGTGTACCCCTGAGGAAGCATGCACCAGCTGTAGACTCCGTCTAGGAATTTGAAACTAAAAAGAAACTGACTATCCTCATGAAGAGGCATAGGAAAGAAAGCTTGTGACAAATCAACCACTGTGAACCACTCAGCATGGCATGGAATCTGAAACAATATTACTGCTGGGTTCAGCACTACAGGACAACACTTGACCACCATGTCATTCACTTTTCCAAAGTCCTGCACAATGTGCACTTTCCCACAAGGCTTCTTTAAGCCCATTATCGATGAATGACATGGACTGATCAACACTTCTTTCAAAACCTCTTGTTTTAGGAAGTCTCCAATTATCTGTGCCACTTTCATCAAAACATCCTGTGCCATGTTATACTGTGGAAGCTGCGGAAACACTGCATTCGACTTCAAAGTGATCTTAATCAGCTCCACTCCCTTGATCAAACCCACTTCTTTTCCTGTCAGGTCCCACACGTTCTCCTGTACTGTTCCCTCTAAGTCTGCCAGCAATTCTTTCACAGTAAACATTGGGAAAAACTCAATCAACAGGTATTCTTCATTAATACCTTCATTCTCAGTTCCAGGAGTTTGTCCTTCTTCTTCATCACTATTTGTCTGAACCTCTATTTCAGCAGTTCAACAATTAATTGAACTTCTGGCCTTGCACAACAAGTCCCTTCCCAGTAGGGACACTGGACTCGAGTCACAAACTACAAACTTATGCAGTCCCTGGAAGTTGCCAATCTCAACCTGTACTGGATCTGTGATCGGATTTATCAACTGTCTGTTCGCTACCCCTACAACCTGAACTGTTCTGCCTGATAGAGGTAAGTTTGGAACTTCGGAACTTCTCACTGTAGAGCATGTAGCTCCTGAGACCCTATGACCCATCACCATTCCTTTTACAAAGGGTCCTCTCTGATCTACCTCTAGGGACTCTGCAAGCATGCATGGCTCCTCTTCAGAACGCTCACACATCCATTCTTCATTTATTCAATTCTCACTATGTAATGGGAATTGGTGCACTGTGTCACTACTTCTGTCTTGTACCTGACCTGTGACCTGCTGAGTAAGCATCATCTGTTGCTGTTCCATCGGGGCTTGAGGTACCTGCATTCACTGTCTAGGTACCATAGGAACCTGCTGCTGCATTGGTTGGAACTGTGTCACTTGTGCACGAGGCATTTGCACCTGCTGCATGGGTTGAAAATTCTGCACTTGATTTAGAAAATTCGGATTAAGGGCCACGTTTAGGAAACTCCGAGATTGCGACTCGGAAATTGTGAGTCTGTCCGACTCGCAATTTCCAAGTCGCAATCCCGGATGCAGAACGGTGTCTCAGACACCGTCTGCGACTCGCTATGGGGTCGCAAAGACCCACCTCATCAATAATCATGAGGTGGGTCGTATTTTGCGACCCCATAGCGAGTCCCTGCACTCACAGGGATGGTGGCCTGCTGAAGTCAGCAGACCTCCATGTCTGTGACTGCTTTTTAAATAAAGCAGTTTTTTTTTCATTTTGCAGACCGTTTTCCTTAAAGGAAAACGAGTTGCAAAATGAAAAAAATACCAAAACCATTTGGTTTCGGTTTTTCAGAGTAGGCAGTGGTCCATTGGACCACTGCCTGCACTGAAAAAATATTTTTGTCGACATTCACAAAGGGGAAGGGGGGTCCCTTTTGCGAATGAGTTACCACCAGTGTGACACTAGTGATAACTGTGTGTTGCTTTGCGACCGCATTCGCAGTCACAAAGCAATTCTGAATTGTGATGTGAGTCGCAAATAGGAAGGGAGCACCCCTTCCTATTTGTGAGTCGTATTCCCAAATTGCGAGTCGGTACCGACTCGCAATTTAGGAATGAGAATCGCGTTAGGCTGTTTGCAGGACGCAAACTGCGATTTTCGCAGTTTGCACCATGCAAATGGCTACCTACATCTGGCCCTAAGTCCTCTCATTCTAGGGACCGTCACAGTTTGAAATGTATTGACATCATCACTTTGCTGAACAACACCATCTTGTACCATCAACGGACACTCCCGCTTCCAGTGTCCCACATGTCCGCAAAGATGACAAAGTAACATCTTTTTCATCCCTTGCACATCATTCTGAACCACTACAGTACTCAAATCCGGACCACGATTCATATGGGCCCCCTACCTCTCACCTGAGGTTGAAACATGACAGTTCCCTGCTGTTGCGGCATCTGTTGCACTAAAGCTCCCTGCACTCCTGTTTGTGCTGCCTTAATTTGCATTACCATTGCTTTTGCTTTAAGCTTCTTCTGTTTCACCTCAATCTCATCACTACAGTATTTCGCATCCTGCAACACCTTATCAATCGGCTTTGCTTGCCAACAAATCAAATGACTCTTAATCATCTGACCTATTTCCGGTCTCAATCCTTCTACGAACCTGAACACAAAGTGCAACATATCTTTCGGCTCAATCGCTTCTTTACCACTGTATTCCTTAAACGCTTTCAGCAATCTCCCTTAGTAGGTATGTATTGACTCCTCAACTTCCTGCACTGTCCTGTCAATTCTCTGCCAATCAATATTTGTAGGCAAAATTCTCATCTTCAGGAATTCAATCACCTTATAATAATGTTTCATCACTTCAGGTGATGGTGCACCTGTAACTCTACCCCTTTCTGGTTTACTTGTTGGCCAATCCACTGCTCTCTCTAGGCACTCAACCCACAAATCAGCTGGAACCATTATCCCCAACAGAGTATTCAGATCTTCCCACAGACATTTTGAGAGCTTCACAAATCTATCTGTCTGCTGGTACCACTCAACTGGTTTCTCCCTCAATTTTGAATAATCATTTGTGAATGACAGAATATTACTTGTGTGCCAGGGTACATGAACAAATTTCCCTCTTGGAATTTCCCTCATTGGTAAAATTTTTACTGGATCCTTTTCTTTCTGAGCACTCTCAGACCCTTCTTGTGAAACTCGTTTCCATTTATCCTTCTTCTTTTCCCATCTGCCTTCCCACTTCTCTAATGCTCCCCAAATCTGAGCACTCTGCAATAATTCTCTGAGGTGTGCTTTCATCCCTGCTGATCTCATGTGTTCAAAATCTTTTGCCTAGGCATCTAACCTGTAACTCTTTTTCAAGTGCTTTGTTTTCTCAATCTCTATGTCATGTTTATCTGCCAGATCTGCAAACTTCTGATGTATCTTGCCCACTTCTCTCGTAATTCTCTGACACAAATATCTCAGCTCTTCTTCTGTATAGGATTCTACCCTATTCACTCACATCAATCCCTCGACTAGTTCCGTTATCTCTGTAGCCAAACTTACATGATTAATCTGCTCTTCACCCTTGGATGTGTTTCGAGGAGTAATCAGACTGTCTAACCACTCATTTAACTGCTGCACTGTCAATCCCTGCAATTAAATATTACTTGTGTTCTTCAATGGCACCCATTGCACCACTGCACCAGGAGTTTGTAGTGTCAAAAGTGTAGGAAGTTGGCTCTGTATGTGCTATTTCAAAGTAAGGAATAGCATGCACAGAGTCCAAGGGTTCCCCTAAGAGGTAAAATAGTGGTAAAAATAGATAATACTAATGCTCTATTTTGTGGTAGTGTGGTCGAGCAGTAGGCTTATCCAAGGAGTAGTGTTAAGCATTTGTTGTACATACACATAGACAATAAATGAGGTACACACACTCAGAGACAAATCCAGCCAATAGGTTTTTGTATAGAAAAATATCTTTTCTTAGTTTATTTTAAGAACCACAGGTTCAAATTTAACATGTAATATCTTGTTTGAAAGGTATTGCAGGTAAGTACATTAGGAACTTTGAATCATTTCAATTGCATGTATACTTTTCAAGTTATTGACAAATAGCTACTTTAAAAGTGGACACAGTGCAATTTTCACAGTTCCTGGGGGAGGTAAGTTTTTGTTAGTTTTACCAGGTAAGTACGACACTTACAGGGTTCAGTTCTTGGTCCAAGGTAGCCCACCGTTGGGGGTTCAGAGCAACCCCAAAGTCACCACACCAGCAGCTCAGGGCCGGTCAGGTGCAGAGTTCAAAGTGGTGCCCAAAACACATAGGCTAGAATGGAGAGAAGGGGGTGCCCCGGTTCCGGTCTGCTTGCAGGTAAGTACCCGCGTCTTCGGAGGGCAGACCAGGGGGGTTTTGTAGGGCACCGGGGGGGACACAAGCCCACACAGAAATTTCACCCTCAGCAGCGCGGGGGCGGCCGGGTGCAGTGTAGAAACAAGCGTCGGGTTCGCAATGTTAGTCTATGAGAGATCTCGGGATCTCTTCAGCGCTGCAGGCAGGCAAGGGGGGGATTCCTCGGGGAAACCTCCACTTGGGCAAGGGAGAGGGACTCCTGGGGGTCACTTCTCCAGTGAAAGTCCGGTCCTTCCGGTCCTGGGGGCTGCGGGTGCAGGGTCTCTCCCAGGCGTCGGGACTTAGGATTCAAAGAGTCGCGGTCAGGGGAAGCCTCGGGATTCCCTCTGCAGGCGGCGCTGTGGGGGCTCAGGGGGGACAGGTTTTGGTACTCACAGTATCAGAGTAGTCCTGGGGTCCCTCCTGAGGTGTTGGATCTCCACCAGCCGAGTCGGGGTCGCCGGGTGCAGTGTTGCAAGTCTCATGCTTCTTGCGGGGAGCTTGCAGGGTTCTTTCAAGGCTGCTGGAAACAAAGTTGCAGCCTTTCTTGGAGCAGGTCCGCTGTCCTCGGGAGTTTCTTGTCTTTTCGAAGCAGGGGCAGTCCTCAGAGGATGTCGAGGTCGCTGGTCCCTTTGGAAGGCGTCGCTGGAGCAGGATCTTTGGAAGGCAGGAGACAGGCCGGTGAGTTTCTGGAGCCAAGGCAGTTGTCGTCTTCTGGTCTTCCTCTGCAGGGGTTTTCAGCTAGGCAGTCCTTCTTCTTGTAGTTGCAGGAATCTAATTTTCTAGGGTTCAGGGTAGCCCTTAAATACTAAATTTAAGGGTGTGTTTAGGTCTGGGGGGTTAGTAGCCAATGGCTACTAGCCCTGAGGGTGGGTACACCCTCTTTGTGCCTCCTCCCAAGGGGAGGGGGTCACAATCCTAACCCTATTGGGGGAATCCTCCATCTGCAAGATGGAGGATTTCTAAAAGTCAGAGTCACCTCAGCTCAGGACACCTTAGGGGCTGTCCTGACTGGCCAGTGACTCCTCCTTGTTGCTTTCTTTGTTCCCTCCAGCCTTGCCGCCAAAAGTGGGGGCCGTGGCCGGAGGGGGCGGGCAGCTCCACTAAGCTGGAGTGCCCTGCTGGGCTGTGACAAAGGGGTGAGCCTTTGAGGCTCACCGCCAGGTGTCACAGCTCCTGCCTGGGGGAGGTGTTAGCATCTCCACCCAGTGCAGGCTTTGTTACTGGCCTCAGAGTGACAAAGGCACTCTCCCCATGGGGCCAGCAACATGTCTCTGGTGTGGCAGGCTGCTGGAACTAGTCAGCCTACACAGACAGTCGGTTAAGTTTCAGGGGGCACCTCTAAGGTGCCCTCTGGGGTGTATTTTGCAATAAAATGTACACTGGCATCAGTGTGCATTTATTGTGCTGAGAAGTTTGATACCAAACTTCCCAGTTTTCAGTGTAGCCATTATGGTGCTGTGGAGTTCGTGTTTGACAGACTCCCAGACCATATACTCTTATGGCTACCCTGCACTTACAATGTCTAAGGTTTTGTTTAGACACTGTAGGGGTACCATGCTCATGCACTGGTACCCTCACCTATGGTATAGTGCACCCTGCCTTAGGGCTGTAAGGCCTGCTAGAGGGGTGTCTTACCTATACTGCATAGGCAGTGAGAGGCTGGCATGGCACCCTGAGGGGAGTGCCATGTCGACTTACTCGTTTTGTCCTCACTAGCACACACAAGCTGGCAAGCAGTGTGTCTGTGCTGAGTGAGAGGTCTCCAGGGTGGCATAAGACATGCTGCAGCCCTTAGAGACCTTCCTTGGCATCAGGGCCCTTGGTACTAGAAGTACCAGTTACAAGGGACTTATCTGGATGCCAGGGTCTGCCAATTGTGGATACAAAAGTACAGGTTAGGGAAAGAACACTGGTGCTGGGGCCTGGTTAGCAGGCCTCAGCACACTTTCAATTGTAAACATAGCATCAGCAAAGGCAAAAAGTCAGGGGGCAACCATGCCAAGGAGGCATTTCCTTACACAACCCCCCCCCAAACGAAAGAGGATGAGACTAACCTTTCCCAAGAGAGTCTTCATTTTCTAAGTGGAAGAACCTGGAAAGGCCATCTGCATTGGCATGGGCAGTCCCAGGTCTGTGTTCCACTATAAAGTCCATTCCCTGTAGGGAGATGGACCACCTCAACAGTTTAGGATTTTCACCTTTCATTTGCATCAGCCATTTGAGAGGTCTGTGGTCAGTTTGAACCAGGAAGTGAGTCCCAAAGAGGTATGGTCTCAGCTTCTTCAGGGACCAAACCACAGCAAAGGCCTCCCTCTCAATGGCACTCCAACACTGCTCCCTGGGGAGTAACCTCCTGCTAATGAAAGCAACAGGCTGGTCAAGGCCATCATGATTTGTTTGGGACAAAACTGCCCCTATCCCATGTTCAGAGGCATCAGTCTGCACAATGAACTGCTTAGAATAATCTGGAGCTTTTAGAACTGGTGCTGAGCACATTGCTTGTTTCAGGGTGTCAAAGGCCTGTTGGCATTCCACAGTCCAGTTCACTTTCTTGGGCATTTTCTTGGAGGTGAGTTCAGTGAGGGCTGTCACAATGGATCCATATCCCTTCACAAACCTCCTGTAATACCCAGTCAAGCCAAGGAATGCCCTGACTTGAGTCTGGGTTTTTGGAGCTACCCAGTCCAGAATAGTCTGGATCTTGGGTTGGAGTGGCTGAACTTGGCCTCCACCTACAAGGTGGCCCAAGTAAACCACAGTTCCCTGCCCTATCTGGCATTTGGATGCCTTGATAGAGAGGCCTGCAGATTGCAGGGCCTTCAAAACCTTCTTCAGGTGGACCAGGTGATCCTGCCAGGTGGAGTTAAAGACAGCAATATCATCAAGATAAGCTGTGCTAAAGGACTCCAAGCCAGCAAGGACTTGATTCACCAACCTTTGGAAGGTGGCAGGGGCATTCTTTAAACCAAAGGGCATAACAGTAAACTGATAATGCCCATCAGGTGTGGAGAATGCTGTTTTCTCTTTTGCTCCAGGTGCCATTTTTGTTTGCCAGTACCCTGCTGTCAAGTCAAAGGTACTTAAGAATTTGGCAGCACCTAATTTATCTATGAGCTCATCAGCTCTTGGAATTGGATGAGCATCTGTCTTGGTGACAGAATTGAGCCCTCTGTAGTCCACACAAAACCTCATCTCTTTCTTTCCATCTTTGGTGTGAGGTTTGGGGACTAAGACCACTGGGCTAGCCCAGGGGCTGTCAGAGCGCTCAATTACTCCCAATTCTAGCATCTTGTGGACTTCCACCTTGATGCTTTCCTTAACATGGTCAGACTGTCTAAAGATTTTGTTTTTGACAGGCATGCTGTCTCCTGTGTCCACATCATGGGTACACAGGTGTGTCTGACCAGGGGTTAAGGAGAAGAGTTCAGGAAACTGTTGTAGGACTCTCCTACAATCAGCTTGCTGTTGGCCAGAGAGGGTGTCTGAGTAGATCACTCCATCTACTGTGCCATCTTTTGGGTCTGATGACAGAAGATCAGGGAGAGGTTCACTCTCTGCCTCCTGATCCTCATCTGTTACCATCAACAGATTCACATCAGCCCTGTCATGGAAGAGCTTAAGGCGGTTCACATGGATCACCCTCTTGGGGCTCCTGCTTGTGCCCAGGTCCACCAGGTAGGTGACCTGACTCTTCCTTTCTAGCACTGGGTAAGGGCCACTCCATTTGTCCTGGAGTGCCCTGGGAGCCACAGGCTCCAGAACCCAGACTTTCTGCCCTGGTTGGAACTCAACCAGTGCAGCCTTTTGGTCATACCAAAACTTCTGGAGCTGTTGGCTGGCCTCAAGGTTTTTGGTTGCCTTTTCCATGTACTCTGCCATTCTAGAGCGAAGGCCAAGTACATAGTCCACTATGTCTTGTTTAGGCTCATGAAGAGGTCTCTCCCAGCCTTCTTTAACAAGAGCAAGTGGTCCCCTTACAGGGTGACCAAACAGAAGTTCAAAGGGTGAGAATCCTACTCCCTTCTGTGGCACCTCTCTAAGCGAAAAGCAGACATGGCAAGAGGACATCCCATCTCCTTTTGAGCTTTTCTGGGAGCCCCATGATCATGCCTTTTAATGTCTTGTTGAATCTCTCAACTAAGCCATTAGTTTGTGGATGGTAAGGTGTAGTGAATTTATAAGTCACTCCACACTCATTCCACATATGTTTCAGGTATGCTGACATGAAGTTGGTACCTCTGTCAGACACCACCTCCTTAGGGAAACCCACTCTGGTAAAGATACCAATGAGGGCCTTGGCTACTGCAGGGGCAGTAGTCGACCTAAGGGGAATAGCTTCAGGATACCTGGTAGCATGATCCACTATTACCAGGATATACATATTTCCTGAGGCTGTGGGAGGTTCTAGTGGACCAACTATGTCCACACCCACTCTTTCAAAGGGAACCCCCACCACTGGAAGTGGAATGAGGGGGGCCTTTGGATGCCCACCTGTCTTACCACTGGCTTGACAGGTGGGGCAGGAGAGGCAAAACTCCTTAACCATGTTGGACATATTGGGCCAGTAGAAGTGGTTGACTAGCCTCTCCCACGTCTTGGTTTGTCCCAAATGTCCAGCAAGGGGAATGTCATGGGCCAATGTTAGGATGAACTCTCTGAACAGCTGAGGCACTACCACTCTCCTAGTGGCACCAGGTTTGGGGTCTCTGGCCTCAGTGTACAGGAGTCCATCTTCCCAATAGACCCTATGTGTTCCATTTTTCTTGCCCTTGGACTCTTCAGCAGCTTGCTGCCTAAGGCCTTCAAGAGAGGGACAGGTTTCTTGTCCCTTACACAGCTCCTCCCTTGAGGGTCCCCCTGGGCCTAAGAGCTCAACCTGATAAGGTTCAAGCTCCAAAGGCTCAGTTCCCTCAGAGGGCAGAACTTCTTCCTGAGAAGAGAGGTTCCCTTTCTTTTGCTGTGTTGCAGTTGGTTTCCCAACTGACTTTCCTTTCCTCTTGGTAGGCTGGGCCATTCTTCCAGACTCCAGCTCTACTTGTGCACCCTGTGCCTTGCACTGTGCTCTTGTTTTCACACACACCAGTTCAGGGATACCCAGCATTGCTGCATGGGTTTTTAGTTCTACCTCAGCCCATGCTGAGGACTCCAGGTCATTTCCAAGCAGACAGTCCACTGGGATATTTGAGGAGACCACCACCTGTTTCAGGCCATTGACCCCTCCCCATTCTAAAGTAACCATTGCCATGGGATGTACTTTTCTCTGATTGTCAGCGTTGGTGACTGTGTAAGTTTTTCCAGTCAGGTATTGGCCAGGGGAAACCAGTTTCTCTGTCACCATGGTGACACTGGCACCTGTATCCCTCAGGCCCTCTATTCTAGTCCCATTAATTAAGAGTTGCTGTCTGTATTTTTGCATGTTAGGCGGCCAGACAGCTAGTGTGGCTAAATCCACCCCACCCTCAGAAACTAGAGTAGCTTCAGTGTGGACCCTGATTTGCTCTGGGCACACTGTTGATCCCACTTGGAGACTAGCCATACCAGTGTTACCTGGATGGGAGTTTGGAGTGGAACCTTTCTTGGGACAGGCCTTGTCTCCAGTTTGGTGTCCATGCTGTTTACAGCTATGACACCAGGCCTTTTTGGGATCAAAGTTTTTACCCTTGTACCCATTGTTTTGTGAAGAGGCTCTGGGCCCACCCTCCTGTGCAGGTTTTTGGGGGCCTGTAGAAGACTCTTTACTATTTTTAGTTTTGGTTGTCTCATCACCCTTCCCCTGGGGAGTCTTTGTGACCCCTTTCTTTTGGTCACCCCCTGTTGAAGTCTTGGACACCCTTGTCTTGACCCAATGGTCCGCCTTCTTTCCCAATTCTTGGGGAGAAATTGGTCCTAGGTCTACCAGATGCTGATGCAGTTTATCATTGAAACAATTACTTAACAGGTGTTCTTTCACAAATAAATTGTACAGCCCATCATAATTACTTACACCACTGCCTTGAATCCAACCATCTAGTGTTTTCACTGAGTAGTCTACAAAGTCAACCCAGGTCTGGCTCGAGGATTTTTGAGCCCCCCTGAATCTAATCCTATACTCCTCAGTGGAGAATCCAAAGCCCTCAATCAGGGTACCCTTCATGAGGTCATAAGATTCTGCATCTTGTCCAGAGAGTGTGAGGAGTCTATCCCTACACTTTCCTGTGAACATTTCCCAAAGGAGAGCACCCCAGTGAGATCTGTTCACTTTTCTGGTTACACAAGCCCTCTCAAAAGCTGTGAACCATTTGGTGATGTCATCACCATCTTCATATTTAGTTACAATCCCTTTAGGGATTTTCAACATGTCAGGAGAATCTCTGACCCTATTTATGTTGCTGCCACCATTGATGGGTCCTAGGCCCATCTCTTGTCTTTCCCTCTCTATGGCTAGGATCTGTCTTTCCAAAGCCAATCTTTTGGCCATCCTGGCTAACTGGATGTCCTCTTCACTGGAGTTATCCTCAGTGATTTCAGAGGTGTTGGACTCTCCTGTGAGGGAACCAGCATCTCTGACTATTATTTTTGGAGTCAGGGTTTGAGAGACCCTGTTCTCCCTAGATAGGACTGGTAGGGGGGAATTTTCCTCCAAGTCACTATCCTCTTCCTCTGAGTTGCCACCCTCAGAGGGGTTGGCCTTTTCAAACTCTGCCAAAAGCTCCTGGAGCTGTATTTTGGTAGGTTTGGGGCCCATTGTTATTTTCTTTATTTTACAGAGTGACCTTAGCTCCCTCATCTTAAGATGGAGGTAAGGTGTGGTGTCGAGTTCCACCACAGTCACATCTGTGCTAGACATTTTGCTTCTAAAAGTTGGAATACTTTTTAAGAATCTACAACTGGTTCTAGAATCTAATTCAAACTTTTACAAACTTTTAAATTCTAAAAGAAATGCTAAACAGGATCTAACACAAGGCCCTAGCAGGTCTTTTAAGAATTTAGAAAACTTTTCAAATTGCAAAAATGAATTTCTAATGACAACTTTGGAATTTGTCGTGTGATCAGGTATTGGCTGAGTAGTCCAGCAAATGCAAAGTCTTGTACCCCACCGCTGATCCACCAATGTAGGAAGTTGGCTCTGTATGTGCTATTTCAAAGTAAGGAATAGCATGCACAGAGTCCAAGGGTTCCCCTTAGAGGTAAAATAGTGGTAAAAATAGATAATACTAATGCTCTATTTTGTGGTAGTGTGGTCGAGCAGTAGGCTTATCCAAGGAGTAGTGTTAAGCATTTGTTGTACATACACATAGACAATAAATGAGGTACACACACTCAGAGACAAATCCAGCCAATAGGTTTTTGTATAGAAAAATATCTTTTCTTAGTTTATTTTAAGAACCACAGGTTCAAATTTAACATGTAATATCTTGTTTGAAAGGTATTGCAGGTAAGTACATTAGGAACTTTGAATCATTTCAATTGCATGTATACTTTTCAAGTTATTGACAAATAGCTACTTTAAAAGTGGACACACTGCAATTTTCACAGTTCCTGGGGGAGGTAAGTTTTTGTTAGTTTTACCAGGTAAGTACGACACTTACAGGGTTCAGTTCTTGGTCCAAGGTAGCCCACCGTTGGGGGTTTAGAGCAACCCCAAAGTCACCACACCAGCAGCTCAGGGCCGGTCAGGTGCAGAGTTCAAAGTGGTGCCCAAAACACATAGGCTAGAATGGAGAGAAGGGGGTGCCCCGGTTCCGGTCTGCTTGCAGGTAAGTACCCGCGTCTTCGGAGGGCAGACCAGGGGGGTTTTGTAGGGCACCGGGGGGGACACAAGCCCACACAGAAATTTCACCCTCAGCAGCGCGGGGGCGGCCGGGTGCAGTGTAGAAACAAGCGTCGGGTTTGCAATGTTTGTCTATGAGAGATCTCGGGATCTCTTCAGCGCTGCAGGCAGGCAAGGGGGGGATTCCTCGGGGAAACCTCCACTTGGGCAAGGGAGAGGGACTCCTGGGGGTCACTTCTCCAGTGAAAGTCCGGTCCTTCCGGTCCTGGGGGCTGCGGGTGCAGGGTCTCTCCCAGGCGTCGGGACTTAGGATTCAAAGAGTCGCGGTCAGGGGAAGCCTCGGGATTCCCTCTGCAGGCGGCGCTGTGGGGGCTCAGGGGGGACAGGTTTTGGTACTCACAGTATCAGAGTAGTCCTGGGGTCCCTCCTGAGGTGTTGGATCTCCACCAGCCGAGTCGGGGTCGCCGGGTGCAGTGTTGCAAGTCTTACGCTTCTTGCGGGGAGCTTGCAGGGTTCTTTCAAGGCTGCTGGAAACAAAGTTGCAGCCTTTCTTGGAGCAGGTCCGCTGTCCTCGGGAGTTTCTTGTCTTTTCGAAGCAGGGGCAGTCCTCAGAGGATGTCGAGGTCGCTGGTCCCTTTGGAAGGCGTCGCTGGAGCAGGATCTTTGGAAGGCAGGAGACAGGCCGGTGAGTTTCTGGAGCCAAGGCAGTTGTCGTCTTCTGGTCTTCCTCTGCAGGGGTTTTCAGCTAGGCAGTCCTTCTTCTTGTAGTTGCAGGAATCTAATTTTCTAGGGTTCAGGGTAGCCCTTAAATACTAAATTTAAGGGCGTGTTTAGGTCTGGGGGGTTAGTAGCCAATGGCTACTAGCCCTGAGGGTGGGTACACCCTCTTTGTGCCTCCTCCCACGGGGAGGGGGTCACAATCCTAACCCTATTGGGGGAATCCTCCATCTGCAAGATGGAGGATTTCTAAAAGTCAGAGTCACCTCAGCTCAGGACACCTTAGGGGCTGTCCTGACTGGCCAGTGACTCCTCCTTGTTGCTTTCTTTGTTCCCTCCAGCCTTGCCGCCAAAAGTGGGGGCCGTGGCCGGAGGGGGCGGGCAGCTCCACTAAGCTGGAGTGCCCTGCTGGGCTGTGACAAAGGGGTGAGCCTTTGAGGCTCACCGCCAGGTGTCACAGCTCCTGCCTGGGGGAGGTGTTAGCATCTCCACCCAGTGCAGGCTTTGTTACTGGCCTCAGAGTGACAAAGGCACTCTCCCCATGGGGCCAGCAACATGTCTCTGGTGTGGCAGGCTGCTGGAACTAGTCAGCCTACACAGACAGTCGGTTAAGTTTCAGGGGGCACCTCTAAGGTGCCCTCTGGGGTGTATTTTGCAATAAAATGTACACTGGCATCAGTGTGCATTTATTGTGCTGAGAAGTTTGATACCAAACTTCCCAGTTTTCAGTGTAGCCATTATGGTGCTGTGGAGTTCGTGTTTGACAGACTCCCAGACCATATACTCTTATGGCTACCCTGCACTTACAATGTCTAAGGTTTTGTTTAGACACTGTAGGGGTACCATGCTCATGCACTGGTACCCTCACCTATGGTATAGTGCACCCTGCCTTAGGGCTGTAAGGCCTGCTAGAGGGGTGTCTTACCTATACTGCATAGGCAGTGAGAGGCTGGCATGGCACCCTGAGGGGAGTGCCATGTCGACTTACTCGTTTTGTCCTCACTAGCACACACAAGCTGGCAAGCAGTGTGTCTGTGCTGAGTGAGAGGTCTCCAGGGTGGCATAAGACATGCTGCAGCCCTTAGAGACCTTCCTTGGCATCAGGGCCCTTGGTACTAGAAGTACCAGTTACAAGGGACTTATCTGGATGCCAGGGTCTGCCAATTGTGGATACAAAAGTACAGGTTAGGGAAAGAACACTGGTGCTGGGGCCTGGTTAGCAGGCCTCAGCACACTTTCAATTGTAAACATAGCATCAGCAAAGGCAAAAAGTCAGGGGGCAACCATGCCAAGGAGGCATTTCCTTACAAAAAGCTTCAAGCTCTGACTTATGCTCGGGCCACTTACTGCATCTGGAAGAGCAACAAGTGGACTAAGATCCATTAATGGTCTAAATATATCAAAGGTCTGACCCATAGATGTTATTTTATGCACATGATCTCTCACCCCTCTCCTCACGAGGCTTTGTGACAATTCATCTTGTTCTCCTGCAATCTGCTTCATTTGCGCAAACAATGGTACTGCTGGACCAACAGTAATTGGCAGCAATATTGCATCCGGCATGGCTCTGACACCTGCATTTTGTGGAAGGGTTACTCCCATACTCTGATTTATCACTGGTGTCACATCTGACTGTGTCCCTGTCATTGGTGTGAACTTCTGCAAACCCTGTGACTGTGCCTGAGGCAACAACATTGGAGTCAGCTCAGTCTCAACTAGCATTGGCCTCGGAACCACTTGCTCTGTAGGAACCACTAAGTTTGAAGTTGTCTCAAAAATTGGTACTTCTGGATAAATTCTCTGTATCGGTGGAGGGTGCATCTGTGCTTGGACCACCAAAGTAGTGACTGCATTAGGAGTACTCTGCACTACCCTTTCAACCTGTCCATTATCTGTCTGTACTGGTCCCACTGTCCCCTACACTTGGGCTGGGGCAGTTGGAGCAGAACTAGGCCCTCATCAGCGCTGGCGGTCAACAGAAGACCGCCAGCACGACGACCCCCCCGCCGGATGTATAATGTTTTCACTGCTGGGCCGGTGTGCGGAAACAGTGTTTCCGCCCGCCGACCCAGCAAGGAAAAGGGCCTTAACACTGACAGCGGCTCCGAATGGATCCGCCGCCAATGTTGGTGTGCGGCGGGTGCAGCAGCACCCGTAGCGCAGATCACTGCCATACGGGCAGTGACCTGCGCGACGGGGCATTGCACGGGGGCCCCTGAGCACCCCTTCCGCCAGCCTTTTGCCTGGCAGGGGAACCCGCCAGGGAAAGGCTGGAGGAAAAGGGCTCATTACCCTGTCGGATAATGATTTCCGCCATCGTCAGGCTGCCTGTTGGTGGTAGCCTGGCGGTGGTGGAAGGCCGCCTGTGGTGGTCCCCACAGCCTCATTATTTGGCGGCCGAGCTCGCCATGCCGATGGCGGTCATTACCGCCGCCACCGGCATGGCAGGCTCAGCCGCCAGTGTTCATAATGAGGGCCCTAGTACTTGGACCCTCTTCCCACACCGCACATGGTGGAGGTCGGGCCCTCAGCACCTGAGTGATAAGGTCTTCAACATCTGAATCTTCCTCTTCTACATAGGTCGTTTTCTTCTTCTTACCCCCTGACAAACTCTTGTCACTCTTGCTAGTATCCTCTTTCTCTTCTGACTCATCTTCCTCTGTAATAGTAGGTAACAACTTTACACCTTGCAATGTCTCAGTTCTCCCAATCCCATCTTGCCTCTGCTAGAGACTTCTTTACCTTTGTTATTCTCCTCTGGAATTTAATTTCTTGTTGTGTGTCTTGCTATGAGCTCCCAAACTGCAAAATCCCTCAAACTGTGCTGGTCTTGGAAGTGGCCTTGTCTCATACAGTGTCATTTGCAACTGATCCAAAATTCTCAACTTAAACGTTCCATGCTCTGGAAACGCTAAAGCTCCCTGTTTCTCTGTCAATTTGCACCACTGCTTTAACCAAAGACATGGCGCGACACCTCGCTCCTCCATCACAATAAATGCCGGAGAATTTCCTGCTGGGGTCGGCTCCACCACTGTCACCTTAATGTAACTATCGCCCTTGATGGCACTCCTAAACGCTTTGAAAAACTTCATCTTTCTCTTTTGTATTTTTTCGATTCAATAGGGAAAGACTTTTACTCCCAAGATTCCTTTCACCCACTTTCTCAACCAAATGCCTCTTACGGACGGCTGCCAATCCGCTTGCGACTCTTCTAACTAACCAACCTATCCCAGCGTGGCTCACTCTGACGTCACACTCACACACTGCGGCTGACAAAGTCTTGCGGCTTGTCCTCCCAACCTTCAACTCACAAGGAACTAATGCAAAAGTATTGCGAGCACTAACCAAAAACTAATAACCAAAACAAACCTGTTGGTTTACTACAGGAAGGTACACAATCACTTAAGAGACCTTACAGATTTTCACTGATGGCCCTTTCGCTCATGCAGCTATTCCTCTTTCTCAGTCTCCCACATTTGCAAGCAAAATTCGACCAGCAAATTTTACTCTCAACTGATCAATGGGATTTCCCTTACTCACTTAACTTACACACAGACTTGTTGACCACACCCGATCAACCTACTAAACCAGACAGATTACAACATATAACCAAGTGTCTCCTACACTTGTCAATATACTCTGGAGTCTTAGACCAACTAGGGTCCGTACATCACCAATAACCATGTGGACAATTTTTGAGCACAAGCGCCACACACATATGAAGTTCGATGACTTCTCTACTCTCATCCTGCAGAGTACACACACTCCTACTAAACCTCAACTGGAGTACGCAAACTCCCTACTTTACCTCTCATACTACACAATTCACCTGCGCTTTGCATAAGCCTATGCAAGCACAATCCTACCACTTTCATACTATCACTAAAACACCGAGAACATACCCAACTTTACCAGCAGGATCCAGGACTGGGAAAGTCATTTCTGGGCTTAAGGGGACATCATTCTTGCTACAATTCCCAGTACGAAAAATAAAATCCAAATCACAATAATAATGAACAACTAACCCTAACTCAAACTACTACCATAACCATCAGTCACCACATAACTAGTTCTCCAAGGAAACTAACCATCCTCTGCTACCAAAAACTGCTTGCGCGCCTGGGCCTTAGTAAATAAACTTACAAAGGGATGCATATAGGCCGATGAACCTTTTGGAACGCATGGAGTATCCTAGCCATGTAGTGACCAATGTTATCAATATTCAATATACCCAATCAATAACCACTAAGCTACTTATCAATCATTAGTTGATTATATCAACATTCCATGAATAACCACAACTCAATATACGTTTTAGCAATTTTATTTCCCTATTAGTTACAATTCTAAGTCATAAGGTTAATTCAAACTTTATTCAATCAGCTCAGAATTAGCTCATTAATGACCACCAATAACATAATCTAATCAGAATCTCGAGAAAACATATGCTCGAATGCTTCAGCATAAGCCAACAAAGATGAATATACCAGCATTAATAGCAGAGTTCAGCAATCAGTTCGTCAATCATTTGTCACTGTCAGCATCACCCAAAGGAACCTTACCTAACCCAGATTAGCATTAGCATGTGGGACTTCATACAAAAACAATTTAGAACACGAATTTCGAAAACATCTATCTAAAAGAAAAACTATTTGAACAGCGCAGTTGGTACCTAGAAAGAACGGCACAAAAGTTAACAGTCACATTATCATAGCTACCTATCCACAGAATGGATCAGCATCAAAGTCAGTCTTCGTTTTCAGGTCATCAATCGATCAGCAACACATCAGGCTCTCAAGAGCATGAGCCCAATGACAGAATCTCGAATCGCTTCTTCCGACATCTGACATCTGCATAATTCTCCCTTCACATCTGACGTTTTTGCCCCTTGTCATGACTTTTTATTAAGGTTTCCCAGTCCATCCCCCTAATTCCTAATTGGTCAGTCAATCACCAGTTATTACCCTAACCAGTAATTCTTATTTTACGAATCTATAACTTCTAAGATTACGCCGTTCTCACTTCATTGATTGGTTCACTGTACGATGTCGTCATCATCCAGCTCATCAGGTGTCGAAAATGTTGCATCGTCTTCTCCAGTCAGTGTCTCTATTGTTCGAGTCCTGGGAAAGTTCACCTTGTCTGCTCTACACATATATTGTGATTTGATTCACTTATCTCCTGTCTGTCGGTACTTTGCAGAAAATTCCAGCTAAGCAGGCTTTATTGACATAAGCAGTTCAGGGACAGTTCAACATCTCAGCTTCTCTACATTGCATGTTATTAGGCTTCTGCATGAGGCCTGGCAAAACTAGGCCACAACTTTGGCTAAGCTAACTCTACACTATAATGTAAAACATACGTTATACATCTTAATATGACATATTACTACATTATTATTGCACATTATCAATATTTTACGCATTTTTAGTAATTTTAGTATAATTTGTGAATGATGGCAGCCACTCTTCGTGGGCACATTTTCCAAACGTGCACATTATTTTGTTTTCTACATTGAATTTTTTACTATCATTTTCTTGTTAATCAAAATACATAACACTCAATCATATTTTTAATTAACATATCTGCGTCAGCACACTTGACCCCATTTTCTCCACCAGCAACAACATCACCGTCGACAACACCTCCACACTACACTGGACCGACAACCACTGCATTCATTCCTCCATCACCGCACCTCTGTACTCTCCGCTCCCCATGTAGGAAATGGAACCAGATGACTGAGGAAAAGCTCACCAAAACCCTCAGCAGGTCACATCCTCCCCTTGCCACAGATACAAACATCTCAGCATGGAACTTCCACCAATGGATCTCCAAATCCGCCAACATCCTAGCACCGCTCTGAACGACCTCAGCTAAGCAAAACCTCAAGAAGGCCAGCTGGTATTCCCCCGCACCGCAGAACTCCAGGCACACCTACAGATGGCTAGAAAAAAGATAGAGAAACAGCAAGTCCCCGAAAGACCTTGCGACCTTCAAATCCTCCATCAAAACCCTTTGCAGGACCATATCTGCGCCACCACACACGATGCCAAAGAGCTCTTCGCCATTGTTAAAGAGGCCACCAAACCCTAATTGGAAGTGGCAAACATCCCTCCATCTCAGGACCTCTGCGACAGACTAGCCACTTTCTTTTATCAAAAAACAAAGGACATCTAAAATAGCTTCAGACCCCGAGACCCTCCGAGCCCACCAACAACCCTCCAGCTCGGATCCACTGAACCTTCACAGATCCTGCACTGCTGGACCACCCTCACCACAGATAAGACCCGCTCCATCATGAACAGCATCCACTCCGGAGCCCCTACTGATCCTTGTCCTCACCACATTTTCAACAAAGCCAACACCTCCATCGCACACAAGCTTCATCACACTCTCAACTGCTCCATGGAGACAGCTATATTCCCCGAGGACTGGAAGCATGCCAAAATCTGGCCACTCCAGAAGAAACCAACAGCTGATCCCCCTGGACCTCAAGAACTACTGCCCCATCTCCTTGCTGCCTTTCACAGCAAGGTCATCAAAAAGGCCAGCATAACACAGCTCCACAACCACATCGAGGAATACAACATGCTGAACATCTCAGGCTTCAGGGGGACCACAGCACGGAGACCACCCTCCTCACTGCCACAGATGACAACCCATTGCTCCATGACCTCGGTCAAACAGCAGCACTCATCCTACTGGGCCTAATTGACTGTCTTTGAAACGGTCCCCCATGACACCCTCTGCTCCAGAATTCATGCAGCTAGCATCAGCGGAAAGGCCCTAAAGTGGATACGCTTCTTTCTGTGAGGCAGAACATAGAGAGTCGGACTCCCACCATACTTTTCAGAACCTACGGAGATCAGCTGTGGAGTTCCCTAGTGCTTCTCCCTGACTCCTACAATCTTCAACATTTACATGGCCCTGCTCGTGTCCATCGTCAGGTACCATGGAATGAACATCATCTCCTATGCCGATGATACCCAGCTGATCATCTCACTGACTGAAAACCTGACAACTCCCAAGAAGAATTTCCACAACAGGATGGAAGCTGTTGCTGACTGGTTAAAAGAGAGCTGCCTCAAGCTCAGCTCTGACAAGACCAATATCTTGCTCCTGGGACCCTCCACATTAGCCTGGGATGACTCCTGGTAGCCTGCTACACTCAGTACCCCACCACCCCAACAAACCATGCACTCAAACTCGGCTTCATTCTGGATTCATCACTCGCCATGACCCGTGAAGTCAACTCTGTTGCATCCTTCTGTTTCCACACAGTCCAACTTCTCCGGAAGATCTTCAAATGGATCACAAATGACTTCCACAAGACCATGACCCACACCCTGGTCACCAGTAGACCTGACTATGGCAACGCCCTCTATGCCGGTACCACCCAGAAGAACCAGAAGAAACTACAGCACATCCAAAACGTCTCCGCCAGAGTCATCCTGGATGTTCCCCTCTGCAAACACATCACCTGACACCTAAGGGACCTCCACTTTACTCGTTGAGTAAAGGATCAACTTCAAACTCCTCATCCACAAATACAAGGCTCTTCATGACCTAGGACCCACCTACCTCAACCACTACTCCCCTGCCAGACCTCTCCCCTCCACTCAACAAGCACTAGCCACCATACCCTGCAAACGGAAGACCTCAGCTGGAGGAGGATCCTTCGCCTACCTCATGGGAAAGAGCTGGGACACTTTGCCTCTTCAACTTGGGCAGTCACCATCGCTACCTCAATTCAAGAAGGAACTTAGTAACTGGCTCTTCGACTGAAGCACAGACGACCGACCCCTCCACAGCGCCTTGAGTCCCTTCCGGGTGAGTAGTGCGCTCTACAATTTCTGATTGATTCCTTGATTATTAACATTGTTTCTTAAGGAGCTCTATTTAAGGCTCTGTCTCATGTGTGGTGCTGAACCTACTCCAGTTCTGAGTTACAGTACATTTACTACTGTGTTGGGTCCTTTTTAGCTGTAGTAACCTTACAAGTGCAGCTTGTGAATATCAATGAGATTACTCTTTTGGTGGCTGTACCTCTCAAACCCCCTCCTAAAATCTCTCTAAAACTCTGGTCACACCTCTTTCAACCCCTCTCATTGAGTAGTAGATATTCCTATTTTCCAGCCACTCCCGGACCCTCCTACATTTACTCATCTTACATGTGTACTCCTCACAGAAAACAGGGAGGAATACCTCACACATCATACAGGGGGAGATTTATTTTCGTAGGTTGGTAAATTGCCTGTTGTGACTACCTACTACAAAATGCAGTTTGTGAATTAATTTTATTGTCTTTGTTAATGTTTCGGTTGAAGATCATGGTGTTTGATAGTCCATTTTGGAACATTTCTTTCTTACTGATATGATTGAATGTTACTTCTTCAAAATTCACCTAATTTGCTTTTGGATAATATTGTGAAATTTCTGGGAAATTGCACAAAAGGCATATCAGTAATTTGGGGATATATTTTAGTATGAAATGTGTTCATGCACTAGTTTTGGACACAAGAACGCATTTCATGCTAAATGAATTGTGCTGAAAATACTACCACGGACCACAACAGCCTCTCGCATTCTGGTCATTCGCGTTATTGTTGCCCTTATGAACTATAATTCTGAATAAACACAGTTTAATTACAAGATGTGGAGTAGTGCTGTAAAGTTTGGGAATTTCACGTAACATGTTTACCATGAAATTCCCAATTCAAAGCTGGTGACATTTACATTTCGCCAGGGCCTAATGTTTACGTCTACATGTATGTATGTACATTTGTGGTATTTGTAGATTGTAAACCCAACATGCTTTATCTTTTTCCTGATTGGTTGCATTTTATTTGTTTAGTTATTCATTTTAATATTTATTACTGTATGTATTTCAGGTTTTATAACTCGTGCTAGACACAAGTGGATAACAGAGCACTTCACAGATCATGGCAGTAAAAACGTGAGCATACAATATACAAGATTACAAGATATTGAAATTACAGGAATGCCATAATACATTAGAAAACAACATAATACAATTGGCAGAAAATTGAAGGTGCATAAGTCATTCAGCGCAGGAATTTTCTTTGAATTCTGTGACATTCAGTCCTTGTTTTATAATAGGTTGATTAGCAGTACAATTCATATCATGCAACAAAAAACTCTAGACTGCATGAGTTATTATAGCCTTACAGCCTGCCGTAGCAGGCTATACCAGCCATTAAAGGCACGCTTCAGCGGGAGCTGGACTTTAATTGCTAGTATAGCCCAGCTACCGAGGGCTAAAAGGCTATTAGAATATTCCTCTACTAGTGGGCAGAATGTTCTAATAAATAAAACAAAGTCCTCACGGAGCCCGAGCAAATTGAAATCCCCTCCGGCTCCATGAGACCTTTGCTCACAGCTAGAGCACTCCATTGTCTCCAATAGAGCTCGCAACATTCCAATGTTCTAACTACACATGGAATTGGCTAGCTTGAGACTGTGCTGCCTTGGTAAAAGCTTGATAAAATCTGGGATTAAGCTAAATTCTTTATGTGGAATGAAATGACAGATTCTTCGTAAAAATATCATTTGAAAACTGCACCCCTTTTGTAAGGGGGTGATGTGAGTTTGGAGGCTAAGATTCCTGAACAGCAAGAAGCCAAGGGATTTAACCACTTCATTAATGGGCAGGCATTTTTCCAGTTTGAATAGCATATTCAACCAAGACTGTTGGGAGGAGAAGGCACCAGGACTTTCAGCCTCAAGGGGTTTAGTTTGAGGTCGTGGTGGGTCACGTAGAACGATTTTTTTGGAAATCATTGCCAGGCTCACTATGTCACTAGAAAAAAGTCTGTCATATGTACCTAAGTGTCATCTGTGTATACATCTTTGGCTGAATACATCAATTGTCTGATTCATCAACGAGAGTACCAGAATTTCTTTTTCAACATATGATTCTGTGCTGCTAGTGCTGAATGCTTTTCATAATTTTATCATATGGTCAATGGGACTTCTTTATTTTATTTAAGGATGAGGACGTTGTTACCGGGCTTGTTTATGGCCCGGCTGTTGTTATTTTGTTTGATATGTAAAACCAATAAACAAATGTAAAAAAAAAGGATTAGGACGCTGTACTGGCCTGAAAAATACATTGCTTCACAATGTGGCAGTTCAGACATGTACATTGACATACAGCTTTGTGAATTTACTGATGTTGCGGAATTGTGAACATTAGTGCAAACTCTTAATCATTATGATGAAATGGAAATAGCTTCTTTAATAGGGCTGTTGGAATATATATATATAGAAATATACACTTTTTTTAAAGGGAGCTCTCGCAGTTTGACACCAATTGGAGAGTTCCTGCTTAGCATTTTAATGCAGACTGCTGGGAATTGTTTCTTAATGTAACAATGCCTCCACAACCTAGATTGGCAGCCTCTGAAGTGTCAAATTCATGTGAAGATTCACATTTTTAGGCGTGGCGTTAGCAAAGACCTTTCGATTTTACTAAAATTATCTGTATAATAAACCTACTTGAAGGGCTTTTTAGCCAGCTTTATGAATCCATTGGTCTGTCATTGTGTCATTCACATTTTGATTCTGCCCGCTCCGGCAAATAGCATCGAGCTAAGGGTCAGCATTTGTAAGCCACTGGGTAACTTCACTTCGAGTGACTGCATTTTACTCCTTCCCAAAGAGCACACCCACACACTAGGCAGTTCCCTTCTGTGGCAGTGTTTTTGTTTTTACTTTATTAATACATTAGTGTTATAATATGTTTTAGATACTGATGTGATGGCAGGACACTCTCTACCAGTGCTCCATATGTTTGATGTGAGTCCCTGGTATGTGCCAGCTTTATCAGTTTCTGCTGTAAATTCTTTTTGGGGTGGCCTTTGTTTAGCTGACTACTACTATTTACTGCACAACAGATTATATCCATTTTAAACTGTTTCTTTTAAATAAAAGTTACTCTCTTTTTTATGTAAGCAATGAAGTACATTCATAACTTAATATCTGAATGCCATTCTGGTATGTATTTTAATTTAAGAGCACTGCTACACTCGTAAACAAATGAAGGGCCTGAGTTACAGTTTGGTGGATGTAAAGGATTTAAAGTTTATATTTCGGTGGAAGGGATATCCGTCACCGTTGTGACAGAGTAACCCTCCGCCAAACTGTAAATCAGGCCCTTAGATGACTTTCTTTTTTGATTTAAGTGCTCTTGTATGTCATGCTAACATGGGCCTTTATCTATACATTAGTAATTGAAGTTGTTCCATTTATTCAGATTTTGTGATCTATCTATCTATCAATCTATCTATCTATCTATCTATCTATCTATCTATCTATCTATCTATCTATCTATCTATCTATCTATCTATCTTTCTGTCTGTCCGTCTGTCCATCCATCCATCCATCCAGGTATTCGATCATCGATTAAATATTACCAATTGAAAAACAATGCATATTCTTGATGGGCAGCAATCATGAGATCTGGAACTGGTATTTCTGTTTATAAGGGTCAGATGCATAGATATCATTCAGGGGTCACAGTTCTGACCTGTGGCTTGCCCCTTATGCCCCTTGGCACTGCCTTTGAGGCCCATGGTTTTAGAGATGGCAAAATCAGTGCCTGGAGCACAGTAGCAGCTCTTTTTTGGGGATGCTGGTTGGGGCTGCAGTCTCCTTGTTTTATGTCATTTTGTCATTACACTAATAGTGAATGATATTACATTATTCACTATTAGTGTACAACATTGAATCCAATTAGCTTGTATATGAGCTTCCCTTGCAGACGCGGCAAGTAAAACAAATATTTCAAATTCATGTTGGTTGCATGCTTGTGGATGAGAGTGGGTTTTATATGAGGGAGAGTGTGTGTATGTCTGATGTCTGAATGGAGGTATGTGTAAGCATTTTTATGTGTGAGTGAAACTGAAGGCCAAAGGGAGTGTGATGTCACTTCTGCTGCTCTTGGCATTTTGGTGAATTGATGTCTGTGGTCAACTGCAAACAATAGTAATTCAGCCAAAATGGGAACATTTTCAGATTGAGAGTTAAGAATGAGTATTTACAAAAAGCAAGGTAGTCACAGTATAAGCAAAATGCAAAAACAAAAATGTAGAGTAGCAATATTTGTCAAGTCAGTCAATTAATTAAGGCGATCTCAAACTCTCAGAAATATATCATACCTTTATGTGAGACATTAGCTATGCTTCTACCGCATGAGTCAAGTTTAATTCAACATCACTAAACATGTGACTTTGTGTTTCCAAATTATCTGGCATGGGAGCTTTGGCTGTATTACACCCTATGACCTCTGTGTTGGCAAGTTCTTTGCTTTAGATATCTGTGTTTGTCCTGTACATTGAAACTGCTACCAGCACTAAAATGTATTGCAAAATCTGCAGCCTTGATTATGAGTAAAGTAGAATTCTGCTTCACTCAGGTGTAAGTGGGGGTTTCTTCCCATATTGGGATTTACCAGAAAATTGACCTACTTTTACTCTGCAAATATATGCATGATGTGGCCATTGAGGAGGAAAGGACCATTACTTTTATTGGATGCTTCCAGTATATTGCTCTGATGTAATGGCACAGGAGACAGATGATAATGAGCCAAGCCACTTAATATTTTACAAGGTTCATGGCGTGATCCAATGGGCTCTTTGGAACTTTGGCAGCTTGCAAAAAGTGATGCCCCGGAGCATAGGTCTCAGGTCCATCTCAAATTCCAGAATATTGTTCATCTCTTTGGACAGTCCTTAAAGATGGGTTTTGTCTTGTCTCAAGCAGTCTTCTAAATCAGTCACTTTGGGACAGATTTATGTCTTGTTGGTAAGGATACAAAGTTACAATGGCAACTGCCTGTCCTTATCACCAAGATAATGGTCTGCCCACCTGATTTATATACTGTGAGACTATAGGTGCAACCAGGATGGAGACTACTCCGTCTCCACTATAGTTACACCCCTCCAATAGGCAGACAGACAATGGGCTGTCGGAGGTCACCTCTATGTCCACCCACAAATTTGAATGGGCGGACAGGGAATTTCACTGCCCTTCGCTCACCAGGAAAACCCTGGCGGTAAGGGACAGTGAAAACTGTCTAATGCCCCCACCATAGGAGATAACTCCCATGTGAGGGGGGCTTTTTTTTATTTTTATTTTTAAAAAGAAAATCCTGCTTCAGACGTTTTACAGAAGGTTTCATCATGTTGGCAGAGCCATGCACCAAACTTAAAAAAGCCTTGACAGGAACCGCTGTGACAGCCATTCCTGCCAATGCTCTTAAAATGACCACTCTTGGGCTGGTGGATTTTAAGCCCTCTTCCAGGCCGATAGAGAAGACTCCGGCCTCATAATATAAATCTGGCACTTTGTGTTTCACAAACGAGCTAGAGGTGCCCTAAACTGGCAATTTGCCCTGTTAGTCATTTCTAGTGCTCATATTCTTACACTGTTAACGCTGGAATCATCTGAATTGCACTATTGACTAGGCGACCACTATTTTAATATCCTTAATATAGAAATGAATACATGAATGATCAATAAAATTAGCTCATGATCGAGGTTACACATAACTCTTGAGGGAAAGGGGAAAAGATAGGTATGGAAATATTCTTTTGCTTGGGCTATATGATTCCTATATGATTCCTCCGATCATACTTTTCAGAGAAAAAAAATTAAAATGCTCAATATTATGTCTAAGCAATCACTGCAATCTGTTTCTCAACAGAGTTTGAGAATATAAGACAATCATCTGTTTGCACTGGAGCTGAATTTACTAATTCAAATTAGAACATTCGAACGTTGGCAGCTCCATTGAAAACAATGGAGTGCTGCGGGCTTTTACTGGCCGGTAAAAGCCCGCAGCGCCAACATTACAATGTTCGCTTTGTTCACAGCAACAGCTGTGAACAAAGCCTCACGGAGCCCGAGGGGATTTTAATCCCCTCGGGCTCCGTGAGCAATTTGTTTTTTTTAATAGAACATTCTGCCCTGAGTGGCAGAATGTTCTAATAGCCTTAGAACTCGCCTTCGGCTCGGGCATTTAACGCGGGAGCGGGCCTTTAATAGCAGGTAGAGCCTGCTACGGCGGGTTCTAAGGCTATAATACTTCAGAACTTCAGTAAAAAAATAAAAATAACATAAGGAGGTTGCTCCTTTCACAAATGTTTCGATCTCAAAATCCCCAACATATTATGCTCAGAAAGCTGGTCGAAAATCATATGCAAAGCCTTTTTCACTTCAAAATGTTATTTGGTTCCAACATTTGGCAAATGGTTAAGCTCGCAAATGTTCCTCTTCACCTTTGCTTTTGCAAACTTTTTCTTGATATATCAAGTACAGTTTCATTGTATTTGAAACCAGCCAAGCTGGAAAATGTATGTAGAATATTTCTCTTCAAATTTGCCTTTTCCAGTGCTCTTGTGTATAAAATGGTACAAACCACACTAACTGTTTCTTCAGCAGTATATCTGAAGAGAACAATTTTCTTAGTATTAAATAAGGATACATGACATGAATTGTCAAAAGCCAGATTTTCATCTGAAAATGGCAAAACAATAAACTCCAATAATTGCACATAATTGCAAATCATTGTACTGCAGTTTAAAAACACTGCAGAGTCACATGGCAGGCATTGAAAAGTGCCTTTCCCTGTTCTTATATACTGGTTAAATCACTCCTAAAGTGTACTGCCTAAACTCTGAAGGCTGGGTATCTAATATTTACAGATAGGGCAAGTTAACTTATTAGGATCTAGGAGCTATACGACCACACAGTGGAAAATTACAGAAAGCCTTTTCTACTGTATAAGAAAATCTGCATTTTCGAGGATCAGTCCAAGCAATGAATGAAATCACGTTTTCAGATTTAAGCATGAGAAAATCCTAGAGTGATGCACTATTAACATTCCTTTCACAAATCTAAGTCAAAGGTGACAGTAGATTTTTGATACCTGAGTGGGGAAACACCCGAAAGAACGAATCCGGAACCACGAGGTTGTGAAAAAGGAAAGCGTTTTCCACAACTTCCTGGTTTTGGTACCTTAACCATGCATGTCTGAACAACGTACATGCGTGGTTAAGGTACAGAAGGGAGTCAGAGTGGACGCGGTGAAGGAGGAGGTAAGTTGGGCTGGAATTGGGGCTGTTTTTGGGGGGGGCTGTGTGGTGATTAGTGTTTGGGGGGGCAGGGTTTAGGTTTAAGGGCGGGGTGGGGACTCAGGGTATTTTTAGTTTTTGGGGTGGGGTGGGGGGCTGGGGATGATTAGGGTTTAGTGGGGAGGGGGTCAGGGTTTAGGTTTAAGGGGTGGGTGGGGGGCTGGGGTGGAAGCATGTTGGGTTGTGCACGCTGATTGCTAATGCCTTTACCAGGAATGCGTTTACAATGGTAAAATTGTTGTAAACGCATTCGTGGTAAAGGCATTAGTGGTTAGAACGAGGTCGTTGTTCCGACCTTGTTGTTGAGCCACGGGTGGTTTAGGCACCCGTGGTTCCGAGAAATAACCACCTGAGTGTGTTTGGTTCTGTATGACACTATACTGCTTTAGAACTGGTTTATCTCTCAGCCCTACTCCAACAACTGAATACACATCCTTTGCTGGCTTTCTATTGATACATCTCCTGGAAGGCAATGTATTGGCTGCTGGCAACAGAGGTGGCATCAATGAGTAATAAGTTAGTAAGGACAACGAGAAAGAGCAAAACAGTGCTTTCACAGTGTTTCCTTTAACTTAGAAATGCCAAGTTGGGCTGTTATATTACGTTGTGTTATGTGTATTTCTGTTGCACCCTAGCACCCATGAGGATATCCTGGTACTTTTTGCAGGTGTGTGAGGCTAACCTCAAAGATGACTTACTTGAAGAGCCAGGTCCTCAGCTTCTTGTGAAATTCAAGAAGAGAGGAGGAGGCTGTAACGTGGTGAGAGAGATTGTTACATGCTTTAGGGGCAATGTATGAAAAGGCTTTTGTGTATGTGTATGGTGTGTGTTAGTGAGATTCGGATGAGTGGAGGTGCCTGGGTGGTTCCTGGAAATGTACACAACTATTCAGGTAGGCTGGGCCTATGTTGTGTGGTGGTTTGTATGTGTGGATGAGAAGCTCAAACTGTGCACGCTTGTATACTGAGAGGCAGTGGTGTTCCCTCAGGTAAGGCATGATGGAAACTAAGGCCCAGATTTAAGAGGGCCTAGCGCCTCCTTGCGCCACACTAGCGTCATTTTTTATGATGCTAATGTGGCCCAACGAGGTCAAATTTGCTGCACCATATTTACAAAGTGTAACAATGCATGCCTTGTGCCACTTTTTAACCCCTTGCGCTACATTATGCCTGCGCCAGGCATAATGTATGCAAAGGGGGCGTTCCCTTGTTAGGGGGCCTGCAAAAATGGTGCAGTGGAATCTAAGCAATTCCACTGCGCCACTTTTTGCGACTATTTTTAATGCCTGCACAGAGCAGGCGTTAAAAGGGGGCATACCATTGTTTTCAATGGGCCCCTAAGAACTCTGCAGGAGTAGTGCCAAATTTTTAGTGCTAATCCTGCACAGTACATCAATAATGTCAAAAATGTTGACCCTATTGCCCATACCCTGCACCATGCTGTGCCGCATATTAAATACGACGCACACCTGGTGGCGGTAGGGGGACCCTAAGGGGGGCAAGAAAAGTGGGGCTGCATTGCATGCAGCAACACTTTTCTTAAATTCGGGCCTAAGTGTGGGTGATTGAGGATGAATCTGGCAGCTGTGCTTTGGATGTTGTGTAGTCTTTTGGTGAATTGATCAGTGATTTCTACACAGAGTGTGTTCTGGTAGTCCTCTCTGAGGGTGATAAAGACTTAGGTGACAGTCTTCCTGATATTGTTTGGTAGCCGTTTGTCAATCTTTCTCAGCATCCTCAGGGTGAGGAAGCAGACTATCATGATCTTGACCTGGATGGACATGTCCAGCTTGCTGTTGATGATGATATTGAGGTTTGTTGCTCATCGGCTGGGGGTGGGAGAGGGTCTATAAAAAAACAAAAAAAGTGACTAAGCCAGAAGTGCAATCCTTAAATTGGGGTAAGGCAGTAAATCTACCCTAGTGGCAAAGTGAGCTCAACAGCTATGAAATCCAGTTGTGTCACAGTCAGAGCTTTTGGTGCCAAAACCAATAGCTTCAGCAGGAGCTTGATAATTGCGCATCTTACTTCGAGGTACCTATGCAGGCTTTGCTTCGGCTTGCCTTCTGGAGGACTTGGATCTCTAGAAAAATACTAATGGCCTGATTTAGAGATTGCAAGTGGAGTCCACTGCATCAGGGTGGTTGAGGACAATGCCTCTGCCTCTCTGATGGCCTATTTTCTCCAAATTTAAAGATAACCCAGAAATCATCTCTGTAAATTGAAGGGAACCGCGTCTGAAGTGCTTCCTTTCAATGTACTAAGAGTTTGGAGGATGGACTCCTTAGTTTTGAGAGCCAGTCATCCATGCTTAAATTTTTTTTTGATTTTCAAAAAATAGCTCCCAGTGTAGGAGTTTGATTTTGAAAAGCAGCAAACACAAAGACCCCAGCACTCTGGAAGTTTCATCTTAGGATGTGGAGAGTCATTACAGAGTCATTATAGTTTTTTTTTTGTATTCCACCACTAGGTTCTTCCTGGTGGTGAGGGACATGAAAACAAAAGACTTGAAAACCAAACATTACACTGGCCACTCAAAATTGGACAGGAGCTATATTGTTCTTCATTTGATGGACACTACTTTTTTGGCCTGTCGGAGGAAGTATTTTGTTGACAGAGAAATCAGGGGCTCGATTGATAGAATAATTAAGGGAACCCCATCACTAAATGAGGCAGGCGGACTGAAGATTTAGTGGTCCGGTTACTCCAATACATTTGAGATGGAGAAACTAGTGCGCCAAAGTCCAAATCAGGCGCTAAGTCCTAAAGCAAAAGCTTTGACCAATGTAACAAGCTTGGCTTAACCCCACATCCACTTTATCATGTTCAGCCTGAAAATGAAATCAAGTTCTGATCAACGTGATTTGGTATTTTTTGCTAAATAATTTGTTCTACATATTTCTAAGTTGGTTCAGAAATTTTAATTTTTAAAAAAACTTTCTTTTGCATTTTATTACTATAACAAACATACAACATGGTAGACAATACATTCACACCTCCTTTACCTTCCGGTCCCTCCAAAGGCACAATTCCAATCCAGTTATATATTTAAAGCTGTATCTCAAATATGACATATCCCACAGTTCTTCCCATCATCTAGCCCTCATAGGTTATCTCTTTCAAGGAGCATGACCTTCATAGAATCACCTCTGGACTCATTTCCATGTTTCAGCCTCCCAATATTTTTTCATATTTTTTCAGGCATCCACTTACTTTGTACACTCTTTTTTTCCATAATCCTGCAGTATTCCATTCCCTTTTCCCAACTCTATTGTGTAGGGATAGATCATGATCCCCATTTATGGGCGGTATTCCATTTGAACTCCATACATCCCATATTGACAAGTATTTTCTGATAGTGTGAATGATCTGTGGCCTCCCATATTCCCAATAATGCTTTTCAGGGTGACAATTTCAAAGTTGTCCTTGTCGCTGTGGCTAGTGATATCTCCACCCCCTCCCAGTACTTTTGGATATTAGAGCAGCTCCATAGTATATGGCTAAAGGATCCTTCTAAACTGCAGCCCTGTTTGCAACTTGCATCTCTTGTCCAGCCTATTTGACGTAATACGGTGTGTGCATAGTATACTCTATGTGACGCTGAAATTGTTGCTACAGTTAAAATTGAGTAGATTTCTCCAGGAAATTGTCTGGCTACTAAGCCACAACTACCAGGACTTGAGCAGAGTTTCTCTCCAAACTATTTTGTGACCATGTCAGAATGATTATATTAAGTTTGTAGTGGTCTAGAACCTTCCTAATGAATGACCCAATTTCTGAAACTGAGAAATAAAGAAGAAATGCAGAATAAAACTGCAGGCAGGTGTGGTGGTGTGGTGCTGTAAATTAGGATTGAAGAAAGTAAAGATTAGAAGAAAAATCTAAAAATAATATGATGGTAATAATATTAATAACCAGTAAGAGAAAAGGATTGCTAAATAATATAGAAACTATGTAACAGCCATGTAATGGTTAGATGTCTAACAGGTGGATAGGGAATGGGGAGTAATAAAGAAAAAGAGAAGATAAAGAGGAGCAAATAGGACGTCAGGACTGCATAACCCAATATTCATGGATTTTCTACTTTTGCATTTTCAAGGACTTGTCCTAGCTCTAAGGACAGTGAGCACGGATGTAAAAAGACTGAGAAATTCTTTTAAAATGTGTATTTTCAAAAGATATGGTTATTTCTCTGTGCCACGTGCTAGTAGACATGGTGGAGGGATGGATATATTAGTAGTACATAAATAAATAAAGTTAGTCAGATTAAGGTAGATGATAGTAAATATCTGTCCGGAGACTTGACTACATTGGGAATGGACATATGTTATGCCCCCTTCATTCTGCACAGCCTATCAGTAGTGTGTTATAACAATTATCCTGAATCACATTTATTTAAGAAATATGTCAGATGCAGGACTATAGAAAGGAAAGTGTGCATGGATGGCCCACCAAGTTGACTTCTGGAATAGCCTGCAAATCACAAGGGTAAATCTTAGCAGGACCAATTGAACCTTTTACACTTAATAGATCATTAAACCGGGTAATATGTGATAGTAACAAATGCTACCTACAACACTTAAATATAACAAAAAACGAATCATATATTCAGTTGGGTTCTTCTGAGATACAGGTGAAGATAAGTTAGTTGCACTTTATAGCAATTGTGACCAGCCTCCTTAGGGTTTAAATCTCATAATAAATATGGGAAGACAGCAATTTTTATAGGGTATTATTTTAGGGCAGTTCGTTCAAATGGTATGATAGATATCAAATGGTTAGGTCAGTTAATGGATGAGTTCACTCTCCAGTTGGGAGATAACAAAGAGAACACATTCTAGTAGCATATTGCTAATTTAGAAAGTATTAAATGTATTTTATATGTAAACAAGTAATTTGATTTTTTGACAGAGTTATTATATTTTATCTTGGTATACTTTGCTCAGAAAGAATTCCTTATGTTGAAATGAATTGAGATGAAGTAATTTGAGATTAAGGTGTATACGATTGGTTCTTTGAGTGACTATGTTGCCTATTTGGTATATTATCAAACAATACACTTAAACTGAAACTGAAATCTAACCATGTGGTTACAGATGGATGAAGAGTGCACTGACAATAGTGTGCGCACAATCTGCAACTCGCCCCCCTTCAAGAGAATATTTGTGACAACTTAAAGTATGTGGATCACCCATGCATAGCCCTTCAATTCCAGTAAAACACATTAAAACATCATATAGCATATTAGCGTATGCCGCTTGTAATCAATTGACCCAGAGACCTCCCATAAGGAACAGCAGACTTCGAAAGACAAACACTTAAGGTATCAAAGATATGAAAGATATGACTTCAAGCATTTTACAAAATGTTTACAAGGACAGCAGGCAGCAGATTGGTACAGCACTCATGTAGGCAGTTTCTTGCCCCTAAGGATGCAGTGCGCATTGTGCTGACAGGCCCCAACACACACCATCACCCAGGCATTTAAGTAAAGTAGCAGAGAACATCACCATAATGCCACTGGCACAACAACTTTTGGCATCCCTCCAATCCAGAAGGGTGCCACTATCAAATCCCAGGGCACCACCTAGTGCATCGGCCCCGCCGGGGTATCTGAACAAAGGTGTAGCCCCCAAAGTTCCAACCAGGCATCTAGGGCAGGTCAAGATAGTCCAGGGCCACTGCAGGTCAGCCCTTCTCTCTGACCAGCCCACTGCCCGCCCCGCTCAGGGGTCAGCCCAGTCAGTAGTCCATATTCCCTGCTATTTCCAGCCCTGGGCCCTGCCACAGGGTGAGGAGCTAACTGGTGAACACCCCCACCCCCAACAGCACTGGTCAAGACCGAGTATGGCCCCTAAAATGGTCTGGATAAATAATTCTTGGCCCCTGATGGACAAAGGTACCCTGTAGCGATGGAATAACTCGGTCTGTCTACCTGGATCAAGTTGTGCCGCACCATGCCCATCGATGAACCAGCCATGATTCTTTCTAGTGAACGATTCAACTTTCTCTCAGAATCATTGATTGCCCTGGTGGATGCCCCTCCAGACCACTAATCAAGAAGGAAGGGGTCCCTGACTTAATAAGGAGAGAACCCAGGGAACAACGCATAAAGTGGAACACTTGTGTCTCTCCTATTGAATTCAAAGCGTATCATAACTCTGCGTAATTTATGGAAAAATTTATATTTTATTCAGCGAATATAAACTTAATTGCACAAATTCAAAACAAAGAAAAAACAAGGATTCCCTAAAATGATGAAACTGCCGACAAAAGCAAATACAATAAGACAAGACAATGAATAACAACAAACAAAGAACAAGACCACACTGACAACAATGATCATATAAAGACAGATAGCACATATCAATGACTACACGTTTGATCCAATCATCATGCAGGTTGTTAAAAAATAGATTCAGATCCTATATTGAGATTAATACCAACAATTCTCGAAAAATCCGCCTCACAGAAACCGAAAGTCTTAATACTCTCCATCAATAATTGAACTAAAAATGGAAGTAGGGCTCCAAGATAAGTAACAAAAAACAAAAGGAAAGGAAGAAAACCCCTACAGCAAAGTGCTGTAAATACCAATAATCAAGAAAGAACAATGCATAAAGTGCAACACTTGTGTCTCTCCTATTGAATTCAAAGCAGATCATAACTGCATAATTTATGAAAAAATTGATATTTTATTCAGCAAATAGAAACTTAGTCGCACAAATTCAAAACAAAGAAAAAACGATTCCTTAAAATGATGAAACTGCAGACAAAAGCAAATACAAGAAGACAAGACAATGAATAACAACAAACCCAAACAAAAAACAAGACCACACTGACAACAATGATCATACAAAGACAGATATCACATATCAATGACTACACATGTAATTGAAACTAAAAATTCATTACTCATAGTGTATCACATATAATAACAGATGCACATTTTATACTCAAAGGACAGTCCTTGAATCCAGCTGCTCTCATGTATGTACTCTGCACTCAAAAAAGTAATACGAAACAACTTTATAATAGTGTAACCTTTATTTATATCAGTAAAGGATCTTCAAAGATCGTATCCTGGTTTTCATCCACGTAATTGTTCAAAATAATTGTCCATAATGAGCATCATAATTATTGTATGGGTTACATTGGTGATCAATGGAGTTCATAATAGACAGTTTAGACCTCTTCTTACCATTTGCATTACAACATAGCCATTGCTTTGACTGTTGCTGTTGCCGACGCACGTTTCGGTGGACTTACAACCATTTGATAAAGTCTTGATTTCTCACGCCACCTTCATCAGGGCAAAGTATCAAAGTAGGTACTGAACCGTATATTGAGAATGTAAACAAAAACCCAGGCAGAAATATAATTACGATAATGTAAAGAATTAAAAGGGAATCATTGTATATATTACCAACTCCCGTTATATTATAAACGTGGATGTGAATGTTCCTCACATAGATAAAAGTAGAAGAAAAATATCACAAACAAAAAAGTGATCAACCATCTCCACTTAACATTCTCAAGTGCAAAAAAAGAATCCCAAAGAATAAAGAAAAAAACAAAAACAGATAACGCATCAGAAAGGAGAAGTACAGAAAATGCATCTCCAAAAATAGAAAACTAGGTGCAGAGCTCACATACCTGGTCACACCCGATATATGGAGTGACTCTACATGGAGATTCTGTTTATATAATATTTGGTAACTAAAACAATAACAGAAGAAACCTCATAAATATACTTCTAAGGGTATATCCCATCACTGTAATATGCGTGTGCTGAGAGTCGAAGAAAGTATAGAAAACGAACAGAGCTCTGAAAAAAATTACTTGCAGAGCTAGAGGAACACTTTCCTTATGCTAGATCAAAGAAGCAACATTTGTATGATAAATATAACAATCAAACAATGAACTTACCTGCGAACGAGCGACGCATAGTACGTCGTTAGTATCACTGACGATGATAAGATCGAATGCACATAGCATTCCTGGCTGTAAACTAAATTCTTTCTTCCCGCCAGTGAAGACGCCGATTACTGCTGACATAGAAAAAGGAATCCAGAGCGGCAAGCAGCGCGGAGGAGAAACCAAAAATCAGGCGCCCATCTTAGAATGGTACGCAATGTAATATAAGTATATTGAGCCCACCCTCAAGCTAATAGAGAATAATCTATTCATAGCAACAACACAGTCTCGGCGTGGAAATATCAGGAAAAGATAATTTCACTGAGAAGGAACAAACGAAGATCCAGAAAAGGTTCTCTTAAAGAGGCACAAGCACAGCCTGCCTCCTTGGAGTTCTGCTACACAGAACATAAACAACTCACCAGTCTCATTCGAAAAATATTTTACAGAGTGTTTTGCCAAGGTATCTCCTCATTTAAGTCTTTATCGTGGGTATCCCAATAGAAAATCCAAAATACGTCCCTCTTTTTTCTAACAGATTCTGAGCTCAAACCACTCTTAGGGAACAATCTTTTCCAAGATGGTCCATCTAATTTCTTCTTCTTTATGATTCTGTGTAGTCTAATGCGTCGCCAGTGGGGCATTAAGCTTACGTGTCTTGATAGCAGACCTATATTCGTAATAACGTATTCCAAATTCTCTAGATGTCTCGCCCACTTAGCCTAAATTGCACGGGTATAGAATCATATAGATCACATTCTTGGATCTACAGTTAGTCATAGTTGTTAAACCAACTGACTTCCCATTCCATGTTAGTCTATCAGACACTATGGCTCCTGGACATGCTTGACAATTCCCACATTTGTGGTTGCCTCTGATGGGGTCTAACCCAGTAATAAATCTTTGCACAAGTTCTTTAGTAGTATTCGTAGCAGATTGAACCAGAATACTCTGTAGATTCCTGTTCCTCTTAAAATCAAAGAGAGGTTTACTTAAGACTTCCGAATTGGTACAAACATTCAAAATAAGCCATTGAGAATTTATAATCTGTCTAATTTTATCATCTAGATTCGAATGACGGATGGCACACACCAACCTTTTGTTTTCTTTTTTGTCCTTTTCCTGAAACATCGACTGATGATCATAATACCTAGCTCTTTTCAAGGAATCTGTAATAACTCTCTGTGGGTGCCCTCTCTGAATTAATTTGGCTGCTAGATCTTCCACATGTTCCAAAAAATCCTTCAAATCTGTACAGTTCCTTCGAAGGTGTAGGAACTGACTAAAAGGTATTGCCTGCCTTTGTTTCCTAGGATGATAGCTATCACAACATAGGAGAGTGTTCCTAGCTGTAGGTTTAGTGACCAAGGACACTATTAAACCTCTGTATTTATGTTTAATACAGAAATCCAAAAATTCAACTTGGTTTCGATCACTCTTCATTGTAAATTTCAAGTTTGTATCGCATAAATTGAGCCATAAAAAACTCTTCTATTTGTTGTCCTTCTCCTCTCCATAAGAAAAATCATCTATGTATCTAGACCACAGATAGATGTTTTCGAAAAAAGGAGCAATTTTGTTGTAGGTAAACTTCTTCTCAAACATTCCAACATAAAGGTTCGTCACACTTGGGGCACAAGCCGCTCCCATGCTGTCACCTTTAATCTGTTGATAAACTGTTCCATTGAATTCAAAATAGTTATTATATAAAACCATGTTTAAACATTCAATGACAAATTCATATAGTGGATTGAAACCGAGATCAATTAATATTTGTTTCACACATTCCAAAGCCTGTTGTTGCTGAATATTTGTATATAAAGCCTCCAAATCCATAGTAATCAAAATTTTATTTTCAGGGTCAAAATGGCCTTCTTCTATTTTAGAAATAAAATGCCCCATGTCTTTCACATAAGAAGGAAGCTGTGTTGCTAACGGCTTCAGAAAAGTTTCTACATATTGTGACAGAGGATCAATTGCAGAGCCTATAGTGGAAACAATAGGACGTTAATAGGGATCAACAGAGTTCTTATGTACTTTCAGAAGCCCATAAATAATAGGTAATCTTGTATATACTGGAGTCAAAAAATCAAACTCTTTTTGACAGCTCAGACCTTGTTGCAGTGCAATGTTGTTATTATCATTTATTAACTTTTTAATTCATGCCTCAGGGTTCCCAGGTATGACCTTGTAAAAGTCAGTACATTGTAACATGCTTGACATTTTATCAATGTAACGTGTTGTATCAAACACAGTAATGCCTCCCCCTTTGTCACACGGTTTCATGGTAATTTTTTTATTCTGTTGAAGACATTTCAAAGCATGATTTTCCTTCGTTCTTAAATTAGGTTTATGCTTAGGGACATGTCTCAACATGTTGTTCAATTTCTGTATAACAGATCTTTCAAAGATCGCAACTTCTGGACCCAAACAATCTAGATTCAGAACAAAAGATGAAGGAAGTTTCAAACTAGATCTATTGAGTTCAGAATGTGAAGAAGATGTAGCAAAATATTTTCTTAAATGAATCCTCCTGAAAAAAGCGTAAAGATCTCTAAAAAGCTCAAATCTATTGATGCTAGTACTTGGAACAGAAGACAATACTCTAGACAAAAGTGCCTCAGAACTTGGTTCTAATACTTAAACTAAAGATGGGAATATTATCTAGTCTCACCAATACTGATTGCGTCTGGTTTGACTTGAGGGTCTGTTCCCTCGACCTTGTCGGAATCTGGTTCTGAAATTGCTCCTTCTGTTACCCAAAAAAACGAGGATTAGCATGAAAATGATTTGGTTGATTACGTCTATTACCGAACGGGTCAAAATGATGAAAACAACCCTCACCCTCCGAATCTGATGTATCTGAAAAAGTTACTACTTTTTTTGATGTCCAGTCTTGCTTATCTGAAGTAGTATGAGAAGATTGTTTACAGTCATTTTCAGGCAAATAAGGATATGTTTTTCTGAAGTAAAATAGAGAATATCTTTCCTAAGTTTGTCAGTTTTTCTCTTAACCAAGTATTGATTAAACAACTCAATTTCTATGGTAACTTCTTCAAGTTTCTTTTTAGCCTCCTCTAACGCAGTGATTTGTTTAAGATTGTCTTCTAATTCTTCAATGTCTTTAACAAGAAGGGAAACAATTTCACGTGCAGTCTCTATGATTAGTAACATCCAATCTCTAGAACACCGATTTGAGATCAGAGACCACTTCTCTAAGAAATGTCTTATCTCAACAAAGAGACCTGGCACATTCCTAAGTCTAAGGTCATTCGGGATAACACCCGCTTTCAGATATTCCAAAAGAAACTCTGCATGTGCCTCCGTTCTACGTGCTTTTTTCTTCAAATTCACTAGTTTGATCCAATCATCATGCAGGTTGTTAAAATAGATTCAGATCCTATATTGAGATTAATACCAACAATTCTTGAAAAGTCCGCCTCAGAGAAACCGAAAGTCTTAATACTCTCCATCAATAATTGAACTAAAAATGGAAGTAGGGCTCCAAGATAAGTAACAAAAAACAAAAGGAAAGGAAGAAAACCCCTACAGCAAAGTGCTGTAAATACCAATAATCAAGAAAGAACAATGCATAAAGTGAAACACTTATGACTCTCCTATTGAATTCAAAGCAGATCATAACTGCATAATTTATGAAAAAATTGATATTTTATTCAGCAAATAGAAACTTAGTCGCACAAATTCAAAAGAAAGAAAAAACGATTCCTTAAAATGATGAAACTGCAGACAAAAGCAAACACAAGAAGACAAGACAATGAATAACAACAAACCCAAACAAAAAACAAGACCACACTGACAACAATGATCATACAAAGACAGATATCACATATCAATGACTACACATATAATTGAAACTAAAAATTCATTACTCATAATGTATCACATATAATAACAGATGTGTCTGATAGACTAACATGGAACAGGAAGTCAGTTGGTTTAATAACTATGACTAACTGTAGATCCAAGAATGTGATCTATATATGATTCTATGCCAGTGCAACCTAGGGTACGTGTGCGAGACATCTAGAGAATTTAGAATAAGATATTGCGAACAGCTGATTCCTAGGAGGGACCAGAGTAGGGGTGGCACAAGAAGGTAAGTGGAATCCATCTTTAAAACCGTGGTATAGGACATGGGCGTCTTTAGAACTCTTGTACGTACCAAGAAGATGAGCCAGAACATGGAGACGTATGGCCATGGGAAGTTTGCTGGCTTGTTTGCTACAGCCTGCTTTTAGGGAGCTGTGACTCATTTTCCATGCTCCCTGAAACACTCGCTTTTGGGTTGCCCTAGAGACCCACAGAAGGAGCAGATGTGTTTATATTTGCAGACGGACCCCTACTGCGTTCCTTTTTGTTATATTGCCAGCAGGTGAGTTTTTTGTCCCCAGAACTTTTATCGGACCGAAAGGGCTGCCCATCTTTTGGCAAATAGGGGGACATGGTGAATTCAGAGTGCCATAAATTGACCTCCCTTTGATCGCATGCCATTTCTTGCCTGACCACCTTCATCTGCCTAAACTTAACATCGTATTGGAGCCAAGCGGACCCCTGAAATTCTGAAGCTGCGCTATGAATAAGTAAAATTTATGCGAACAGCTGGGGGGCCAACGCCGGATGGTTCTCTGTCAAGATCGCTGCATAAATTTAAAATCCCGTCACTCAATTCTTCAAGGACCACTCCACCCAAACTTTCTGTGGTCTGAGTTCTCCTTCCCTTCCTGATCTGGGCATCCCGGGCACCATGCCTGCGTTAATCAAGTCAAACACAACAACATATTCCCCCTTATAAATCTTTTCTGTGGTCTCTGCTGGAACATGCCAGGCAATAGCCGCCGGTGGATCCAGGGTGGGGGCTGCGGAGTCAAGGAGCAATGGACTGGTCAATAGAGGAGCCTGCACAGGGACGGTTGGCACTGAGGGGAAGTATCACCTGTGGCTGTGCCCATACTTGTGCTGCAAAGCTAACCTGCCCGCCCATGGAATTTGCCTAGATAGGGGCCTGTGTATTTCCCACCTGTCTGACCACCTGTACTGGGGCTGGCCATAGGTGAGGGTCTCCGGCCCCCCTGGGATTGTGCTGCTGCAGGAGCCAAACCCACCTGAGGTGAAGCATCACTCTGGGGCCCAGGCAAATAGAGGTTACTCTGCCCCTTAGCCCCCATGCTTGTGTCACCAACCGGGCCACCTGGTGGCCGACTTCAAGGTCCTGGTGCAGGGGGCTGCATCGTGGACTCACCCTGAACAACTGCTGCGGCCTTTGGTTGTGTGCTGGATGTAGCTCCGGGGCCTGAGGAGGAATCCCTTTAACATTCTGGGGCCTTCCTCTGCCACTTCGGTAGGGAGGGAGCTGGCCCCAGCTGAAGATCCTTTTCTGGACCTTCAGTAAGCTTCTGGAGGGCCCAGTCCATGCCATGGGTCATGGCCATCCTCCAAAGCTCGCTGAGGGTGGGAAAGTCTGCCTGCGACATGGGGGCGTCAGGTGCCCATCATGCTTGTTTGGGGGGCATGCTGAACGTGCTTGGAGCAACGCTGTGACTGTGCTATCCCACACAGGAGTGCCTTATCTATGCCGAAATGAGAGAAGGATTAGTTAGATACACACAAATGACAACAGCCATGAAATTGTGCATACATACATACATTATGAACCGTGAAGGTGATGAGTGAGACAAAATTAGCAGGGCACATTGTTAAAATGGACCGAAACATGCATGATTCTTAAAATGTCTTTTATATATAAATATATATATATATATCCCCCAAAAGTTAAATGATTTGACTACAATTTGCCAATCAACTGCACCGGGGGTGTACTCACCAACCCCCCTGTGCTCAAAAACACCTGCATGCTTTAACAAAACAAGGTGGCGCATATGCAAGCTGGAGTGGCATCCAGCATGCAAGGGGCAGAACGTACCCTGAATGAACCGCAAGAGGGGGGTTACTCCCCCTCCACCGTGCCCAAACCGATGCCGGCAGGGACCCAACATGCCACCCCAAGCAGCATGCTTTCTTTTTTTAAGAAATGCAGCACCTAATATGTGGCGTACAAGATGGCATGCCGAGCGTGAGCCTTGCATACCGGTAGAGCAGAAGGAATATGAAAAACTGTGTTTTGTACAAGGAAAACGCTGCACAACACAGGCGTGCAGAGCGCAAGTCTCATATGACGGCATGGCAAAGGAATATGATTAAAACTGAAACGGAAGGGGGTACTCACAACCCCCTCTTGCTTGTGACAGGAAAAAATGCAATGACAATACAGAAAAAGAGCGCGTATTCTGAACCGCGGTAAACAGTTACCGCATTGGGGGCACCCAGCAACCCCCCCATGCTTGTGGAGAAAACACTTAGAAATTCCCCCTGCATTGGGAGGGGGTACTCACCAAATCCCCGTTCCTCGAGAAAACTGCCACTGGCAAAGTGGTGTGCACGCAGCATCCAAAAACATCTACAAAAATGCTCAAACACTTAGAAATTCCCTCTGCTTGAGTGGGGGGTACTCACCATCCCTCCTCCCCCTAGGCCCGACAAACAAGTAACGTTCCATGCAACCAATGAGCTATGTCAGACTGCCCCCGTCTCCCACACCCACCACCTTCACTCCCCACCAACCTGTAACAACGCAGACGACTCTGATGCCGGTGAGCTCTGCTGCGATGGAAGAACTCTTACAACTCCAAAGACTCCGCTGCCGGTGCGCTCTGCTGCTTCATCCGACGATTGAAAGACTCCGCTGCCGAGGATGAGGACTTCAATCCATTTCTGGTGGGCGCAAAAATAGACACCTCTGGAGCTCAGGGGACAAGAAGGGCCAGGCCAGGGTCGCGTCCCCCTAAAAGTATTGTCTCGCGGCGGGTCCCCCGGTGCCTCCTGATGAAGCGCTTCCAGTCAGACGTAGCCTCTTTATTCTTTCCCCTACCGCTGCCAGTTTTACGCAATGGGGGAAGGGCTCCAGCAGATGGCGCTATTAAGGGAACCCCTCCCTTACTGGGGTGGGGCCTAGGTATTGTCAGGACAAGAATCTGATTTAATTGCTAATGGCTTATACATAAAAAACTGCAAACCTCAGCCCCAAACTATTTATGAGATAACATTAGGCTGCATTAGCTGTGCAGAAATATGTTATTAGCTGGGCCTATTTTTCTAGCCCCTATCCTAGATATTACACTATGGAAGCTACCTTCAGGTGCCCTTGGGCTATAGTTTTTTGAGTTCACTTGTGACATCATTATTTTATTCTGGAAAAGGAGGGTTTGTGGGCCAGCTAAACCCTTATAAATTCCAATTTCTATTGGGCACTAGTTACCTTGTTGTAGGAAAATGCCACTGTTGACATGGTTACCTCCTAACGTTTTGCCTTTTGTTGATGCCAGCTTTGATTGAAAGTGTGCTGGGACCCTGCTAACCAGGCCCAAGCACCAGTGTCCTTTCCCTAAAACTGTACCTTTGTCTCCACAACTGACACAGCCCTGGCACACAGTCAAGTCCCTTGTAAAAGGTACCCCTGGTACCAAGGGCCCTGTGGCCAGGGAAGGTCTCTAAGGGTTGCAGCATGTATTATGCCACCCTGGGGACCCCTCACTCAGCACATGCACACTGCCTCACAGCTTGTGTGTGCTGGTGGGGAGAAAAAGAATGAAGGGCACATGATGTACCTTTTTTCTCTTCGCAAACAGCCTGATTCACAGAATCGGGCCGTTTGCGACGAGAAAAATGCTTTTTGGTATGTACAGACCCATTTTTGCGATTCGGTAATCTATTTACAGAATCACAAAAAGGGATTGCGAGTCGCAATTAGGTAGGGGCACTTCATTCCTAATTGCGAGTGGCAGGCCGATGTACGATTGTTTTGTGACCACGGATGCGGGCATAAAACAATCACAGTTAGCACCAGTTTCAATTTGGTGGTAACCCATTCGCAAAAGGGGACCCCTTCCCCTTTGTGAATGGCAGCGAAAATATTTTTCTGTGGGACCACTGCCTGCTCTGAAAAAATGAAAAGAAAACTTTTAATTTTTGTATTTGAAATGCATTTCGTTTCTCTTCAAGGAAAACAGGCTGCATAAAAAAAAAAAAAAAAATGCTTTATTTAAAAGCAGTCACAGACATGGTGGTCTGCTGTCTCCAGCAGGCCACCATCCCTGTGAGGTTAGCCATTCCCAATGGGGTCTCAAATTGCGACCTACCTCATGAATATTCATGAGGTAGTTCATTTGCGACCCCATTGCGAATCGCAAACAGTGAAAAGTACACAGTTGTACATAAGGTTTAGCGGCTCGCAATTTGCGACAAGCAAATGAGTCGCAAATTGCGAGTCGCAAAGCTCGGGGTCGTACATCTGGCCCTATGTCAACATGGCACTCCCCTCAGAGTGCCACGCCCACAACCCACTGCCTGTGGCAAAGGTAAGTCACCCCTCTAGCAGGCCTTACAGCCTTAAGGCAGGGTACACTATACCACAGATGATGGCATAGCTGCATGAGCACTATGCCTCTGCAGTTTCTAAGCCAAACTCCTAGACATTGTAAGTGCAGGGTAGCCATACAGAGTATATGGTCTGAGAGTTTGTCAAACACGAACTCCAGAGTTCGATAATGGCTACACTGAATACTGGGAAGTTTGGTATCAAACTTCTCAGCGCAATAAATCCACACTAATGCCAGTGTGGGATTTATTGAGAAATGCACACAGAGGGCATCTAAGAGATGCCCCCTGCTTGCCAGCTCAACTGCCAGTGCTAGGCTTACCGGTCTCTGCCAGCCTGCCACTTCCAGACCAGTTTCTGGCCACATGGGGTGAGTGCCTTTGTGCACTCTGTGACCAGGAATAAAACCTGTCCTGGGTGGAGGTACTTCACACCTCCCCCTGCAGGAACTGTAACAGCTGGTGGTGAGCCTCAAAGGCTCAAGCCTTGTGTTATAACGCCCCAGGGCACTCCAGCTAGTGGAGATGCCCGCCCCTCCAGATACAGCCCCCACTTTTGGCAGCAAGTCCGGGGAGATAATGAGAAAAACTAGGAGGAGTCACCCCCTCAGCCAGGTGACCAGAGCTGATGTGACCCCCTCCTTAGAAAATCCTCCATCTTGCTTTGGAGGATTTCGCCCAATAGGACTAGGGATGTGCCCCCCTCCCCAAAGGGAGGAGACACAAGGAGGGTGTAGCCAACCTCAGGGGCAGTAGCCGTTGGCTACTGCCCTCCAGCCCTAACACACCCCTAGATTTTGTATCTAGGGGCAACCCTAAACCCAGCAAATCAGATTCCTGACCTACAAAGAAGAAGGACTGCTGACCTGAAAACCCAGCAGAGAAGAAGGAAGACGGCAACTGCTTTGGCCCCAGCCCTACTGGCCTGTCTCCTGATTCAGAGAACCTGCACCATTGATGCATCCTGCGGGCCCAGCGACCTCTGCCGACTCAGAGGACTGCCCTACACCTATGAAGGAACAAGAACTCCTGTGGACAGCAGACCTGTCCAACAAAGAAAGAAGAAACCATCTTTAAAGGGACTCCCACCTCACTCCAGAAGCGTGAGTCCCTACCACTCTGCACCCGATGCCCCTGGCCTGTGTCCAGAGAAACCAACGACCCAGAGAGGATCCCCAGGCGACTCCGATGACGTGTTCACCCTGGGCGGACCTCTCTGCACCCCCACGACTACCCCTGCAAAGGGAATCCCGAGGACCCCCCTGACCGGGACTGCCCGGGACAAAGAAATCCGATGCCTGGAAGAAGCACTGCACCCGCAGCCCCTGGGCCCATGAAGAACCGACCATCAGTGCAGCAGTGACCAGCAGGTGGCCCTCACCCTTGCCCAGTCGGTGGCTGGCCCAAGAAGCCCCCTTGTGTCCTGCCTGCAACGACTGAGTGTCCCCCGGGTCCCTCCATTGATTTCAATTACAAACCTGACACCTTGTTTTCCACTGCTCCCGGACGCCCCTGTGCCGCTGAGGGTGTACTTTGTGTGCCTACTTGGGACCCCTGAGGATGTGGGTACTTACCTGCCACTAGACTGGAACCGGAGCTTCCCAGGAACTGTTGAATTTTGCAGTGTCCACTTTTAAAATACCTTATTGCCATTTTATGAAAAACTGTGTATATTACTGTTTTGGTTCAAAGTCCTACTTGTACCTATGTAACGTACCTTTCATTTAATTTTCTTACCTGCAGTTTGACTCTTGTGGTTCTAAAATAAATGAAGAAAACAATATTTTTCTATATAGAAACCTATTGACCTGGAGTTGAGTGTGTGTTCTCATTCATTACTTGAGTGTGTATTACAAATTCTTAACACTACCCAGTGATAAGCCTAACTGCTCGACCACACTACCACAAATGGATTATTAGTATTATCTATTTTTGCCTCTGTCAAGCCTCTTGGGGGACCCCTGGACTCTGTGCACATCTCTCATTTTGAGATAGTATATACAGAGCCAGCTTCCTACACTTGTTCACTTCAACCAAAGGCATCAGGAACAATTCATGAAGAACTTTTTCTCCATAGGTGTGTCTTAACCTACGTTTAGGAATAGGTTACACCAGAATACACAGATGTGATTCACAAACAATTGTCTGTAATGTATGACATTGTTCATTACAGAAATTGTGAGTGTGTGTCTGCTGTTAGTAGTGTCCAGGAATAAGAAATGCTTTGTCCCAGAATCGTGTGATTGTGTGTCTCACTCCAGACTCCGGTGTGATTTTGTGCTGAATATTCAGAACTGCTTCACAAAGCATTTTCTGTGTGTAGTTTCCAGCACTAACATGTTTACTCAAGAATATAGTCAGGTATAGAAAGACTTACTCATATAAAGAACTGCGAAAATTGAACACAGTTTCTGTATTAGTGTGCTCTTCAAATACACAGAACCTTGTTCTCAGCAGAAGAAATACCCTAGACTAAAATCTCATCTGATATAAATATTGTGTCATGAGTATCATTTACAAAACTATAATTTTCTCTTTTCAATCAAATGGGGCGACATGTTTATTGCCTATTTATGACACTGTGGGGCATATTTAAGAACCCCAAGCGTCATTTTGTATGCTAATGCGGTGCTATAGTGGCTTTTCTGCCACGCCATATTGACAAAGTGGTGCAATGCATGCATCGCGCCGCTTTGTAATCCCTTGCGCCACATTATTCCTGCACAAGGTATAATGTAGGCAAGGGGGCGTTCCAGCGCTGGGAGGCCTGCAAAAATGGCGCATTGAAATGTAAAAGATTCCACTGTGGCATTTTTGGCATCATTTTTAATGCCTGCTCAGAGCAGGTGTTAAAATGACGCTCCCATAGTAATCTATGGGCCTCCTTGCACTTTGCTGCACTAGAGTAAACATTTTTAACCTTTGTGTAGCAAAGCGCCACAATAGCGCCAATAATGTTGACGCTATTGAGCTAAAGATGCCATGGTGCACCATATTATAAATACAACGCAACCATGGTGTTGTTAGGTGCCTGTAGGTGGGCGCAAGAAAAGTGAAGCATCATAGCTGATGCGCCACTTTTTCTTAAACTTTAGTCCTTGAAATTGCTGGTACCATACCTCTGTGTTTTAACCAGGGTGGATGGTGTTTTGTGTGTGCATGGTAAAAACCTATGAGAAAAGTCCCTACCCCATGTTAAATGTCCCTCTGGCATAAATATATTGAACCAGCCATTCTCCACTTGTTTGTGGGGGACTTGTGCTGGAATGGGGGAATGAGGCTGTCAAAGGGAAGGGATACGAAAACACTTTCAATTAGCAAAGAACAATAAACCTTGAATAAATTACTGCAGTTACTGTATCAGTTTAAATGTCTTCAACCTGATAAGTTCCATATGAAATGCAAGGTAAATAAAATGCAAGATATGTTTGGTATTTGGATTCTGGATGGAGTGCAGAGTTACTGCTTTTTAGGATTTTGTTGGGGTAGATGAATTCTTGTTTTATTATTTGTATTAAGCAAATAAGGTTATTTCTACAACGAGCATTAGTTTCGTTTCGAAATTCATAGTAGGCATAGAAGAATTTGAAAATGTTATTGCATAGTCTAAAGTCCAGTTTGCTCGAAGAGCTAGAAATGCACCGTTGTCGCCATCAACACAGAACAAGATTATTAATATTCAGCAAAAGCCACAATTCATCTTGAAATGTCAAACGCAAGGGTCTCGGTTTTGAGGCTTGTGCCTTCATTTGAATACTCAACCTTTTAACCTCAGACTGTTTTTGTTCCCTTAATGTAAATTCAAACTGAGCTAGAGAGATAAGAAAATGTTCCGTTCAATGCCACGCCAGTAAAAAGAGGAACATTTTTGCACTGTATCAGTTATTTATTTCTCAAAATATGAAGCAAAGAAATGTTCTGGATAATTACAATTTCGCTTTTATATGTGGTCAGCTTGATAACTTATGTTAACTCGTTTGGGAGCAGCACGAGGAGCAGGGGAGTGGGGGGAGCAGAGAGCACAGGGGCCATTAAAAAACAAACAAAAAAGTCCTTGTAATTTCCGTGTTCCACTGCTCCCTCCGCTTCTCCTCTCCTTTGTCCCTCCCCAACCAATTCCAACGATTCTCTCATACTGTTACACACCATGAAAGAAGTGCCAGGATTGGCCTGAGTGGGCAGAAATGCTGCTCCGAAAGGGAGAGGGACATTGCGCTTGGTCTCCACCTGGCTGTAAAATACAGCCGTGTGGAGAGTTTTAAGTGTGCATGTCAGTTTGGCTGGCCTCAGATGGCTGGCCAAACTAACATGCGCACTTAGTAGAACACCACCACTCCTTCTACACTTGTTGACGCAGACGATGGTGGCCCCGCCCCAGCCTATGAAAGTGGAAGAATAAAGGGACAATAAAATACTTTTATTATCCCCTTATTTGTCTGCTTTCAGCCCCGGGGTGACACTCCTCCGCCATAGCGGAGGGGCTGCCCCTGACTAAAGCCACCCTCACTTTACCAGCCTTTCCATTTGTAATCCGATCATCCACTGCCCCTACTTTTGAACACAACCTTCCACATTGCTTCCTATCCTACCTTAGCTTTCAGTGATGGACAAAGTCTTTCCTTTGCCTGGGTAGTTGAGTAAAGTGATGAATCTTTCCCCCTGAGGAAGGTGAACAAGGTTTTTTAGATTCACCAGTGACATCTTAAGGATTTGTGGAGTCCTAGGCCCCCTGTTTAGAAGAACTTCAAAATTATTATCCATTTTCATCTTATTCAAACCCTCATGATATAGTAATTTATATGTTAAACCTTCGAAAATGGGTACACACAAAAACAGCCAAAAGCTCAAGCTTTCTGTTTTCCACCAAACAGTAACTAAAAAATGATTGAAAAGGCATTGATAAAGCCATTTCTTTTTTATAATGGATCACATCGTGTTTTCTTGCAACAATAAGGTTTTCTATGGAATTCACTGTCTAACCAGCTTGTTACTCCCACTGTAGGAAAAACATGCTAAAGGTAATCTGTTCGATTTTTAGTGAACGTGTCCATACTATTGAAATAAGGCATATGCAGACAGCGCTTGAAATTGTAGCTTCAGTAGCTGAGTATTTGTAATCACAAATATTACCCCCTTCACTATTGGCATTCTTGTGCATTTGAGAAAATTAAGGCACTTCTCTGAGGATTTTCACCATTCCATTGGTTAAACATATTTCACCTAATTTCTCTCTTCCTAGCCTGTCACGTTTCCACTCTGTGTATGAGCGCACTGCTTGGGATGAGGCAGGATATATGGGATGAACTTAGACATAAACAGAACAGTATAGCAAGAGACATGAAGTAGAAGGAGAAGGGAGGAATTTTATAGGTGATGGAGAAAGATGTGTGAGTTAGGGAGAAAAATAAGGCAAACTTAGAAAGGCGAGGTAGCAAGAAGAAAAGATAAAGGTAGGTCAACAGAGGAAGATGTATGTAGAGACAGAGAGCTAGAGAAAAAGGTAAGGTTTTAGAATGTGGTAGAGAGAGGTAGAGATGGGGAAAAGGAAATGTAGAGAGAGGAGGCAGAGGAGCAGATAGTACAAGGGGAGAGGTAAAGAAAGAGACAATGTAGAAAAAGAGGGGAATTAGAGAAAGGTAAGGGCGGAGAGAGGTAGAGGTAGACAAGGTGACTAGAGGAAAAAAAAGAAATACAATGTATAGTGAGGAAAAATAAGAAGAGGTATAGACAAACAGGTCAGATAAAGAGAGTAGTCCGGGAGGGAAAAAGGTAGGTGGAGTAGTGAATGTTATAAAGGAAGATTTGGGGTAAAGCGAAAAGAGGACAGTGAGAGACATGCATGAAATAGACAAACAGAGGTTATGTTTATACACCTGTAAGGAGGTGTGAGATGAAGGAACAGTGAGGTAGAGAGATGTGTAAAGAAAGAGGTTGAGGGAGAGAGTTGAGATGGCGGGGCTAGGTTGAGATAGATAAGGAAGTTGAGAAAGAGGTAGGTGTTTGTGTGAGAAAGAATCAGAGAGAAGATTTGATTGAGAAAAAGGGGGGAGAGTTAGAGAAATAGAGGTACACAGAAATTAGATGGGATATTTAGAGAGATGAAGGAAAGGGAAAAGAGGTAGAGTGAGAGAGAGAAAGGGGAGGTGGAGAGGCAAGGTAGTGAACTAGTGGCAAGATAACTTGAGATGTTACGTGAGAGAAAGAGAACTGTGGGATACAAAGAGGGGAGGCAGTGTGGGAGATGTGAAGTACAGAGAGAAACGAGATGGAGTTGTGAGGGTAATAAGGGGCTGAGAGAGATAGAGAGGAAGGGAGTAGAGGTATGAAGACAGAGAGAGAGAGATGTGATGCAGAGACACAGATGAGTATGCGTGAGACCTGAAATCGATAGAGAGGAGATACAAGGAGGTGACATGGAAAAATCAGCGAACACAGTGAGCGATAGATTAGAGAGGGTGGTGTAAGGAGGTGTGAGATGAAGGAACAGTGAGGTAGAGAGATGTGTAAAGAAAGAGGTTGAGGGAGAGAGTTGAGATGGCGGGGCTAGGTTGAGATAGATAAGGAAGTTGAGAAAGAGGTAGGTGTTTGTGTGAGAAAGAATCAGAGAGAAGATTTGATTGAGAAAAAGGGGGGAGAGTTAGAGAAATAGAAGTACACAGAAATTAGATGGGATATTTAGAGAGATGAAGGAAAGGGAAAAGAGGTAGAATGAGAGAGAGAAAGGGGAGGTGGAGAGGCAAGGCAGTGAACTAGTGGCAAGATAACTTGAGATGTTACGTGAGAGAAAGAGAACTGTGGGATACAAAGAGGGGAGGCAGTGTGGGAGATGTGAAGGACAGTGAGAAACGAGATAGAGTTGTGAGGAGGAGTTGTGAGGGTAATAAGGGGCTGAGAGAGGTAGAGAGGAAGGTAGTGGAGGTATGGAGACAGAGAGAGAGAGATGTGATGCAGAGACACAGATGAATATGCTTGAGACCTGAAATCGATAGAGAGGAGATACAAGGAGGTGACATGGAAAAATCAGCGAACACAGTGAAAGAAAGGGTTAAGGTAGAGAGAGCGAATCAAGAGTGATACATATGGAGGTAGGCACAGAGAACCATACAGATAGAGGAAGGGTCTTGAAAGAGAAGCAGGTGGAGAAGAAATTGAGCAAAGGTTATTGGGTCTATTGTGAAAGTGGCCTGGTAGACAAAGGTATGCTACAGAGAAATGAGATACAGAGAGCGGATACAAGAAGGAAAAAAGGCCAGATGGAGATGTTCCAAGAGTTAGCATTAAGGTAGAAGATGTGGTGTGAAGTAAGGAGAGACAATTGACGCTGGAATATTATTTGTGAATTTAATTACCACCAACTGCATGAGAGTGCGAGGATTATGGATGGGCAGGCCAGGCATGCACACTTGGGGGCAGATTGATTATTTTTTAGTGCTACTGCTAAAGGTTTTGTGCTGCATTGCACAGTGGGAGAAAGCATCACACAGCCATATTAATTAAAGAGGCTCTGCTGCCACTCACTGACCCTGTGTCTGGGGTACCAACAGGCTGCTTAGTGACCTGCACAACCAGGGGCGTAGCTTGGTCAGTATGATGGGTAGGCGGGGCGCTTCAGATTCCCCAACAATCACGCTGTCATATAATGTCAAACTATATTATGGTACAAGCAGGGTGCATGAGAGGGGCAGTGGAAGCGAAAGGAGAGAGCACGGAGTACTCAGCATAAGATAACACAATATTTTGTAAAATAACCCAACATTTTTAATGACTTTCAGAGCAGAGAGGGAGAGTGTGTGTGTGATCTTGTATATATTTACATAAAAGTTCCTAATGAAATCTGACAGACACAGCACTATACCCGACTGAAAGCACAACACCCCCAAACACCCTCCAGAAGCTACACACCTGTGCACAAACTTTGCACCACCGTATGTTTGTGTGTGTGCTGTTGAGCATAGGATTTTACTAGAAGCATACTTTTCCACTACAAAATTCTAATCCTAGATCTTTTTTAAACATTCCACACTCTGTATGTGTGCTGTACTGTGCAGTACACATGCAATGTTTGAAATGCAAAGTAGTGCAAAGCAGTGTAAAGTGCTATTTGCACTGATGAAAGGACACCTTTCCAAGACTAAATACTATTCCTGCAGGAGAGTAAATACCCTTCTAAGAGTTTGTGCTGCTTTGAATCACATTGTTTGACTTTGCCAGGCGCAGCTACTTGGTAAATCTGGCCTTAACTTTCGTTTAAGTATTCCCCTTGGATGGGGGGGGAACTGGACAATTTCACTCAGTTTGTAAAGGTAAGGTCTGAAGCATCTGGCCCAACTTTGGTGATGAATTAGTGCTCCAGGATGCCTAGTGTGCCAGACATCCTGGGGCAGCAAATTGCTCATTGAAGACACAATGGTATGGTACCAAATCCAGAAGATAGAGTCTGATGCCTGGCAGTGTGGTTCAGGAACGGGTTTGGGCGTTGCTCATGGCCGGGCTGGGATGGCTTTCTGTATCTGTGCTGATTTAGAGGTCTCAACACATTACTGGACAGTACAGGTGTTTGAGATGAGTGGGATGGCATGTGGCTACCATGAGGCAGCTGTCCTCCTTTTGTCCCAAGCTATCACCCACGGAAGTGGAAAAGTTTCTTCTGGCACAGGGGGTCGATAAGTCTGCCTTGCCTTTGTTTTTAAACTTCATAAACTTAATAGTTTGTGAACCTTCTGGAGTTTAAAACAAAATTTGTGAAGTGGCAAGTTAGCTAATTTTACAACTTTGCACCTTCCTAGTTCTTAGGCCCTATAATTGGCATCTACCGAGCATCATCTTTCCAAGCTACATTTACACATACCTGTTCAACACAATGTCAATACATCACAATACAGACAAGAACAAACTGATCTATATCAAGGGCATGGTAAGTAACTAAGGGTTTGTGAAATTTGGGTTTACTTTGCGTAGAATTTCAGGAAATCTATGCCAAATTACAAGATATACAAATATGTGAATTAGCACTATATTGCAGCATAAAAAACATACTATTGTAAATTTTTGGTGCAAAGACTCAATTTGTGCTAAAAGACAGCGCAAAAAATAACAATTGACTTGAACAACCTCTAGGATTCTGGTTGTTTGTGTTGTTCCAGTGCTTCTGTGCTACAATCTTGCTATGAAGAACATTGTAAATATGCGTTGGTACTTGGTGTACTGTTGTAATTTCAGGACTTCTTCATCAAAGAAATTACAAAATTATTCTGTCATAATTTATATTTCTCCCAGATATGATCAAGGATGATCATAAGATGATGATGAGAAGATAATTTGCATAAAATTGGATTACATAAATTAGAACGCAACTTAAATAGGAATTGCTCTATATATATATGGAAAAAAATATTTGTAATTTATTAGGACTTGGTGTACTGCTAATGTTAAATAAATACTTCAAAACCTTACAGTTAGGGGTGAAAATGAACTGGGTGCACAATATGTAGAGAGGGTGTGGGCAAACAAAAAAAATAAAAAGAAACTAAAAAAAACAGAAGTCATGGGTGCTCTGAAATCATTGCAAATGGCCAGTGAGACCGGGAACACTGAGTGCTGCGGTGCCTACCCGTCCATCCTTTTTATCTAGAAGGTATGCTAGTTTTTTTTTAGTAAAACCACATCCTACAGATTTATTGGTGTCATCCTACTGGTTTTTGCAAAGCTGTGGAATGAAGTTGTTATGAGATCAAATCTTGATCATGCGCCAGAGGGAATTACTGGCAATCATCTGAAAGCCTCAGAGTTCCTCAAAATACAGGCCTCACTGCAGCTACTTGAGTCTCTGACTGGCAACCAGGCCTTGGCAAAATTTTAATTACACTGGCGTAATTTGTGTAATTTCGAGATGCACCTATTACGCGAAATTCAAGAAATTAAGCCATGAAATCATATTGCATATTTAAGTGCCATTTGCTGTAACCGCAAAGTTGTGAGAGTAATGTGAACAGAACACAAGTGGTTGCTGCTCCAACCACTTGTATTTTTCATGTTTTTTTACCCTGAAATGTGTCAGTGCATCACAAATTGATACTTGGCCGCATTTTGCGGTGAAATATAGCGTTAAATGATGGATTTGCATTTTTTATAACTATAACTAACTTCTATTTAACTGAAATTTCGCGTAAATATGCAATAGCAAATTATGGAAACCTCTATTGACACTGTAAGGCCTTGATATATTTTACTGAACTTTATATTAGACTTGTTTAAATTGGCACAGTGGTCAAAAGTGATTCATTTATGTCTTGTCATTATTTTCTCTTCATGTGATGTGCCCTCATATTTGAGTGTAGTGCGAATTCCTGCGATATCATAATCTGTATGTCCTCCATATGGTAATGGGTGGTTTTGAAGCCTGAACAAACATGGTTTCTTTTTGGTCACAGAATGTTCTAGGTTTCAGCAGGTCTGGGTATCTTACACACTTCTTGTTTATTTTTATTCCACCATCTTTCCCGAGGAAATATGCACAGATAGCCAAGCGTATCATACTATCCATGTGCAGTCATTGTGTTTGGTGTCAGATGAACCAGTTGAACGGATAAAATTGGCAAAAGTGGTACTTTGAGGAGCGCAGGAACAGAGCTTTGTGTTTAATTAAAGTAGGTCTGCAAGAACAGCTTATAGCAAAGGTTATTAAATTGGATTGGTAACAAAAACTTTAACAGCAAACCTTTCCTCTGAAGTAGGTCATAAATGTGGAGTTGGTAAAAAAAAAAAATCTTCATGGTTATTTCCTTACTAACATTACAATGACCAAAAAAGAGGCTAAACATTCCAACAGCTGGTACCCATACTGATGTCCAGCTACTGCCCGTGCCATCGCTGCCCATCCCTCCAGGCACTTGAATGCTGAATAGCAATAATGTTATCCAAGGGTGATACATCAACTCTTTGATTACACACTTTCAACATGCAACTTTGTTTGAAATTGAAACTATTTAGTCTAGAAGCCCACAAATTTGGGAAGGGGGTGGTGACTGAAGAGGGTTCAGCCATAAAGCTAAAGCCATGAGAGGCTTAGTCATGAAAAGCGTATTCGGGGGAAAGACGTCTGTTGTCTTTCCGCACATGTACATACACAAGTTTACCCCGAAGAAATTTCCTGCAGGGAAAATGCTGTAGTAGATCTGGTCTGGCTTATGTTATTGATCAGAAATTGGCACATTTTAAGATAATTTAGGGCCATCGTTAAAAACAAACTCAGTAACACACGAATATCAGTGATTATAAATTAAAATGCGCTTAACTACAAGGTGGAAAAACCCCAGCCAGGAAAGGCTGTGTATTTGTTGCTTTCACATTAAAGAAAGAGAAAGAGAGGCTGGCCAAGGAGAGTTACATATGCTGCTATGGACTGTGATTGGATGATATGGCCTACATTTTTCCCTATGGCTCATGGGAAATGTAGTGATATTTTATTGTTGTTAATGTGACAGCTGGAAAAATAGTGAAGGAGGAAAGACATTATCCTCGCCTCAATTTCATTAGTAAAATTGAAAACTTTCCAATATTTTTTATAGGAAAGTTTAAGTTCTTCACCTCTTCTTTATATACAGCTACCTATTCAAAATCTTATAATGGAATTACGCGCATCTAGTAAAGCACACTTGTGGCTAAGTCTGTCATACACAAACATCTTTATTAAATGAAAGAAAAAATATTGAGTGTTGTTTATTTGTAAACAATAGACCATTGATACTCAAAGTAAGGTGTGGCAGGTGCATGCGGCCCTCCTGACCTTTACATGCATCCTATTGGTTGACAGCAGCACTGGGCTACTGTTTACTCGACTCAGCACTAACAATAAATAGATGATAAATAAACAGCCATGCATGTATTTAAAGGTTTTTTGGTGTTAAATAAAGGAAGTCACTAGGGAGCCCTGCACTGCTTAACTTTACAAACATCTTCATTTTAAAGACATCTTGCAGCTAAATTGTAAACATATGACAGTCTCTTCAAAATTCAAAAAGTGTATTGAATTAGCACGCAGAACCTTTTCATTTTAGTTCAATTGATGATATTAGTGCACTGAGAAGTATTTATTTTAAATGTGATAATATTCAAAAATGAATTTAGAAACATTATTTTTCCACCTACCATGACATCAATGCAAATAGTGTACTAAAGAGGTAAGTCATTTGTTATGTGCTCTCTTTGGGTGGCTTGGGTTCCTATTATACATGAACAACATTATAATTTATTAAATCAAACACAGGAGCAGGTTCCAGTGAACATCGTGAGGTCATGCATTTTGAGGTCTTCTTATTTGTAATAATGGAGAAAAAGAAGGAAAAGTTAAATAAATCAATTGTCTAGGGTCACACATTTTGGTAAAGTGGGGAACCTAGGATTGATCTCAGGTTTTCTGGTTTCACATTGTTCAATTCAGCCACTAGATGTATATGCTTTGCTTCATCTACACTCACCTTACTGCCAATCCCCCAACCCTGTCGTCTGACCGCCACCTCGCTGGCATCAATGCAGCCCTTGGGCACATCACAGACCACAATTTTTGGCCCCCGGTAAAAAACCTGTGAGTACCCATGCAATAGACTATGCCGTATCACGTAATGTTAATTAAAATTGCTGCGGGAAACCCTTGTCTGCATTTTTTCCCATTAAGTTATAGAAAGTTTAATATGGAATTATACTCTATGGGAAAATGTCCTGTTGAGTTAAAAGTTCAGACCCTGTTAGCACCTTTGCTCTTTTAGTGATTTATATTGCAGCATCCGATCTGTGGTTAAAATTAAGGAGCCACAAATATTTTTCAATGACAATGCAGGACAACCATTCCCTCTGTGTTTTAGTGTTAATCCAGAAATTCCACTCTGCTAAAATGACATGTCTCCTTCTGCCTCTTGCCCTAAAACTTAATTCCGTAATGGAGAGGTTGATTCCAATTAAGAAATAACAAGCGTTCTCATCCACCGTCTTTAAGTGGCCACCACTCAGTGCCACTTGAACTGAATGGGGCAGCTACTGCTTATTGGCACTTATGTCACACAATGAACCCGTTGCCCACAAGGAATGACTGCATGAGCTGGAAAAGTAAACTTTAGGAAACAAATCCCTCATTTGGTGTAATATCATTGTGGATGTTTATATTTAAAAACATGAATCCCAACTGGTGTCATGTATATAGCCTCGACTACTAGTTCTGGAAAGCCATAGTTCTTAATTATCTAGAACAGTGATTCCCTACCTGTGGTCCAGGGACCCCTGGGAGTCCACGAAGCCTCCTCAGGTGGTCCGCGACTGCTTAGAAAATTAAATAATATTAACAAATTAGGTCCCCAGCTTTCAGTAATGACTCAGTGAGGGGGTCCCTGGATTCCAATAATGACTCAGTGGGGGTCCCCGGGTTCCAGTAATGATAAAGTGGGGGTCCATAGAAGTCAAAAGGTTGGGAACCCCTGATCTAGAAGGTCATCATCAAATTTTAAATTAGCTATAATAATTTAAAAAAGAAATATATAATAAATAGAAGCATTGTCGTATTTTTGTAACAGTGCTTATTCTGGCTGATCCACGTCTTCCAGAATATTTCTTGACAAAACTGTTCCCTTTATCAAATACCGAAGAGTGCCAGATTCCAGAACATCTCTAAGCCCTTAGATAAAGAAATAACTACCACAACATAGAAAACCCTATGGCTACATGTTCCTCTTTAGCACCCAACCAAGCATTCTTTGTTATTTCTTTTAGGGCATTTAAGAGTTAGGACACGGGGAGAGAAAGAACCTTGGTGTGGACTGTGACCGACTTCACACAAGGAGCCTGTTATGTTGGGAACTGCAGTTAATTGCCAAACTGGAGGCCTTTCCTAGTAAACCAAAGGCCGACAGAACATAGGCTTCTGGGCTCCGGGTCCAACCATTCTAATCCTACTGTATCATACAGTTTCATAGACTTTGCAGGCAATTATCTTAACCCCTCTATAATGAACTGGAACCCCTATGCACCTGCGGCATCAAGCATGACTCAGTGGGGGGTCCTGCTGCGGCCATTGTGAGCAAAGAAGCCTGGGGTGGGCCTACCCGGCCTGAGGCATCCGGGGAGGAGCAGGCTGCCATGATTGCACAGAGGCAGCAGGAGGGAGCTGTGTGCTGGTCTGGTGAGGGGGCCCTGACTGCCCTGACTGCCCTGTGAGGATCATTTGGCCACTAGCGGTCAGAGTGAAGAGGTGGCTGGGCCCTGGCTAATGGATGATTAGTGAGGACTGGTCAGGTGCAGCAGGTAGCTGGAGGCTGACAGCGCCCTGTAGACGCCTTCCTGCTGCACTCTCTGCTGGACGTGGGGCCTGGGGACAGTGCCCCAAATTGCATCTTACATCAGCACCCCTTGGAGTGACTTCGGGTGGGCGTCGGGTCACCCTACCTCATGTTTGAGGTGGTGGTTTGCTGCCGCTGGGGAGGCCTGTGAAAGGCTGGACCTTGAGGATATTCAGGGCCTGGAGAGTGATTGCAGAAGAATGCTCTGGGGTGCACCTCTGAGGCGAGACCCCTCCATTTCTGGTGGAAGAGGGTCTAAGTGGAACATGACTGGTAGCGGTGACCCAAGGTGAATCTGTGGCCTGCAGAGGCCTGGGCTCCATGGTGGGGGCACCCTTTTGCACTGCCAGCTGTCTGCTGCTCGGACCCTGAAACAGACTCCCTTAGAGGAGGCGTGGAGGCATACAATTTCACCCTTAGCTCCTGTAGACGACAGCAGATCCTTGGATCCCGGTGAGGCCTAGCAGACCCAGGCAGGAGGCGACCAGCTGCTGGCTGGCAGGAGCTGGGGCGCTCAGACAACAGTGACAGGGTGGTGTGCTGGGAGTAGTGCTGCTGAGCTGTGGGGGTCCTTCCTCTCCTCCTGGAGGGTGTCTGCCCTAACTGCTGGGATGCTGGGTTGCCTGGGGCACGACCAGAGACTTAAGGCCTTGAACTGGACTGGGGGGGCTTGAAATTGCTTGCCATCTGACGTGCTTGCATTGTTGAGGGGATTTGTGCTGCAGCCACAGCAACTGAGAGCATGTGGAAGGATAAGTTGGTGTGCTTGCACTCTGATAACACCATCACGCAATACACAGCACCTTAGAAGCTTTCTCAGCGGATCATTTGCCAGGGAGGTGGGTACTATGCCTGTGTGTCCCTAGAGCGAGATATAGAGCCAAGGAGGGCGGAGCTGCTAATAGCTATGTAGAGCTCTCGGATCACCCTTGAGCAAATAATAGAGATTGTTTCCATGGATGTCAATCTGTTTGGAAACAACATGCTAACGGTGGCCGAAAAGGTGATCATAGTTGAGGGTAGCATCACAACACCACAAAGGGATGTCACCACCCTCAAGCTACAGGTGGCTAAGCTACCTACAACTACCAGTGAGCTGGAGCACAGGGTAGAAGATGTGTAGGGCTGTGCCCATCGCAGCAACATCTGCATGTTGGGGTTTGCAGAGAAGGTCACAGGGAACTCGGCGGAGGTCTTACTTCAGTTGCGGGACTTCCCAGAGTGGTGGATCAGGCTCATGGGGTGCTGGTGCTGCCCCCACCTCCTAAAACGCCTCCAAGGGCCATCATCACCAACATCTTGACCTCCCAGGAGAGGGACTGTATTTTGCGAGTTACCAGAGAGCAAATGAGTTACCTGTTTGAGAACTGTAAGATTTTCTATCTACCCAGAGTACACCAGAAAGGTACAGGAGAAGCAAAAATTATTTCTGGCTGTCAAGCAGAAACAGAGTGCTCTGCAGTTGAAGTACATGATTTTGTAAGTGGGCCCTAGTTTGGGTCCCAGCGCAGCTGCTCTCAGCTGGGACCAACAGATGCTGCCACCTCGGATACTCATTGAGTAACAATCCAGGAGGACAGAACCATGCAGGTGTTGGGAGGAGAGGACTTGCAGATGCAAGGAATGGAGCAGTTGGCCCTCTTGTCGGCTGGACTGGAGCCTGGCATGCATGGTGCTATTGTGGACTGTGTGCTGGACACATTGTACACTGAAACAATGATCCTAGTGTATGGAATACGATTATCTTAGTTGAGGGGTTCCCCTGGTGAGTAGGTGGAGAGATTGATCGGGTACTGCTGCTGCCTGCTGGCTGTCCGAGTGAGGGATGACATGAGCTAGTTGTCTGTAATGGTTTTTCCACCCACGATCCTCCCAGAAGTGGGATGCTTGGGGAATTACTCTGGTTTGGGATACTACTGTGCTGCTTATGACGAGACGGAGTCCAGGCCCCCTTTCAGGCCTTGTTACCTTTGCTGAAGTGAATGATTAGGCTGGGAGTCCTGAGTATGGGGTCCTGTACCTGTTGGACAGGATGGGGATAATTTGTTGGTCCTGGCACACGTATTATGTGGGCATAAGCAGGCTTATTGTTGTGTTATGTTTGTCTGTGGGAGGGATGGTGTTCTTTATTCAATTTCAAATGTTATTGATTGAGTTAATGCATCTGGAAGCACTTGTATCAGTACCATCGAGTGCAGTGGGGATTCCTATGCTCATGAGCTATGGACATGAGGGATGATTTCTGACTAGTGATATGGAACGTCCATGGGACCTATACAGAATGTTACAGGGTGCTCTCCTTCTTTACACGCCATAAAATCAGTATTGCATGTATGCAGGAGATGCACTTGGATTATGGCAGGGCAGAGCTGTTGGCCAAGAAGGGAGGGACCGGGTCTTCCATGCCTCCTACTCTACAAACACTCAAGGGGAGCTGGTCTGGATGGCATAGAATACACACTTCTCCCACACATATTCTGAGGCTGATGTAGAGGACAGGTATATGATACTACAGGGAACACTGGACAGGAGGGCAGTGCCCATGCTTAACACTTATGCTGAAAATGTGGGTGATCTGCACTTCTATAGAGTGCAGGACTTGGTCAGCCAAGATGCATATGCACCCCTATTCTGATTAGGTGACTTTGACTTGACACTGATGGAGACCTTGACAGAATACCACCCAAGGAGGGCACTAAACCCCACAGGGCTAAAATTCTGAGGGAGGTGATTGACAATTTGGGGTTTGTTGATGCTTGGTGAACGCTTCACCCATTTCAGTGGGCATACACATGCCACTCTTTGACACATAACACATTCAGCAGACTGGACAGGGTGGTGGTGGGAGGAGTTCCCGTAGCTGAGTAGATGACTGTCACACACTTAGCTAGATTTCTTTTCTGACCACTCCCTGGTGTGTTGCATGCTGAAGTGTGGAGGGTGCTGCAGAGCAGAGATCAGAGTGGAGGTTTCCACAGAGTTTCTGAGGGATGCAGCCTGTAGGAAATTTCTGTTCCAGGTGTTGACCAACTATATGGAGTTTAACTGAGACTCCACTGCGTGGAGGGCTATGGAGTGGAAGGCCATGAAGGTGGTGTTGCTGGGAGAGGTGTCTAGGGCTAACATGTGGAGTGAGACGCTAGCTACACAAGGACCTCCTGGCGGCAGAGACTAAATTGGCCTATATGCATGTAAGGGGTCTGACCGACCCGGCCTCATGTAGAAAAGAGACCAAGTTGCATCAGCGAACAGCAGACGCGTGGGATAGGCTGGACAAGTATATCTTGAAACAGTATTCTCAACTATTACACAGGGAGGAAGACAAGTCAGGCAGCTGCTGGCCTAGATTCTGCATAGGGAAACTGCTGCTACCCTGACAACATGTGTGACCGAGTCTGACAGTAACTTCAAAAGCGGGCAATGTAATTGCTTTTCTGTGTCATCTAGAAGGGGTGTACAAGGTGGATTTGCAGATTTCCAGTGCCTGAACTTGAGGATTCCTGGATGGCTTGGAGCTACCCAGGATCAGGACGGTGGTGGCAAAAGAGCTGGATTCCCTGCAGATTTTATCAAGAGTTCTCAGCTGTGCTCATGCAGGGCCTCCTCATGGTCTTCCTAGAAGCCAAAGAGAGGGAGAGTTCTGCTGCCTTCAAGAGGTAGGGGAACATTTGTATGTTGCCCAAGCCGGGTGGGGACAGGGTGGACCTGGCGGCATCCATGCCACTTACCATGATTAACTCAGACGTAAAAGTTCTACGCAACCTCTTGGCCAACTGAGTGAACCTGGTAATGTCTGGCCTGATGCATGAGGATCAATGTGGGTTTATCCTGGGCTGTAGCACAGGGATTACCTCAGGCACTTGACACATGTTCTCATGAGATTGAGGGCAGCGGCAATGAGACAGCCTTGGTCTCTACTGACCTGGAGAAGGCCTTTGATTCTGTTGATTGGGGATATCTGCTCGAGCTCCTGCGGGTCATGAGGTTTGGACCTCAGTTCTGAGGATGGATCCAACAGCTATATAATGAGCCGAGTGCCAAAGTGAAGATGGGGCAGTACCGGTCTGAAAGGTGGGAATTTGGCAGGGAGACACAGCAGGGCTGCCCACTGACTCCTCTCCTATTCGCTCTTGCGATGGAACCTCCTGGCAGTGTGGGTCCATCGCAGACAGAGAGACTGGTGCACAGCTCTGGAGGAGATGCCACATATTTTATTGCTATACCTGACATTGGTCTGCGGTGGGAGCTGGACCATTTCTGCTACCTGGCCGTTATGGTTGTGCACTCTAAGAAGAAGCAACTGTGCCTCAATATAGCAGTATAAGGAGGGTGCTGGACTCATTGCGTTCATTGGTTACCTTCTGGAACACGTTGTTGCAGTCACTTATGGACAGAATAGCGCTTTCTAAAACTGTACTCTTGCTGCGCTAACTGTACACCACTCAGAACTCCCAGTGTTCATTCCCCTCAAGAGTGTTCAGGCATCTCGACTCCATTCTCACCTCGATTATTTGGGGTGGTAAGCACATCAGAGTGGCCCGAGTCACCTTGATGGATGTGCCGCGGCTGAAGTTCTATTTACTTTGCTGCTGTCATGCAATATGCTGTGTGCTGGCTGGAGGATGGTAGCAACTGTGAGAAATGTTTGCTAGCAGATGTGGTTGATGGTGCAGAGCTCCCAGCACTGCTAATGGAGGAATCAGGCGTACTGAATACCTTTACGTTTGTGACCAACTGTTCATGTATGGAAGAAGCTAGTTCTTTTCCAGACGGCACCCTTTCATCGCAAACTGCTGTTGTGGATTATTGTGTCAGTCCAATGCATGCAGTAAAATATGTCCTTCCAGGCATTGAGGAACAGGGGTTTGAGTTGCTGGGGGACTTGTATCCTAAAGAGCATTTCATCTCATTTGACGACTCACAGGCGAAATTCGCAGCGGGCGAGACATTTTCTACATTGCACTGGCCTGGCCGAACTGGCCAGGCAGACTTGGACTATGTTTCTTGCAGTGTGGAGGCATTTGGCTCTTTGGGTCCCTTGCTGTCCTCTGGGTCGGGACGACACTTGGTGTGCCTACTGTTTACAGCAATGGAGATGTATGTTGTGGGTTGATTTGTGCGAGCTCGGTCGACTTTAGAGCCTGATCTGGGTGCTCCAATGGGGAACAATGATTGGGCTTGTGGCTGTGCCCATACTGGTTCTGTATCTAGCAATGCCAACTGTTGGAGTTTTCTCTCTATCCAGGGCCATCCCCAGATTTTTTTGCTTTTTCCTTCCACTTTTTGCTGAACTCGTTTTTACTGGCTTTAGGATTCTGTGCACTTTACCACTGTTAACCAGTGCTAAAGTGCAGGTACCCTCTACTCTAAATACGGTAAGATTGGCTTATCCCCGATTGGCACATGTAATTTACTTGTAATCCTCAGTAAAGTGTACTATATGTGCCCAGGGCCTGTAAATGTAATGCCACTAGTGGGCCTGCAGCACTGATTGTGCCACCCACTAGAGTAGCACTTTAAACATGTCTCAGGCCTGCCACTGCAGAGCCCATGTGTGCAATTTTGAACTGCTATTTCAACCTCCTTTTTAGTACATGTAAGTAACCAGTAAGATAGGCCCTAGCTAGTTCCAACAGGAGAGTGTGGTGTATTTAAAAAGTTGGACATGTACTTTTGGTGCCTCTGGACTCACAATTCAAAACTACAACTTATGGTGAAGTAGGATTTTAAATTGTGAATCTGAAAATGATCTTTTTAGAAAGTTTGCATTTTCTTACTTTAACCATTCGGTTCCTCTGCCTATCTCTGAATCCACGTCTGGGGTGGGTGACAGCTGGGCTTTGTGCATTTCCTCTAGACTGTCCCACATGAAGAGCTACATAACCCCATGTAGAGTGTCTTGAGCCAGAAAAGGTAAGGGAAGGGACCTTGTGCACTTCAAATGCCCCTCTTTGAAGTCTTCCCCACTTCAAAAGTACAACTGGGTTTAAGTACTGGACCCTAAACCCTACCAAATCAGTAGACTTCTGAATTTGACCACATTCTGCCAGGAAGAAGAACTGATGTGCTGCAAGGGGGGAATGCCGCTCTGCTGAAGTGTTTTGCTGTGTTGGCCCACTGCTTGTTGTCTGAGAGTGAGAAGGCCTGGATTTGCCCCTCTACACCATCTAAAGAACCTTAAGTGACTCCAAGGGCATGTTGGCTTGCTTCTTATTTTGGCATCTCAGGGCCATCAAAGACTTACTACAGCTCTGCTCAGCTACTGTACTCTGCCAACTGTGAGTCCTTTCCTGCCAAGTGGTGCCAATCCAGTCCTGGGCCTTGAAAGGGGACTCTGCAGTTGCTTTCCAGCAAAAATCAATGCATCTACACCGTTGTGCCAATCAGAACCAACGCATCCTCCCTCGACAACGAAGCATCACCTCGGCCGTTGAGGTCAATGACTATGCATTGCTGACTGTGTGGCTCAGGACTGACGCATCACCACCAGCCCCAGCGTATCACCTTTGCATCTCAGGCTGTACATCTCGAGGATGACACATAGCCTTCATCGCAAGGAGTTTTATGCCGTACCTTGAGGACATTGCTCCGAGGAATGCGTGGCTTGATGATGACACATCCCCGGACTACGCGGATCGGAATCAACGCACCCCCTTTGCATCGCCTTCTCGACATTGACTGAACCCTCAATCTAATGTACTTCTCAGCGGGCCCTGCGTGGGTCCTGTATCCAACCTGCCGTCCATAACAGTTGGCCTTAACTTTGGATTTACCCCGATCTAGCGCATTCTCAAGTACCCTTTTAGCACTATTGAGTTCTAAGCACTTCATTGCAGTTCATTCTTTAAAAATTCATATCCCAATTTCTACATTTTGGATTTTCGTTGTTTTGCTCTTGTTTTATTCATAGAAATATTCTTTATATTTCTAAATTACTGTAATATAAGTTTTGTATAAATACTTTACGCATTGCCTCCTAAGTTAAGCCTTGCCTGACTGCTCTGTGCCATGCTATCAGAAGGTGAGCACAAGTTAATTTAGGGTGCGTATCTGACTTACCCTGACTAGGATTGTGGTCCCTACCTGGACAGGGTGCACACCTCTGCCCTGCAACCAGAGACCCAATTTTTAACAGCCGCTTTGAACTGGTTCACTATAACTTCCTCCACCACACTTATATGATGTCCTTGGCCCTTCATCGGAATGGACTCTAACGGAGGACCTCCACATGAAGCATAGCAGGAGGGATGCTAAGCTCGGGGTGACTTAGTTACAGGGAGGGACATGAGGGAAAGATTTTCAGTCATAGATGATGCGTTCTCAAGCAGGGAAAGCAGCAACACAGACAGACTTTCTTTGCCCTCGGGCTGCGGGTGGTGAAGGTGGTATGACCTAGATAGTCCGCTGTACTGTTGCTGGTTTATTGACCCCTATGTAACTGTATTTTTCATTTTAAATATGGGGTTGTTCACTCAGTTGCTCACTGTCTATTGCAACTATTGTTTTGGGAGCGTCACAGTTGGTTAAACTGAAACTGATAAATAAAAGTTTACAAAAAATCCCAAACCAAGAAACACACTCATAACTATGTAATAAATATTGACTCCATTTTAGATTTATGTTCAATACATTTTATTTCAACACAGTTGTATATATATTTGCGGTATGGGGAAGAAAACAGTTTACCTACTGGGAGGGGGGAGAGAGAATATTCTCTGGGAAGGGATACGTTCTTCCTATTATAAAATCAGCACTCACTCAAGGGTATCTCCAAGCAATACATGTTTCCGATAAAGTCAGATAAGTGTATCACCCTTTGCACTAGAAACAACTTTGTTTCTTTTGTTAGACCCTCACCCACTTTAGTAGTGGCATGCTTCATCTTCGCGTCTCATCCCAGTCCCTAAAAACCAGGATGGGCTCAATCATATTCCTTGAAGCACTTCGGATATGATGAGCAGCCAGGGTATTTTTCTTAAATTAAAAATACCTTGAACAACCTAGATATCTATTTATTTATGGGTGTTCAGGTATGATTAAAAAACAATTATCGAGTTAAAAAAGGAGGCTGATGGCACTATTACCCTATAATTCAGTTAACATGTTTCAGCACGTAAAATTATGGTCACCCAGGGTCCAGGGCTTTCATCATGGCCAAAAAAGGAGCCCGAGCAATTCGTCTCCTGTCTACCCCACAAATTAGGGGGAGGAGGCAGAAAAACATATGACACTGATTTCATGCAATTAATGACTTACTAACCCAAATAGCTAGAGCAATATTATAGAACTTGATTCCCTATTTGGCAATTGTCAAAGGCTTAAATGAGAGGAGCAGGGGTGTGACCCTCTAGTGAAACTTTAGGTACATCCCCACTTCTGCCGGCTCTCCTTCCCCTATGTTTCCATCAACAATTTCCAAACAGGGAAACAAGGTCTAATATCACTCCAGTAATTTGGGCTAGAAAGCAATTTATTGCATGAAATCAATGTCATATTTTTGTCTGCACCCTCCTATTTTGAGAGGTGGACAGGAGACGAGTTTCCGGGGCACCTTCTTTTGAAGAAAAAGAAGCATTAATACAAGTGTAATGTAATAGATAAGGCACACAAATGAAACAACGGTACATCTACTTTTTCTGGAAACAAAGTGTCACAAAAACTGGCCATATTTGCAAATGTGTGAGTACAAATTGATGGCATATAAAATATAGAAATCTCAAATCAACTTTTAAATTCATCAAACTCTCCTTCTCTGGTTGCTTAACATCATGCTCTTCACTATCACAGGTTATCTTGCATAGCATTCCTTGTCTGCTGAGGCTTCTATGTGCTCCTCTTCAGCTAAGTGATGTTGCTGAGAATTTCTGTATGCCTCTAACTTGCCAAGCTTCCCAGGTCCATGTGTGAATGGCTGCACTAGTTCTGTTTTGTTTTTTTTAATTCAGGGACGTTTGGTCTTGTTTATTCCATTATAAAATTAGGACTCCAAGAAAAGCCTGGACTAGGGCAACTCATCACATAGGGTCCTGGAAACCTGAGAGCCATGCAACCCCCAGACCCTGTAGTTCAGTGGGTTTTGTATATGCTGCTGGATTTCTTGAGGTTAGGGCCTTATTGCTTATGTGTGGGATTGCATGTTGAAGCATAAGTAGAAATAAAAGTGCAGCTTTAGAACTTGGGCTGTGTCATATGACTCAGCCTCAAAAACTGGTGAGCGGTGACATCAGAACAGAATGCCTAGGATAATTAGTAGTGTTTCACTACAGGACAGCCACGGAAGTTTGAGTTTGGAGCTGGGGGAAAGAGGATGTCAAGATACCCGTCCAGTCATGAGACAAATGTGTATGGCTTGCGAAAAACCTATTGCCATAAGAATTAAATATCCTAAAAGAAGGCTGTGAACATTGTAGATCGCATACAGAAAAATAATACAACATAATTATTGTATACAAAAATTTGTTGAAAAAATAATTGTCATATTAATTGTAGATGTTCTGATAATAACTCCATTGCAGCAACATTTTTTTGTAGTTAACGCAAAATATTTATGACAGGTGATACTCTGCCAACAATCTTCTGGTGCTATACAATCGGTAGAGGCATTTGGCTTCCTAGAAAATAAATATGTGGGTTAAAGGAAAGCCATTCTGCAGGCTTCACATACAGTTGAAAATGGATGTGCATGGGTTACAGGAAATGACTTGGTCATGTTTCTTAACAATCCCAGAGGGTCTGTGTGCACAGATGGAAGCCTGTTGCTATATGCCTTAGATGCCCTATTGGAAGGATGTGTGCGGTTGCAAAAAACAAAGAAATTGGCACTTCGGAATCGATGCACTAGTTTTCTTGAGCTGCCCTGCACCCCCCTAACGACACCATGGTAGAGCTGTATTTACTATACAGAGCTCCATGGCACACAGTGTCCACAGATGCTTCAGAAATTCTGATGCATCTGTGGTTCTAAACTGATGCATCGCTGGACTAGCATAAAAAATATTACGCTACTCCAATTAAAAAAATCCCTTCATCAATTTAATGCCTGCTCTGAGCAGGGGTTAAAAAAGTGACGCTGCAAAGGTGCAGAATGACGCTGTGAAATCTTGTAGATTTCACTGTGGCAGTTTTGTAAGGCTTCTGATGGAGGAAGGCCTACCTTGCATAAATTATGCTTGGTGCAGGTATAATGTGGCGCAACGCTTTACAAACTGGAGCAATGGTCACATTGCGTTAGTTTGTAAATGTGGTGCACTGTGGGGGACTGCTTTGCACCACTGTTGCGTCAAACAAATAATGCAACAGTGGTACAGGGGTTTGTAATTGAGGCCCTAAATTCTGTATACAAAACACTTCATGAGTGAGGGATGACTGTGAAATTCTTTTTTTATTTAATATTGCACCAAATGCACAGAAGGATGCATAAGGGAGTTTTTAAGGAGACTATTTCTGGAGACTTTGGCCCTTATTTTCGGAGTGGCCGGCTATCTTCCAATCCCTGAAGAAATCTGTGATTGTACAGGGGTCAGAATTACAAGTTATGCACACTTTATCGAATCCAATATTTACCAATTGAAATAGAGCTTGATTACCCTGTTAAATTTTGATTGGTCAAATCTACTGAAATTTACCATCGGGAAAATGTTCAGTAAATTTTAAGGTGTGCAACTTTTGGTACAGTGAGCCCCTAAATCCACTTTATTTCCTCACTTTTAGAGAGAAACTTGTAATAGGTGCAGTAACGATTCCTTGGGTATCAGAGGCAATAAATGTTGCACCAGATAGCAGGCCACTCAAAATGAGGGACTTAGGGCCAGATTTAGAACTTGGCGGACCGGTTACTCCATCACAACGGTGACGGATATCTTATCCACCAAAATCTAATTCCCACTATACCTTATGGGATTTAGATTTCGGTGAACGGGAAAGTCGTCCCTTGATCATTTTGCATGGTATGAGCATCTGTGTTGAAATTTTACTGTCAGACTGGGACAGAAAGTAGGCTGTGGGCACCAAAGTAAAAGTGACCCCTATGAGCTAATCAGATAGCTAAAGAAATTGGCCCATGTTTATAAAGAAGGGTAGTTTTGAAACTGTAGAGACACACAGCATGTGTTTTGCAACGTATGGGCAGGGCCGCTGGAATTATGTGACAGGAGAGGGCCAAATTATGCTGCAGAGTTGATTAAATTATACAGCAAGAAAAGGCAAATTTTGCGGCATAATGCGCCACTTTTTGTGATATTGTTACATCATTATTTTGTCATTTTTACATCTATTAACAATGTTTAGGCATTGGTTGCACCTCGTTAGAAGCAGTCAATTATAGCAACAAGCAACAGAAAGGTGATCAGTCAAACTTTGCAAAGGGCCTTCCACTGTGCTGCAACATGTTCCCCTCGTTTTTATTACCTTTTGAACTGTTTGCGCTAGAACCAATTTTTTTGTTAAAATCTGGAAATTAGGCAGCAGATGATGATTAAAATGGCCAATGCTGCAAATCTTTAACTATGTGAAAATCGATGCAACCGCACACTCGCATAATTCCATTGACAATAGGTTTAGGAGATTTATACATTTGTGCTTGCTGCAGACAACATTTGAGGTAATATCAGGGAAATCAACAGTAAAAAAACATTCACCAGAGCACTAAACAGGCCCCAAAACTGTAAACAAAATGGCATACACTCTGGCCTGTCACTCTAAACCTTCTGGTACTGCTGGATTGCACTATGGATCAGTCCGACCCCAGTTACTGTACTTTGGTTGGAGGACTCAGTGACACTTGTATTTCAGTTGCTTGATCAAAGAGTGTTCTGATCTTGGTTAAAATTCACTAGCAGAAAGTATTCACACCATACTGTTGGAAGCAGAGTTTGGCAGCAGCTCACCCTCTTGTGTCTTGTGGGTGCCTGGAGAGTCTAGCACCTACTTATAGGATGCGGCCCTCTGCACGCCAAGTGGTGTGAACATACCTTAGGTATGCTGCACTGCCACCCTCTCACAAACCCTGCATTAAAAGGGAGGTCAACGAATTAGGAAGCCTGCCATCTTGAGTGTGGGGACACTGAGGTTTAAGCCATGATCAGATGTCAAATCGTCTCTATGTGAGAGCTCAGCGTTCTGAGTGGGGAGGGTGTCCTATCTCCTGAAAAGTGAAATTAATTTTAAATTCATAGATTTGTTGACAACCTGTGAAATGTTCAAAGGGGGTAAGGCTTTTATCTAAATTGTTCTTTAGGTACAACATTTCGTTCAATATGTTAAATTCATGTAAACAATAGCACACTGGGTTGCTCAAAATAAAAAATGTTCTTACCCAATAATAATAATACATTTCTGTTTCTCCCAATGCAAAACTACCCTTACTTCTCATAGAAGTTTCACTGTAAAAGAAGCCTTCTTAAAAAAAAGAGAGATTTATGAAAGCTTCCAATGCCGAAATGTATGTTTTGTGCATGAGAGTAAAATTAATTTGTTCGCAGTTAAAAAAAACACACTGAGGCTAGGAGCGAACCACCCAAAAAAAAATTCGAAACTGCTTAGCCTGGCTTTGCAATATCCCATTGACGGTGAGTTGCAAAAATGGCGTGCGTAGAATTACAATCCCATAATAGCCTATGGAGATTGCAATACGTCAGACGGGATTTCCGTCACATTTGTAACAGAGTAACCCAGGCCCTTAGATAGCTATAAAAGTTGCCCATGTTTGCGATTTGGAGCAGTTTGGAATCTGCAAAGGCATGCTGTGGAGGAGTTTTGCAAAGTATGAAAGACTGCATGGATTTGAGCTTACTGTAGGACATGTTTGTTTTAATATCAGGGAAACCAACCCTAAATAAAGGCCCAGCAGACCATAAATCAGGCACACAAACAGCCAAAATACGGGTCACACACTGACCAGTCAGACCAACCCACTGAGCACGGCATGATAGCCTTATCGACCTGCCCACCCTTGCATCCACCATCCTTTAGCAGTAGAGGGCATAGACTTCAATCTTCATCTCTTCACCGGTCTGATCTGAATATGTCTTCCTACTTCAAGGGTCCTGATTTGAATAACGGGCAACAACACTGATGAGGGCCCCTTGCAGTCTCTATCTGAGCTGCCAAGACAGCTATACCTGGAAGCGGCTATTGTTGATACAGAGACCCCACAGCCCGGGCCTACAGAGCCCGCTCTGATAAATGCCACTTTTGGAGCAAATTTGGTGGATGTTCGAGAGACTGAGATTAATTGTCGCCTCTCCTGTAGGTTTGACGGGAAGGATTAAAGATACAGCGTCTTCTCTGGGGTCTTTGTAATTGCTTCTCGCGGATGCGCCGACTTGATTAGACCACTTGAGCTTCAATGGCATGGTCTAATGACGGTGGGACCACTCCAGGCAATTACATCCCCTTTCATCCGCGAGCTCCATCCATTATCCGCATGCTCTGATGCCAGTAATTGTAAACGGGATCTGGAGGAGCTGTGAAAGCAGGTATAGCGACCCTGCCAGGGAGGAACACCATGTTTCAGTGAAGTTTATTTCTTTCCTGTTGGAAAGGTATTTCATTTTGTTTTTCCCCACAAAAAGAGCATTAATCGTAAGCTATAAAGGTATAGTTTCCCATTTTATAGAGCACGGGTCAAGTGACCTCAATTTACACTAAAATAAACCGAGAGTAACAGAAAACAAGAATACATATATACGAATAGACTAACATTCAGGTGAAAAAAGTGAAACACAGGTAATTATTTTTTTGCAAAGAAAAACTAGGGTTAGCGGTAGTGCATGGAACTATGGTCCAAAATGAATACTGTTTCTAGTGTTTGTTAGATATCAACCTAATAGGAGGTGGGAGGAGAGAGACCGAAGGGCTTGATGATTAAAATATAAGCTACTGCTGTAAGTGGTCAGAAACAGAATGAAATAAAAAAAAAATATATATTTTATCCCTCCACTTGAATGTTTCAAGGATGAAGACTTAGGGGGTCATTCTGACCCGGGCGGGCGGCGGACGCCGCTCGCCTGGCGGGAACCGCCAAATGGCCGCTCCGCGGTCAGAAGACCGCGGAGGCCATTCTGACTTTCCCGCTGGGCCGGCGGGCGCCCGCCAAAGGAGCACCTGCCGGCCCAGGGGGAAAGGCCCTGCAACACAGAGGCCGGCTCCGAATGCAGCCGGCGGTGTTGCAGGGGTGCGACGGGTGCAGTTGCACCCGTCGCGATTTTCACTGTCTGCTATGCAGACAGTGAAAATCATGCTGGGGCCCTGTTAGGGGGCCCCTGCACTGCCCATGCCAGTGGCATGGGCAGTGCAGGGGCCACCAGGGACCCCACGACACCCGTTCCCGCCATCCTGTTCCTGGCGGTCAAAACCGCCAGAAACAGGCTGGCGGGAAGGGGGTCAGAATCCCCATGGCAGCGCTGCTTGCAGCGCCGCCATGGAGGTTCAGCCCAGCTAGGGGAAATCCGGCGGGAAACCGCCGGATCCCCTTTTCTGACCGCGGCTTTACCGCCGCGGTCAGAATGGGCACTGAAGCACCGCCAGCCTGTTGGCGGTGCTTCCGTTGCCCGCGGCCCTGGCGGTCTTGGACCGCCAGGGTCGGAATGAGGGCCTTAGTGCCACATGTACAAAGCATATCCCTAGTCCCAAACAGGATGATATGCAGAATCGGGCTGTTTGCGTCTTGAAAAATGCTTTTTGGGATGTACAAAGCCCAAATTGCAATCTTAGCTTGTTACCGAATCACAGTTTGCGTTTTGCGATTTGGTATTAGGAAGTGGCGTGTTCAGGGCATCCCTTCCTAATGCAAATCCGAATGGTATGTGTGATTGCTTTGTGACCGTGAATGAAGTTGCAAAACAATCGCAGTTAAAACCAATTTCAAATTAGTGTTAACCAGTGCTTAATTTGTGCCGCGGTTTCGTGTGCCAGTCACCAGCGCTTATTTTTGAGGGCCGGCACTTATTCTTCTGTCTCAAGCATTTTCTGAGAGCAGAAGACAATTATGGGAAAGGCCAAGGAAGAGAAAAACGAAAAAGCGTCACAAAAGGAGAAAACAGAAAACTGCAAGAGTGAGCTAAAGGGGCATGGAGTGGCAGTAAATTAATTAAAGAGGCCCAAGATGCCTTCAGGATTACTCTGCCTCAGTATTCCGAGCTCGCACATTTAATTACAGTAGCTGTTTGTTTCTGAGAAGGGCTTTGGGCACCAACACGTTTTAATTTAGAAATTAAGCACTAATGTTAACCCATTCGTAAACGGGAAAAGGTACCCCTTACCCTTTGTGAATGGTAGCAATAAAAAAAATTTCAGAGCAGGCAGTGGTCCCATGAACCACTGCCTACTTTGAAAAAATCAAAAGAAAACATTTCATTTTTCCTTTTGAAATGCATCCTGTTTTCCTTTCAAGAAAATGAGATGCAAAAACAAAAAACGGCTTTATTGAAGCAGTCACAAACATGATGGTCTGCTGACCCCAGCAGTACACCATCCCCGTGAGTGCGGCCATTCCCAATGAGGTCACACATTGCAACCTACCTCATGAATATCATAGGTCATTTGCGACCCCATTGGGAATCGTAAACAGTGTGCTTAACAGTGTTGTACATTTTGTTTTGCGACTCGCAAACGGATCGCAAACTGCGATTTGCAAAATAACATTTCGAACATCTGGCCCTTAGTTTTAGAAAGTGCTTGGGCAGGGAAGGGGCAGCACACAAAATAAAAGTAAAGGAAAGGAAAATATATATATATGTAGTTAGAAAAGACGAGAAAACAACATAGGAACATGGTTTTGACGGTCCCTACTAAAACCAGACGTTGTAAATGTAACATGAGCTATTAAGGAATGTAAGGCCACATGTACAAAGCATTTTTCTAGTTGCAAACGGGACGATTTGCAGAATCGGCCTGTTTGTGACCAGAAAAATGCTTTTAGGGGTGTAAAAAGCCCAAAGCGTGATTCAGTAACTTGTTACCGAATCGCAGTTTGGGTTTTGAGTTTCGACTTTAGGAAGGGAGGTGTTCAGGGCATCCCTTCCTAATACCGAATCTGAGTGGTATGTATGATTGTTTTGTGACTGTGAATGCAATTGCAAAACAATCACAGTTAGCACCAATTTAAAATTGGTGTTAAACCATCCGCAAAGAGGAAGGGGTCCCCAAGGGACCCCTTCCCTTTTGTTAATGCATGCGAAAACGTTTTTTAACAGCAGGCAGTGGTCCAATGGTCCACTGCCTACTCTTAAAAAATGAAACTGAAACGTTTATTTTTTTCTTTTTAAAAGTCATCCAATTTTCCCTAAAGGAAAATGGGCTATGTTTAAAAATAATATAGCTTTATTTAAAGGAAATCACAGTCATGGTGGTCTGCTGACCCCAGCAGGCCACCATCCGTCTGATTTTTGCGATTCCAAGGGGGTCACAAATTGAGAACTACCTCATTATTACTAATGAGGTAGGTCTGTTTGCCACCCACTGGGAATCACAAAATAAACTAAATGGAGTATCTTACATTTGGAATTGAGATTTCCTAATTGCGATTGGCATAGAATCGCAATTCCAAATGTTCGTACATGTGGTCCCTGAGCATGGAAAACAGCAAAATGGTGAAAAAAAAACAAGGACCACCTTTAGAGTTTCAAAGGTGGAAATTGCCTCCCACTCCACCATTTTCAAGAATTTCCTACCACCTTGACAGTGCTCCTCCACGTTGGAGAACTTTCTCCACCAAAGTGTCTGTGTTGTTGTCATGAAGGGAATCACATTTGAGGTAAGTCTCCATGTAAATTCCACCAATGCCTGTCTCAGAGGATGGAATGTTTGCCACCACATGGGTGCGCTGCAAATATACCCTCCAAGTGTGGGTACATTTTACCTGTCGACATATCTGGACCTCTAAAACTTTAAGGTGTATTTGCCAACAGGTGAGGGACACCAAGCCTACCTTTAACATTAACTTTAACATCAATGGTGTCTGATTGTGCACTCTAGATCATGCAACCAGCTCACTGCCATTTATGCCAGAGTTACCTCTAAACACTTGTTGGACCCAAAGGTGGAGCCAGAGGAGCCACCATAAGTGGAATGTGTGCTAACTCTGAAACTCAAAATACAGCGGCGGGACTGCCAAAAGTGCAAAGACTGGATGTGACATTTTCAGGTAGATATCCTGTTGCTGATAGCCTCTAAAGCAGGCTGTAATTATTTTGTTGGGCATTTCGAGAAGGGGAAACAGCCTTTACCACACAGGCATTACGATGTAATACCTTTATCACGCATCAATTACCTCACAATGCCTTTCCCATGCATTACTTTTACCACACATAGTTATCACACATATGCCTTTATCATGCATGCCTTTATAATGAAATGGTAAGTATATATACGTTAAGTTTGTATATAGATAGACAGACAAACAAGAAGATAGATAGATAGATAGATAGATAGATAGATAGATAGATAGATAGATAGATAGATAGATAGATTAAGGGTGTTTTCGGTTATAGTGGTGGGTAAGGGAATGGGGTAGTAACTGTGGTTTTGGGGTTTAGGGGTGGCTGAGGGAATTGGGTGGTAAGGGTGTTTTTAGAGTTTAGGGGTGAGTAAGGAAATTGGGTGGTAAGGGTGTTTTTAGGGTTTAGTCATGGTTAATAGAATTGGGTGGTAACGATGTTTTAAGGTTTTGGGGTGGCTAAGGGAATTGGGTAGTAAGGGTGTTTTTAAGGTCTAGTGGTGGGTAAGGGAAAAGGGTGGTAACAGTGGTTTTAGGGGTTTGGGGCGGTTGAGGGAATTGGGTGGTAAGGGTGTTTTTAGGGTTGGGTAACCAATTCAGTGGTGAAGATGTTTTAGGGTTTAGGGATGAATGAAGAAATAGGGTGGTAAGGGTGTTTTTATGGTTTAGGGGTGGGTAAGAGAAATTGGTAGGAAGTGTGTTCTGAGGGCGTAGGGGTGAGTAAAGGAATTGGGTGGTGAGGGTTTTGTAGGATTTATGTGTGGGTACGGGAATTGGGTGGTAAAGGTGTCTGAAGGTATTAGGGGTAAGTAAGGGAATTGGGTTGGGTGGGTAAGGGAATTGAGTTCCCCCTCAATTAAAAAAAGTAAGTATTATATTTCTATAAACACACACATTGATCTATTTGTAGGGTTTTCACTTACTTGACATATTCTTACCTTGCATTGTTAAGGCATGCATGGTAAAGGTATATGCATGGTACAGGTTTGTGCGATAAAGGCAATGCACCATAAGTGCATTGTGTTGTAACTGATGTGTGGCAAAGGTGTGCATTTCACATGCTTGTGTACTAAAGTTATTTAACTTCTGAGAAGGGCTTTGGTAAAGAGGGATCCAATGCTGGAGTGTGCACTGTCACAGATGGATAGGGATGGCGATTTAGGCGTGGTCTAAAAAGCAGTCTTCTGGCTCAGTAAAGTTCTGGTGCAAAACTTTCATCTACAGTATAGATAGCAAGACCCCATCAAATAATAGTTCTATAAGGTTAGCTACATTGTTTGGTCAAGCAATGTAAAGAGGGAATCCAGTGTTTAGAAAAGTCAAGACTTTCCGAGATGCCCCAATGCAGCCAACGTACATGGGGACATTGGTCATTGGGTTACCTGGCAGTTTCTCTAAGGTGTTTTTGCTTTTTTTGAATTTGAAGCTGCTTTTCTCCCCCGAGCATAGAGGGTCACATAGCTTAGCCTTAGAAAAGATCAGTGTTATCTTATGATTTTTGGGTACCTGTGGCAAAACATACTTTAAGGGGCACATCTTTGTATGTTATTACCTATTTCTGGCAAATTCAAGCTCCTTGATGCCAAATAGTATAAATTAATACTTTAAAGGTTGATGTACATAAATAGAAGGGGGGTGATATAGAGAACAAAGAAATGTTCACTTTCCCAGGAGCTCCCTAGATCTCTCTGGGCCCTGGGCAATTGCCCACTTTGCCCATGCCTTAAAGTGTCCCTGGAAAAGATGGCTACAGATTTGTCAGGTGGAAACCTCACACTGGTTTTCACATAGTTGGAAAGCTCCAATCGAGGAAAGGTGAGGGGAAAGATGAGAAGATTATGCCTTCATCAGGCCAATAAAGCCACTTTACCTTAGTCTTGTGATGGAATTCAGAAGTTTTTAAGTTCCTTTTCGGTGATTATATCATCTTGCTGTATATAGGTACCATTGGAATAATTCTGTAGAGACTAATTGCTACAAGAAAGACTGGAATCACTAAAACTTAAAAAATGCCCCAGTCTACTGTTCAGAATTAGGACAAACAGAAAGTCCTACCCAGGCTTCTCAAGATTTACAGCACTGTCCCCTTGGGTATGTTAGGTAGCTGGCTCATGCAAAAGCAGGAACCAAGGTTCAGGTAAATTGGACCTCTGTAGACAATGTACAGGCTTTTTCTCATTATGGAAGTAGAGAATAGAGAATCTTCCATTTTAGAAGGGCTACAAAACACATGGTGCTGCAACAAGGCTCTACATAAGTGAACTCTGAGATGGAATGGAAGTATTTTGTAATGCATTAGGGTAGACCTGACAGTCTTAGGGTGGTCTTTCTCCCAACGTTTTGCCTGCCTCCCTCCATTTTCTCACCTTGGTTTTGCTGGTTTTAGGCCTCTGTGCACTTTACCACTGCTAACCAGTGCTAAAGTGCTTGTGCTCTCTCCCTTAAATTATGGTAACATTGGTCTAACCCCAATTGGCACATTTAATTTACTTATAAGTCTCTAGTAAAAAGTAAAAAGTTTTAGATGTCCTGCTAGTGAAAAACTCCCAAATTCATTTTTGACTACAGTGAGGTCTAGTTCTCTCATAGGTAACGTTGGGAATTCCTTATTACACTTTTAAGCTGCAGTTCCTGATTGAGAAGGAATAGCTATGTCATGTTTCATATCATTGCAATGGTAACAATGGTAACAATAAATCTTCTTTACTATTTAAGTTGGATTTAACCATACTATTTTAGAATATATATATTTTATAAAGTGGACATTTCTGTGCTTGCAGCCTGTCTCCAATACACAACTGGGGTGGGTGTGATGACGCAGAAATGAAGGTTTTACATTTATTAGCGCATAAACGTAGTGCTGCAATAATCAAGTGTGACTTTAACCGAACTAATAAAGATTGTACGGGGACAAATGTGCCCTCAGAGTAGTTTGCCAACATTTATAAGCGTGCTTTATATAACGTGATGTATTAGAATTGTACTAATCTGACATAACCGTAAACGTGTGCCATGATTTGCATGTTTGAAATGTTTTAACTTAGCATAACTTTAGTGGAGGCTTCGGCCTAGTTGCCTTGTCTCACGGTTTAGATGATCGTGTTTTTCTAATGTGCTAATAAACGTGTATTCTTGCTTGAAGCTGTACTTTTCCAGTGAGATCGGTTCACATGCTTATCTTTAAGGTTTCGTGCCAGCCTGGCATCTTCTTCTTTGCTCCAAGGTCAATCTGCTGGTGCAGACAATGGACGCTCTGAAAGTGAGTTAATTGGTAAAATATGTTGCAACTTACGTTCCCGACTCCAAGGATAATGTATGCTTAGGTAGAAGCTTGTGAACTGTTGTTTTTGATTGGACAATTTGAAGCCAACCTATGAACCCTCCAATGGAAGACCCTACTGGATTTGAACTGTTGTTTATTTAAACCTGGTGCACAAGAAGAAAGCAGCCATTACCAGCCATTTTTGCCATTGCCATTTTGCAGGACATTACCCATTTGCCATTAGACATTACCCGCCATTTTGCAGGACATTGCAGCCATTATGGCCCATCTTGCCGACTTCGTCATTTTGCCATCTTCTACGATGCCAATTGACATTCGATGAGACTTTGATGCTTTCTCTAATCGAGAGAAAGAGACTTTAAGTAATTCTCGCCCTAGAGACTTTAACTTTGATTTGCCCTTTGCATGAAGTAGTAGTTTGTCCTTTTACCTTGACGCTGTGAGGTAATTGCCCCGTCCACCCTGCCCCTTTGCCCCCGTCCCATGCTGATCAAAACCGGTACCTGTGAGACGAAGACTTCCTTGAATGCTGATTGAATTTGGTAAATATGAAAGAAAATTGTACAATTGCATTGTGTTTCTTTTAGGTAACCAACTGCTGATTTTTGATAAGAGCCCTAGCTAGGAGTTTTCTAAATTAATGTTGCTAAATTGTTTTTGCATGAAGACCCACATGCTGATGCTAATTTGAGGTTAGATGAGGATTCATTTAATGCACGATGCAATTTGAGACCTTGTTATGCTGACTAATGTATGCAATTAGCCCATTACAGATTATAGTTTTAGTGGTTTGCGTTGCTATTATCGAATGCATTGTTATTCAAATGCTGCATAGATCGCATCTTTTCCGCCGTTATGGACAGCTATTAATGTTCATTTACATATATCATTTGGTGTTGAGACACATTTATATCGTGCTAGCTTTGTTAATATAGGGAAATAAATGCATTAACTTTGAATAAACTGGTGTGGTTATTCATGGCCGAAAGGTCATGGTTCGCCGAAATGTTTTCTGGATTAATTGTGAAGTGTTATGTTGATCAGGGCATTGCTTATGTTCGTTATTGATTATTGATTTGATTAAATTGATTACTCTCGGGTGAAGAGAGCCCCACTTGGTCAAAATATTCATCGACCTAAGAGCGTCCAGATACAGGTAATTTATTAGGTACGGAACGCTCTATCAGTAGATGGTAGCAGAGGATGGTTTCGCACTTTGGGACCCCACTCGAGAGATATATGGTGTTGAATTAATGGTTTCGCCCTTTGGGACCCCACTCGAGAAGTATATGGTGTTGAATTAGATTTTTCTTGGGTAAAACAGATTGAGAGAATGATGATGCCCTAAGTTCCCCGCGACTTTCCCGGGATCTCGGAGCTTGCGAATGGAGAGAATGGAGGTGTGAAATCGGCGTTGGCGGTACTAGTGATGGTATGAGTGAAGTTAGGATTTTGCGCTTGCACAGCTTATTGCCGCAGATTGTTTGAAAAGGTTGCGAGGATTTTAGAGAATAGCGGAGGTGCGACTCCGAGTGTGAGAGTAGGGAAGTCGTCGAACTTCATGTGCATGTGGCGCTTTGTGCAGAAAAAGGTCCACGTGGTTGTTGTTGTTGAGACGGGCCCTGCGAGGTCAAGAGACTCCGGAGTATGTTGAAAAGTGTATGAGACACTTGTTTTATGTTGTGGTCTGGTCGGTTTAATAGGTTGACCGGGCGTGGTCAACGAGTCGGTACGTGTGTTAAGGGAGTGAAAGAAAACTTCGACTTCGGGCTTTGACAAATTCTAAGTGCACTAGAATAGATCACTGACAAGTTGAGAGCAGAGTCTGCGGGTCAGATTTGCTTGCGAAAGTGGGGACCGAGAAAGATGGAATAACTGCCGAGGCTAGTGAAAAATCCCTAAGGTCCTGAAGCGATTGTGTTACCCTTCCTGTAGTAAACCGACAGATCTGTTTTATTATTATTTGGTTGCTCGCGATACATGCTAGAAGTTGTTATGACAGGAGCTGAGTGAAGGAGGACAAGCAGCGAGGCTTTGTCAGCCGCAGAGTGTGTGAGTGTGACGTCACTAGGAGCCGCGCTGGGATAGGTTGGTTGCAGAGAAGGGTCGCGCACGGATTGGACGCAGTCTGTGGGGCTCGATTGGAAGGGGAAAGGCAAGCGAAGAGTATTCCGGGAATTAAAGTCACTTATTGATTACAAATTTTGTGAAATAAAAGACGAGAAAATGAAATTTTTTAAAGCATTAAAGAGTGCGATGAAGGGGGAGTCTTACATTAAAGCGAGTGTGGGAGAGGAGACGCCACCCGAAGGTACACCAGCTTACATTGTAATGGAGGAAAGGGGGGTAGCTCCGTGCCTTTGGCTAAAGCAATGGCACAAGCTGACAGAGAGGCATGGGAGCGTAGCGTTCCCGATCCATGGGACATTCAATATAAAGATTCTAGAGAATTTGAGATTCGCGATGTACGACATGAAGGTACCTCCAAGGCCAGCACAGTTTGAGGCTCTAGCGATTTGGGAACTAATGGCTAGACAGCAACAGCAAAAGAAGTTCGAGGCCAGGATAAGAAAGGTAGAAAAGACACTAGCGGACGCTAGGTGGGATAAAGCACAGAAGGTGTGGAGGTCAGATATATTGCAGGGGATCAAATTGTTTCCCGCAATTGCTAAGGAAGAAGAGGCGACAGGCAAGAAAGCTACCTGTAAGACAAACAGGAGGTGTTCCAAAGATAGAGAGGACGAGGAAAAGTTAAGGAGAGAAGAAGAGTCAGAGGATGAGGAGTTCATCATGCAATTGCTGAACGACCGTCCACCACCTTATGCAGAGAGTGAACAAGGTCCAAGTACCAGTTCTGCCCCTCCGGCACCGGTACAGAATAATGAAACTCCGAATTCAGAAACGCCATCGGGATCTAAGGACCCGAGTTTACTGTTCACCCCGCAGATACCGCAGGTTAGGAGAATATATCCAGATGTGCCTATATTGAAAACAGCAGAAAATTATCAGCCGCAGGTCCCAAGGTACTACAGCAGTGACAACAGTACGGGAATGATTCTAGATCCAACCGTAATGGGAGTACAGAATGGTCGCAACCCAACATTGGCACAAGCTGAATCAACCCAGTTTTTGATGCCTCAAAAGCAGATGCAAGGGGGAACCGCACATGCTCAGATGACGGGGAGTCAGACGGGCATGCCGGCAATGATGACCCATAGTGTGGGAATGAACATGCCTCAGAACCTGGGGAATGGACAGAACCCAGATGCGATATCCCTACCCATTGCTGTAGGTCCACCAGTACCTTTGTACACTCAGCCTAACTCAGGTATGAGCGGTCAAGGATCAATGGTGCAGAATGGGACGGAAAGGAGGTGCATAGCAAACACTCCAGAGACAACTCCGATAGCGGCTCTGCCAACTGGATCTGGGTCCTTGATGGAGTTTAGTCCCATATGTGCTCAGTCAACAGTGGTGAGGTCGAGTCCCCCACTGATGATACCGCTATCATCGAACACTGAAAAGTTGCCGCAACCATCAATGGCAGTCGATGTGAATGCTACACTGATGGGGTTGAATGCGCAACAGCTGACACAGTGGTACAACAGTCTGAATTCCACACAAAGCTCAGCCAGTGGGAAGGGAGAAGACTATCTGAATAGGATAAGGTTGAACATGGAAGCAGAAGAATTGGTGGAAGGGACTATGGGTTTGAATAGGTTAGAGTCCTACTCGGAAGAAGAGCTGAGGTATCTATGTCCCAGGATTACGGGAGAAGTGAACAAGGTACATAGAAGGTTACAAGAAATAGCTGACAAAAACGGGGTTGAGATAGACAAGACAAAACACTTGAGCAGGAGCTATAGATTGGATTTCGGGACCACAGACTTTGAACACATGAGGTCAGCAGGCATGAAAACGCATCTTAGAGAATTGCTGCAGAGTGCACAAGTGTGGAGGTGCTTAGACAAATGGGAAAGCAGGTGGGCAAAGAAAAAGGAAAAGAAGAAAGACAGTGTCCCAGAGCACAAGGAGAAAAGACCACAGAGTAGTGATGCAATAACCATGTTACCAATGAGGGAGACAGCAGGGGGAAAATTAATACATGTACCGTGGCACAGAAGCGACATTCAGTCTTTTACGGATGATTTTCCCAAACTGAGAGAGAAACCGATTGAATGGTATCAACAGTCTGATAGGTTTGTGAAGCTTGCAAAATGTCTTTGGGAAGACCTGAACACCCTCTTTGAGATTGTGGTTCCGGCAGATTTGTGGGAAGATTGCAAAAGGGCTGTAGGTTGGCCGACAAGTGAACCAGATAGAGATAGGGATACGGGTGCACCATCACCTATGGTAATGAGCTTGGACTATAAGGTGATTGAGCATTTGAAGACGAAGGTTCCTGCGAAAAATGTGGATTGGCAGAAGATTGATCGAACTGCCCAAGAGGCTAAAGAGTCGATTCATGGTTACTATGAGAGGTTGTTGAAGGCGTTCAAGAACTACAGTGGTACGGAAACAATAGAGGCGAAGGACATGCTTCATTTTGTGTTTAGATTTGTGGAAGGGCTGAGACCAGAGATAAGTCAGATGATAAAGACGCATTTGATTTGTTGGCAGTCGAAACCTATTGATGAGGTGTTGAATTATGCGAAATACTGTAGCGACGAAATTGAAGTGAAACAGAAAAGGTTGAAAGAGAAAGTGATGATGATGCAACTTAAAGCAGCTCAGACAGGTTTGCAAGGGTTGCAAGGGTTCCAACAGCAGATACCACAGCCGCAGCCGCAGCCGCAGGAAAATATGGTGTTTCAGCCACAGGCGAGAGGCAGAGGCAGAGGAGGTTTTGGGAGTAATGGTCCGGATTTGAACACTGTTGCGATTCCGAATGGTGTGCAGGCAATGAAAAGGGTGATGCCGTGTCACGTGTGCGGAATCGTCGGACATTGGAAACGCGAGTGCCCGATGGTGGTGCAGGAAGGTGCAGGTGTTGGTCAGCAAAACAATGATGTCAATGCATTCCAGACAATGAGGGGACCGAAAATGAGAGGTCCAAACCCAAATTTTCAGACCATAAATCAGCTGCAAGGATTACAGCCCATGCAGCCGCAGCAGATGCAGATGCCCCGTATGCAGATGACGCAAATGCAGCCAATGCAACAGCAGTTTCCCATGGTACCTATTCAGCAAATGCAAATACCTTTGGCACCAGTGAATCAGCAGCAGGTGATGGTTCCTCCACAGGTCTCAGGTCAGGTGATGAATACAAATGGCACAGTACAACAGTTCCCATTACACAGTGAGAATGGAATAAACAATGTATGGGAGAATGAAAGTTCAGATGAGGAGGGAAATTGTGTGCTTGCAGCATCCTTGGAAGTTGATCAAAAGGGTCCATATGTGGAGGGAAGAGTTATGGGTCATCGTGTTTCATTCTTGGTTGACACAGGAGCCACACGTTCAACTGTAAAGAGCATTGAAGTACCAAATTTGCCACTATCAGGGAAGACAGTTCAAGTAGTGGGAGTAGCAAACAGGTACCTGACGAACCCAATCACAGATCCAGTACAAGTCAGTATTGGTAACTATCAAGGGACACATAGTTTTGTGGTATGTGACTCAAGCCCGATAGCACTGTTAGGGAGAGATCTATTGTGCAAATTGGGATGTTCGATTATGTGTTCGGACGATGGAATTAGAATTCAAACGAGCAGTGAGGGGGAAGAAGAGGACAGTGTAGAAGGGGATGAGATGGAAACTGTCGATGAAGAATATCCTCTGATTAACCTTTTTCCGATGATAACTGAAGAAGATATTCCAGCTGAACTACGGGAAACAGTCGGAAAGGAAGTGTGGGATATGACAGGAAAAGAGGTGGGATTGGTGAAAGGAGTGGAACCAGTGAAAGTGACCATAAAACCCAATGTAACATTTCCCCAGACCCCACAATACCACATGGCACAAGACACCCTCATGAAAGTCGCCCAACTCATTGACGAGTTTGTAAAACAGGGAGTACTGAAAGAAGTGTTAATCAGTCCATGTAATTCACCAATCATGGGACTAATAAAGCCGAGTGGAAAGGTCCGAATAGTGCAGGACTTGAGGAAAATAAATGACATCATAGTCAAATGCTGCCCTGTAGTACCGAATCCAGCTGTGATAATGTTTCAAATCCCTTGCGATGCCGAGTGGTTCTCAGTCATCGACTTGTCACAAGCATTCTTTTCGGTGCCTCTTCATGAGGACAGCCAATTTCTCTTTTGTTTCAAATTCTTAGACAGAGTTTACAGTTGGTGTCGAATTCCTCAAGGGTTTTCTGAGTCACCGTCAATTTTCAATCAGATTCTAAAGAAAGACTTGGAAGCATTAGAATTGCCATTCGAGTCAACCCTAGTACAGTACATTGATGACTTACTGATTGCATCTAAGACAGAAAGTGGCTGCACAGCCGACACCATTGCTCTACTGAACCATTTGGGAAGGAATGGACACAAGGTGTCTCCTTCAAAGTTGCAGTTCTGTCAGAAGAAAGTGAAATACTTGGGTCATCAAATAGAGAAAGGGTCACAGAGAATAATGAAGGAAAGAATAACAAGTGTACTTCAAATGAGTCCACCAAAGACAAGGAGGGAGGTGAGGAAGTTTTTGGGGATGGTGAGCTACTGTCGCCAGTGGATTCCCAACTTCTCAACTCTAGCGAAGCCTTTACTGAAACTGACCCAGAAGGATGCCTTGGATGAAATTGAGCTGAAAGGAGATGAGATGGATGCTTTTATTGAGTTGAAAGAATGCATGTGCAGGGCTCCAGCTTTAGGTATGCCTGATTTCACAAAGCCTTTCACATTGTTTTGTCATGAACGTGATGCATGTTCTTTGTCTGTCTTGACCCAAGACCATGGTGGCATAAACAGACCAGTAGCGTATTTTTCAGCTACTTTGGATCCGGTCGCAGCAGCACTTCCAGGGTGTTTGCGCGCCGTAGCAGCAGTTGGTATCAGCCTCACTCAGAGTGAAGGAATAGTGATGGGACACCCATTAACAGTCATGGTCCCTCACTCAGTTGAGATACTTTTGACCCGCTCCCGAACTCAACACATGACTGGAGCAAGACTCACAAGGTATGAAACAATAATTCTGGGCTCACCGAATGTGCAGCTGAAAAGGTGCACTACGTTGAATCCAGCAACCTTGCTTCCCGGTGAAAATGCTGAAATTGAGAACGCTGAAGACGTCGAGCATGACTGCCTTCAGGTGACTGAATTTTGCACAAAACCCCGACCTGACATTAAGGATACTAAGCTTTATGAAAATGACCAAATTGTTTTTGTTGATGGGTCATGTTTAAGAGATGCATTGGGAATTTTGAAAGCAGGACATGCTGTATGTACTGTAACAGGTGTCTTGGAAGCGACCTGGCTTCAAGGAGTCTATTCTGCACAAGTAGCAGAGCTTGTAGCCCTTACAAGAGCATGCCAACTGTCTACATTGATGAAGGTTACCATTTACACTGATAGTCAGTACGGGTTTGGAATTGTGCACGACTTTGGGCAACTATGGTCACAGAGAGGTTTCCTGACTTCTTCAGGGTCCCCAGTGAAAAACGGGGAGAGAATAAGGGAATTGTTACACGCCATTCAGATGCCAGCCGAAATTGCAGTGGTAAAGTGTAGTGCTCATACAAAAGGACAGGACTATGGTGGTCATTCTGACCCTGGCGGTCTTTGACCGCCAGGGCGGAGGACCGCGGGAGCACCGCCGACAGGCCGGCGGTGCTCCAATGGGGATTCCGACCGCGGCGGTAAAGCTGCGGTCGGACCGGCACCACTGGCGGGGTCCCGCCAGTGTACCGCCGCCCCATTGAATCCTCCGCCGCGGCGCAGCTTGCTGCACCGCCGCGGGGATTCTGACCCCCCCTACCGCCATCCAGATCCCGGCGGTCGGACCGCCGAGATCCGGATGGCGGTAGGGGGGGTCGCGGGGCCCCTGGGGGCCCCTGCAGTGCCCATGCCACTGGCATGGGCATTGCAGGGGCCCCCGTAAGAGGGCCCCTACATGTATTTCACTGTCTGCTGCGCAGACAGTGAAATACGCGACGGGTGCAACTGCACCCGTCGCACAGCTTCCACTCCGCCGGCTCGATTCCGAGCCGGCTTCATCGTGGAAGCCTCTTTCCCACTGGGCTGGCTGGCGGTCTGAAGGCGACCGCCCGCCAGCCCAGCGGGAAAGTCAGAATTACCGCCGCGGTCTTTCGACCGCGGAACGGTAACCTGACGGCGGGACTTTGGCGGGCGGCCTCCGCCGCCCGCCAAGGTCAGAATGAGGGCCAATGTTTCCCTGGGAAATGCATATGCGGATCAGGTCGCAAGATTTTGTGCCTTGAACTGTATATTGCTCAGGGATGAATGGAATTTGATAAGTGAGCCAGAACTAGAACCAGCTGAAGCATTTGCCTTGAAGGTCGTGGATACAATGGATGAACTAAAAGCATTACAGAATAGCGTCAGGGAGGATGAAAGAGCTTCCTGGATTAAGTCACAATGTACAAAGAGACCAGATGAGTTATGGGTTTCAAATGAAGGAAAATTTGTTTTACCAAATAGTCTCTTATCGCAGCTAGCGCGGTTCTATCATGGGCAGGCTCACCTAGGGAGAGATGCCATGATAAGATTGTTCAAAACTGATTGGTTTAACCCCAGATTTCGTCAAGCTGCAGAAGCAGTTTGCCATCGTTGTGTCATTTGTCAGCAGATGAACCCAGGAAAGGGAACGGTTGTGAACATGAGCCACATTGGCAGAGCGAGTGGCCCGTTCAGCAGAATGCAGATGGACTTTATTGAGATGCCTGTGCATGGAGGTCTGAAGTATGTGTTGGTGATTGTGTGCATTTTTAGTCACTGGATTGAAGCATACCCCACACGTAGAAATGACAGCCTTACAGTTGCAAAACTATTGTTGAGGGAGTTGATACCACGTTTCGGATTCCCGATCTCTTTAGAATCAGATAGGGGAAGTCACTTCAATAACGAGGTGATAAAGTTACTTTGCGCAGCGCTGAACATTGAGCAAAAACTGCATTGTAGCTATCGCCCAGAAGCCTCAGGACTGGTGGAACAGATGAATGGTACACTGAAATCAAGAATGGCGAAAATATGTGCATCGACAAATTTGAAATGGCCTGACGCATTGCCTTTGGTGTTAATGTCAATGAGAAACACCCCTGACAGAAAGACTGGATTGTCCCCGCACGAAATTCTCATGGGCAGGGCCATGAGACTTCCTGCAGTTCCCGCAAACGCGCTTTTGAATATTACAGATGATATGGTGTTAGACTACTGCAAAGGTCTGGCTGACGTGGTTCGCTCTTTCTCTCACCAGGTGGAAGCAACCACCTTGCCACCGATCCAAGGTCCAGGACACACACTGAAAGCAGGTGACTGGGTCGTGATAAAGAAGCACGTGAGGAAGTCGTGTCTGGAACCCCGTTGGAAAGGCCCTTTCCAGGTGATCCTGACGACCACTACCGCTGTGAAGTGTGCGGGAGTTCCCAACTGGATTCACGCCAGTCATACAAAGAAAGTGTTGTGTCCCACAGATGAGGAAGTTGAAGCGCTGAAACTGCCAGTACCTGATAACAAAGTGCCGAGCGTTGAGACAGAGCAAAACAGAACTAGAAGCGAACAGGCAGAAATAGAGGAGAGAGAAATATTCTCTGAGGACGAAACAACCGATTCACTTGGGGAAGACCAAGGAGAAACCTCAGACAGCGACGAAGCAGCTGAAGGTAACAAAGAGCCTGAAGCAGCTGAAAGTGACAAAGAGCCTGAAGAAAGTAACGGTGACAAAGGGCTCGAAAGAGGTGAAGAAGCAGGAGAGCCTGATCAGAGGAGGGCTTTCCCAGAAGCAGACGGTACAGAAAAAGAAAAGGAAAACCTGATTGACTCCCCAGAAGGAGGGGACAAGGCAGAACAGAGCGAAACTGTTCAAACTTCTTCAGAAGAGATCGCAGGTCCATCAAGTGGACACAGTGCAAAGAGAAGACAAAGTATATCACCAGTAAAACTAAGAACTAGAGAAACGTTGGACGACAGTGAAGGGCCAAGAGTGAAAGAGAAAAGAAAGGAAGTGTCTGTCGTGGTACCAACATCAAGTGAAGAAAAAGACTTGGCCAAAGAGGAAAGTACCAGTGAGACAGAATCAAAGAGAGATGCAAAATTGAAAAGGAAAAGGATACCAAACAGGAGATATTCCGGTCCAGAATGGGCATATGTAGTCAATGACGATTGGACTGACGAATTTGTATCTCTTAGCCTCGAGAACGAAGAAGAAGAGATACCAATAGAAAAGAAAAGTTTTATGGACGCTATTGATTGAAAAAAAAAAAACAAAAAAAAACTGATAAATGACATTGCTTGCTATAATCTAACGTGATACAACCAGCTGAGACATTGCTAAACCGGATGAGACATTTGCTAGCTTGATAAGACTTTGATAACCTGATTGACTCTTCAACCCGATTTGAGACAACGTTGCTAACTGATAAAAGACTGAGTTATTGAACTGATAAAAGACTGAGTTATTGATTGAACTGAAGAAAAAAAAAAAAAAAGACTGAGTTATTGCCGAATTGAGACAAATGCTGCTAACCAATAAGTGACTGGGCTCCTGAAGAGGACTGTGTGAACATTGCGCTCGTTCAGCTTTGTAACTAATTGCTAAATCGTTTCTTTTATAAGTGCTTCTAGCTCTCTGATTCTATACAGATCATGACTAAGTACGCTACACAAAACAGTAGAGTGAAATATTGTAAATATGCATGTATAGGCTTGATAACTGCATGTGTACTAATAATAATGGCAATAGTGCTTGCAATGCATGCTAAGAGTGAGAATGAGAAAATTGATGCTTCTACTTCTGCTCCTGTTACTGTCACTGACCTAACCGCATTGAAAAGACTAGAATTAGATGAGAGACACTTGCATGATAAGAAGGAACTTTCGTATAATGTTTTCTATCGCCTACTAACAGAATATGTTGAGACTATGGATGCGAAAGATTGTTATGTGTGTACACAGATACCGACATCGGTAACGGAAGGGGTGACTTATCACCACATGCCTCTTACATATGGGATTACATGTAGTATAGTAACTTCTAGATTTTATGGTCAAACTAACATACAGTATTTTTATTCAAATTATGATGTTACCTTTGCATATGTTCCTATAATAACGCAATTAAGCCAGATTGCTAAGGATTGGGATGCAAAAATAATGAGGGAATTTTTCGAGCCAATGCAACCTTTTGAAACAGCTCACGCTCATAGGGAAAATCTTACCTGCTCCCTCTCTGCAGTAGAAATAAGCTTTTTAGATCGCACAGATGATAGAAGGGCACAAATGAATGCGAAATTAGAAAAAGAGCTAAGTAAGAGGACTTCAGTAGATAATTATGCTTTTGCCGCAATAAAAACACAAGGGAAAATAGTTTTAGACGCTTGGCATGTAGGGAAATTTTGTATATATCGTGGTGAATCTTATTATGATAACATTTTCGTGGGAGCGAGTGAATGTAAACATACGTTTATCTTTAAGGCCAAATGGACATTCATGTTGAACGGACTTGACCCTGTCATACCAGGTGTATATTACATTTGAGGGCATAATGCCTATTATCGTCTTCCAAAGGGATGGTGGGGGAGATGTTATTTGGGTATAGTGTTCCCAAAGGTTTATCAACTGGATGACCTATCGATGATTCCAAAGACGTCTGGATCCCATGGTATCCAGAAAAGAGAGACCGCAGCTGCTGTGGTAGGAGATATATTTGGAGCCATGATTCCTTCATTGGGAGTTGTGTTGAATTCCATCAAAATAAGAAAGTTGTCTACTATAGTGGATACATGTTGACAAAGTTTTCAGGTGCTATAATCCTGATGGATGCTGAACTTGCAGCATAAAGAGCTATGACTCTTCAAAACAGGCTTGCCCTAGACATTCTTTTAGCAAAGGATGGCGGCGTTTGCAAAATGCTTGGTGCGCGTCACTGTTGCACGTATATTCCAGACAACAGTGTGAAGATTAAAACAATGCTTGCAAATCTAACAAAAGAGAGTGCAGACTTGAAGGAATTGAAAGAACCAGGAGTTTGGGAGAAGGTTGGAAAGGGAATTGCTTCAGTGGGAAATTGGCTTGGTAGCATTTGGAATGGAATATTACTAAAAATAATACAGGGAATACTAATAGTACTAATTTGCATTTTTGGGATTTGGGGAATAAAAAGGGGAATACTAATGATCATGGCAAGAATTAAGAGAAGGAAGGAAGAGAAAATGATGAAAAGAATGGCAGAAGAATACAAGGCAAGAACAAGGGGAACTAAAAGGCAGAGAGAACTGACAGAATTTTAATGGAATAAAATTTGTGGGAATAGTTTGTGTGATGACAAGTAGTCATCAGAGGAGGGATTGATGACGCAGAAATGAAGGTTTTACATTTATTAGCGCATAAACGTAGTGCTGCAATAATCAAGTGTGACTTTAACCGAACTAATAAAGATTGTACGGGGACAAATGTGCCCTCAGAGTAGTTTGCCAACATTTATAAGCGTGCTTTATATAACGTGATGTATTAGAATTGTACTAATCTGACATAACCGTAAACGTGTGCCATGATTTGCTTGTTTGAAATGTTTTAACTTAGCATAACTTTAGTGGAGGCTTCGGCCTAGTTGCCTTGTCTCACGGTTTAGATGCTCGTGTTTTTCTAATGTGCTAATAAACGTGTATTCTTGCTTGAAGCTGTACTTTTCCAGTGAGATCGGTTCACATGCTTATCTTTAAGGTTTCGTGCCAGCCTGGCATCTTCTTCTTTGCTCCAAGGTCAATCTGCAGGTGCAGACAATGGACGCTCTGAAAGTGAGTTAATTGGTAAAATATGTTGCAACTTACGTTCCCGACTCCAAGGATAATGTATGCTTAGGTAGAAGCTTGTGAACTGTTGTTTTTGATTGGACAATTTGAAGCCAACCTATGAACCCTCCAATGGAAGACCCTACTGGATTTGAACTGTTGTTTATTTAAACCTGGTGCACAAGAAGAAAGCAGCCATTACCAGCCATTTTTGCCATTGCCATTTTGCAGGACATTACCCATTTGCCATTAGACATTACCCGCCATTTTGCAGGACATTGCAGCCATTATGGCCCATCTTGCCGACTTCGTCATTTTGCCATCTTCTACGATGCCAATTGATATTCGATGAGACTTTGATGCTTTCTCTAATCGAGAGAAAGAGACTTTAAGTAATTCTCGCCCTAGAGACTTTAACTTTGATTTGCCCTTTGCATGAAGTAGTAGTTTGTCCTTTTACCTTGCCGCTGTGAGGTAATTGCCCCGTCCACCCTGCCCCTTTGCCCCCATCCCATGCTGATCAAAACCGGTACCTGTGAGACGAAGACTTCCTTGAATGCTGATTGAATTTGGTAAATATGAAAGAAAATTGTACAATTGCATTGTGTTTCTTTTAGGTAACCAACTGCTGATTTTTGATAAGAGCCCTAGCTAGGAGTTTTCTAAATTAATGTTGCTAAATTGTTTTTGCATGAAGACCCATATGCTGATGCTAATTTGAGGTTAGATGAGGATTCATTTAATGCACGATGCAATTTGAGACCTTGTTATGCTGACTAATGTATGCAATTAGCCCATTACAGATTATAGTTTTAGTGGTTTGCGTTGCTATTATCGAATGCATTGTTATTCAAATGCTGCATAGATCGCATCTTTTCCGCCGTTATGGACAGCTATTAATGTTCATTTACGTATATCATTTGGTGTTGAGACACATTTATATCGTGCTAGCTTTGTTAATATAGGGAAATAAATGCATTAACTTTGAATAAACTGGTGTGGTTATTCATGGCCGAAAGGTCATGGTTCGCCGAAATGTTTTCTGGATTAATTGTGAAGTGTTATGTTGATCAGGGCATTGCTTATGTTCGTTATTGATTATTGATTTGATTAAATTGATTACTCTCGGGTGAAGAGAGCCCCACTTGGTCAAAAGATTCATCGACCTAAGAGCGTCCAGATACAGGTAATTTATTAGGTACGGAACGCTCTATCAGGTGACAGCTACACTTTGTGAGTTCCCTGTTGAGAGCCACAAACACAGGAAGTTTAGGTGTGTCTGAGAACTCATCTGCATTCTGATGGCTCTTCCTGGGAAGGAAGGGAGGGGAGGGCTGACACACCTGAATAGGCAGTGCCTTTCCACACACAGAGGGCTGATTCCTCCCTACTGATAGTCTGGAGGCATAGATGAGAAGAAAATACCTCTGTGCCCTTCAAATACCCTTCTTTGAAGTCTCCACTTCAAAGGCACATCTGGGTATAAGTACTGGGTCACAGACCCCACCAAGATAGCACACTTCTGGACCTGTAAAGACTCTCCCAGGAAGAAGGACTGCTGTGCTGCTTAAAGGATTGCTACTCTGCTGGATCCTTGCCCTGCTGGACTCTTGCCTTACTGATCTGACCTTCTGTCTGCTGTGTCCCTACCTGGGTGAGAAGGGCTGGACCTGCACCTCTTGAACCCAGAGTGACTCCGAGGGCTTGCCGGCTTACCTCCTGTTTTCAAAAGTCTCAAAGACACAAAAGACTTAAAACAATCCTGCTACAGCCTGTGGATTCTGTCAACTGTGGGTCCTGCATTGTCAAGAAGCGCCACCCCACCCTAGGCCCTTGGAAGGGGGGTTTTCTGGCTGCTCCTGCAAGTAACTGTGCATTGACTTTGTTGCGCCGATTGGAACCGATGCATCACCTTCACCGTTGATGCTTCACTCCTGCATCGCTGCTGCTGTGAGGATTGAGGAGACTGCCTCACCGTCTACGACAGCATGCCGCTGCTGCAATGTTAGGAGCACTGCATTACCGACTGCACAGTGTATCGCCAACCCCGCCGTGGCCTGAAATCGGCGCATCGCTTTCATCATCTGGATCAATGCTGAGCATCAATCTTGTTGCACTAATCGGAACCGATGCATCTCAAGGACCAAGGTCCCCTTGCTCAGTGGGCCCTGTGTGAGTCTTGTGGCTGGCCTGTGCTCCATCACTGTTAGTCTACATTTTTTACTTTGGCCTGGTCTTGCGTGACCAGATAGCCCCTGTTGCCACTTTCTGCTTATACGCACTTGAGTTTCATTTATTCTTTAAAAATGTATATCTTGATGTTTACTTATGGGATCCTTGTTGTTTCAGTCTTGTTTCACTCATAAAATTAAGTTATGGTTTTCTGACCAGGTGCTTTGTCTTTTTGTGTGGTGTAGTCACAGTTTTACTGTTTGAATTGTTGCACAAATAACTTTACACATTGCCTCTTATGTTAAGCCTGACTGCTCTGTGTCAAACTACCAGAGGGTGAACACAGGTTAATTTAGGATGTATATCTGACTTACTCTAACTAGAATGGTTGTCCCTACTTGGACAGGGTGCATACCTCTGTCAACTAAAGAACCAATTTCTAACAATTAATACATAAATCACTTCTGCAGGAAAGTGGCCTCAGGAAATTCTATTGAGACTTTTGTTAAGCTACTCAAGTCTAGCGAAAACCTTCAAGTAAATTTAACATTGAGGGAAACTTATTTATATTATAGTCCACAATATCTAGTATGCACCCAGAAGGAAATTACATTAGCCGGGCAAGATAGGTTGGGGCACCAGTGATGGTTTTAGAATTAGCAAGGTTGGAGTACTTACCATCAAGTAAAATAGGAGTAATCTTCTACATAACAAGTGCAAATGATCTCTTTCTGTGTCAGATAGGCTACTAAAAGACTTTACCATGCATATGTTAAAATTGATTTAGCCCAAAGCAGACCAAGAGCTGCTTGTGTATTCACTAAAGTCAGAATTAGCAATTTACGAGACATTTGGAAACATCTTGTCGAATGTGATCGCATAAGATCACAAGAATAATATTACACATGTACTTTATAACATAAAAATCGATTACACCCATATTGGCAGTATGAAATTAGGCATGAAAATCAGAGAGTTTTCTTTTTATACATGAGCCTACCGGCAACTCTGTGTTTTGCAAGAGCAAACACAACTGCATTAATATGGCATCTCAGAATGTAATTTCTCCCTTGTACTATTTTAAAAGGGCACACTGCTGTACAGAACTAGACAGGTTTCATGTACTAGATAAATTACAACAGCACATTTTATACAGAGCAAAGTTCTCGAGTGCACATCCTTATGTGAGCCCAGGAGAAAGCATATCTCTAATGCTAACTAACAGAGCGCTGTGCTTGTAATGGAAGGGTCTAACATGAGTATCAAATGTTGGTCCAGGATGGTCAGATCCGGGACTGATTTTCTGGCTATCCTCAGAAGACACATTTGCACTAAGTGAAACTGAATTGTTACATTGTCAGCAGTTGTGTGGAAAATCTGGCAAGGTTCCAGCCAGCGCTCCTAGACCTCTGTTTGCTATCACTGAAGTAGACAGAGCCCAAAACCTCTGAAGAAGCAAAGAAAAGCTTACCCCCAGTGGAGTTAAATACTGTTGGAACAGAAAAGGCAATGGGTATGGATGTCCACAAGAAGTCAGATGTCCTCCTAGGCAGATTTCCTCCTTATACATGTTACCTCTAGATTATTAGCAGCAGAAGTTTAAGGCAGAAGCATCAACAAAGTTCATCTGTACTAGCACGGCTCATGTCTGATATACCCTTATGCAGATATGGATCTCCTTGACAGCGTTAGATGTTCTCTTTGCATTATCATCAGCCATTCTAAGCATCTATGGTCAGTTTGGATTTTTAAGTGATATTAAAATGGGGTATAAACCTCGTAAATGGCCAAAATGCAGAGCACTTCTGCCTCTCGGTTGTGGACTTTTTATTTCCTTTAAAAAATCTATTGATAAAAGATACAATTTGGCTTTCAATGTTTTAGTTTAGCAAATCTAAGACGGCTAGACATCCATCGTCTAAAACATAAATTTAAGTTATAAATTCCTAATAGAAGTCTGGAGTCTTTTGCACTGGCGATGGGCAGATGGCTCTTTAATAGGCCTAAAGGCAGTTAGAAAAGGAAGGGTGCATTAGTCACCCTTGGTTGCTACTTAAAGTCATTTAAGTTCATTAAACTTGCCACACTACCAACATTAACTTTAACATCATTCACAAACATTCAGTGAGACAAAGTGCATATCTAAGTGTTGTTATGAAAACCTAGTTCACACTTGACTGTATTTTATTTTGGACTAGATGTAGCATCACACTGCCATCTTGAGGGCCCCCATAGCTTTCCAAACATTTTCCTATGAAGAAGTTACATAGTTCGTTCATAGTTGGGTTAGCCTGATTCAGGACCTGAAACACTCCCCTGGTCCTAACTGGTGCAGCCACAGACAGATGAACAATGATTAAACCCAGTATCCAGCCAGGATGTTGTTCATTAGCTTCCATATTGTGGTATGGATGCTTTGCAACTGAAAGGATATTACTCAGAACTAAATGAAAATGGCCTTAGTATATGGATGGTCTTAGTATATTGAGATCAGTGATCTCTTCCCTGCTTCCTAATTATTGATTGCAATTTGCCAGCATCCTGGGGTGAGATCAAATAGACATAGAAAGTGGCAAGGCATAACATGTGACTGGGCTCATCAACTCAAAAATCAAGAACTTACCTGTCTTGTCAACAAGTTATTCAGCTACAGGCCACTCATCATCTTAACGGGTGGTTTCCCTATTCTCGCTTTATCTTTGGAACAAGACCTAGAGGACAAGATGAGTGGCTATTGAGGGACTGAACTACTGCAAGGTCCAAATTCCTGGCCCTGTCATCAATGAAACAGTCATTTTCATTATCCAGCATCTTGCATTTAACTGATGATAATAATAATAATAACAATAATAATAAAAACAATAGTAATATTATTGTTATTATTATTATTATTATTATTATTATTATTATTATTATTATTATTTCTATTCTTCTTATTATTATTATTATTATTAATATTATTGTTATTATTATTGTTATTATTATTATTAATAAAAATAATAGTAATACATATTAGTAGCATTGTTATTATTATTGCTATTATTATTATTGTTCTTTCTATTATTATTAATATTATTATTGTTATTATTATTGCTATTATTTTTATTATTATTATTTTTATTCTTAATAATAATAGTAGTAATAGTAGTAGTAGTACTGGTAATAATAGAAATAGTAGCAGTAGTAATAGTAATAGAATTATTATTTTAATTGGCTTTTGTGTGACACCGCATGCACACTGCAATTCCCAAGCACTATAAATAACAGATCTTACTATTTGTAAAATTACGGTGCTCAATTTAATGATGTGCCAAAAAACAGTCTCTTCCCTATCATACATCAAGCTTATATTTCATCCCTTTTGGAAACATAATTTCACTGCTCAAAATTAACCTAACTGACACATGGTGGATATTCATTTTGTTAACTTTGTCAAGATGAAGTTTTAACCCCTCCACATGACAGGACGTTATTGGGGAGCCAGCCATAAGATCATGGATAGGGATTTGATTTATATAACTTGTTTTCCAGTACTCTGTTGAGTCTAGTCAACCTATCCTTTGTACAAAAAGATTACAATCCTGAAGCTATTCTTCCGGTTTGTGTTCTGTCTTGGTAGGTAGTCTTCTGTTCATACCTTGATCTGCTTATGAACAGGGGTGTGAAAAGTAATATATTTTTTCTCTTAAAAGTACACATGCTTATTGCAAATAGCTACCAAAACCAGTTAGTTCAGAGATATATGTGTCTCTGAATTGAAATTGGGACATTTGCAGGCGTGTGCGGGTCAAATCATAAGAAAAAGCTAAAGCAAATTAAGGCTTTTGTACACTGAATGTGCATGGGCTGGCTGCCAGCCGAAAATAATTTTGGAGTGTTTGTGGGAAAAAGGTAAGAAAACTTTGCATTCATATCCAAATTCTCACAGGTTCCTGGAGCAACATGGTTTCAGAATGCTCGCGAGGGGAATCTAAGCTAGAGATGCACTCACATACAAAACGCAGAGAAGGTGATGGTGCTAACCAGAAGATGTAGGAGGAACTATAAGGAGACTTAAGCAAATGAATAGATATAGCTGAAACCTAGCTGTGGAGCAAATGTGTGATATGCAATATGGTGGTGTTGAATGAGAATACACATTACTCAGAAGTGGCTATTTACATATTTGTATCACACTTTGATTTCACATATTTAGAATTCAAGTTTGCTTACTGCACATTGTTTAGACATAGAACAATTAAGTGATATACCCTGAATCATAAACTTTTCAGTGTCAAGGCTGGGTTGCCATAAGGTTCTGAAGTTCCAAAGTCATCAGGTTAGTCATGAGACCACGTTCCTCCTTCGCAAGTGCCTACCCTTAATTTTCTTACAACTGAACCGTAGCCATCTTTCTGTGCTAAGCCATTTGGAATATAAAAAATAACATATAGTCCACAAAGTCAGTTTGAGATCAGTAAAGGTACAGGAAAAGGAGCTTTTTTTAAATTGCACCTGGTGAATACCAACTTCAAGTTGGTGGTAATTGCATCTCCTAAATGCCCAAGTCACATTTAGGGAATGCTTTGCACATCAGAATAGGAATCGCAAATAGGAGATCCCTATTTGCGATTTCCTAGTCTGGGAATCGCAAATTGCGATTTCTACAGAGAAGGAATCACAATTTGCTTTTTCTAAATGACCTTTGTAGATGAGAAAAGGCCGTTTTGCATTTCTCTATGGCCTGAAATACCAATTCATACCATTAAGAAATGCAGAAGAGCTTTGTACACCTGGCCCTTAGTTATGATAAGGAAAGGAGCAAGATAAATTCCATCCTTAATGGTAAATGGCAATAACATTTTTATTTTTAAAGACTTTGCTAAATCTCAGGCTCTCAAATCTGAATATAAATATGGTTTCTTTGATCGATGTAACTTATAGATTTGGAAAAGCAACATCTCAAAATCATTTAATGGTCCCCCTGAGCTATTTGCCTCTCTTGAATAGCATTGTTCTTTGTTTATGGAAGCTCTAGACAGTGAAGGCCTTTCACTGTGTTAAACAATTCTATATCTAGTGTTGTTGCATGTCCTGTTTATAAGTTTGTCAACGTAGGGGGTGGATGCTACATTGGCCTTTCTTGAACACATACTTTTGTGTTACATATTTCTTTTATATGATTGTAAGTGCATGTTGCTGTCAGTCTTTCAAGTTTCAAATTTTTATTAAAGATTTGAATTCTCACAAGGAGCTTTACATTATATAGGACGAAACATGCATTGGCTGTTTTTTGTATTGGACCTACTACGAGCTGTTATTGTATGTACTGTATGTATATGGGCCAAATGGACTGTACCATTGTAAAGGACTGTGTTTCCAAATAGCTTAACACAATTAACTAAGCTGTAAAGAACTTCCCTGGTTACAAATAAACCTATGAGGTCACAAGGAAAAAGAAAAAGACCTCGCTGCATTCTCATTTTGCACTAAAGATTGTGTTTTATGTATTACCATATATTCTGTGAATTACTTCACCTGATATATGTATTTGGGATTGAGTGCTGTGGTTCTCACCTAATACTCACATGTTATGTGATGCAAACATTTTTTGTCTTGTGGTAGTAAGACAACTGGGCCACATAGCACCACTTGTGTTACCATTACTACCATTTCTTATTTCTTTAAATGTTTGTAAGTGCATGTTTGTAAGCTCATGTTCTGGATGTCTAATTTAGACAATGTGAGGTGCTGCAATGCAAATTGAACATTAGTTAAAAACATTCCAGACTGTGCAGAAAGAAGAAGGCATTCCATAGCTATAAAGTTCCTTAAGGTGTTTTCTTTAGCATGTAAAATGGAATAATACCATCTCAAAATAACAGCTAAACATCGTATATATGTGCTCACCAATCCTAGGTCTAACCTTAATGCTTCTATTGACGCTATGGAACTTAAAGTTCAATAGTGTGGAGAATCTTGCCTTCTACCTTATGCATAAAGTGCCAATGACTTACTTTAATAGTCTTTACAGCATATAAGAGGGTTCAGGGAACCTTCATTTTATATATGGTCAGGAGATAGCCTGTTGTGTTTCCATGAGCATATGCCTTGTTCAGTGTATGGGCAATACGTCCTTTTCAGCCAATTTTGCCAAAATAATTCTTCCCAGGTAGGGTTATGATTTTACTATCTCAAGGGTATTGTTATTAAAGGACCAGTTGTAGCCTTTACCAGTTGGACAACCTTTTGAGCTTCACCTCATTACTTTGGTCTTGTTTATAATGACCTTCAAAACTGAGCATCTGAATAAGAAGATAGAACATCAAGCCGCTTCTGGAGGCCATTACCTATCAAGTCTAACAAGACAATGTCATCTGCATAAAGCAGAGTCCCCAGAAAATGAACACCTAATTTTGGTGCATCCCCACCAGCCTTACTCAACACGTCAGGCAGATCAGCTATATATAAAGAAAAAGCAAAGGCGCCAACAAACAATCCTTCTTTAACCCATGTCTGGTCAAGATCTTCGGCATCATACCAAGCCTACCACCTAGCATAACATGACACCAAGGCCCATATTTAAGAAGGGTGGTGCATCAGAGCTGATGTGCCACTTTTTCTGTGCCCCCCCAACTGGAACCTAACAACACCATGCTTGCGCCGTATTTATAATATGGCGCAACCATGGCGGTCGTTAGCACAATAGCATCAAACTTCTTGATTTTATTATGATGATTTGATACACTAGTGTCAAAATATTGATGCTAGTGGAGCACATTGCAAGGAGGCCTCCAGGTTTCTATGGGAGTGTCATTTTAACAACTGCAATGAGCAGCCATTAACAACTATGCCAAAAATGGTGCAGGGAAATCTGTTAACTTTCACTGAGCCATTTTTGTGGGGCTCCTATGCCAGAAGGCCCCACCTGGCATACATTATGGTTATTGCAGGCATAATTTAGCACAAGGGTTAACAATGTGACACTTTGTAAATATGGAGCATGGAAAAAAACACTTTAGCACTGTCTAAGTGTCCAAAAAAATGATGCTATGGTGGCGCTAAGGTGGCGCTCGGGGATCGTAAATATGCCGCCAAGTGTCCACATAAAGGGCAATAATGACTTTTAAGAAACCCCCAGGTATACCCATGGCATCCAACTTTTTCCAAAGAATCTGCCTCTGTGTGGTCAAAAGCTGTTGAAAAATCTATGAAGGCCATGTAGAAAGGCATCTTCCTCTGTTGCACATATTTTTCCAATGAAAAATGGATCACAGTTATATTATCAAGGGTCGAGTGAACAGTTCTAAAGTTGCCTGCTCCAAAGGAATAATATTTTTATCTTCCACCCATTCTAGTAGGTTAGATAAAATACATTTAGCGAAAATCTTTCCTGTGGCATCTAATAAGGTGATCTGCCTATAATTACACAGAAAATTTGTACGGCCCTTTTTGTGTAGTGGCAGTATAATACTACTCCTTCACGAGGTCGGAACCACCCCAGTCTGATAACAATAACCAAAAAGTGTGGTCAGATAGGTTGCCAAGTCATCCAGATTTAATTTTATAATGGCAATAGGTAATTGGTCTGGACCTATTGCCCCTGTATTTCTAGCTGGTTCAGCATAGAGCAATCTTTCAGTCTAGAAGGTGGGAGAAGGGGATATGCCTCTCAGCCAATACCCCATCTTGATACCCTTTAATGTTATTCGAAGAGGACTGGCTGTTCATGGTGTAAAGGGAAGTTACATTTTCTTGCCATTCCATGCTGCTAATATTATTTATCTTTGACTTAGAACAAGACCTGCTATTTCCCTTATAACCTTCCAAGATGTGGTTGAATTTTTATATTTTACTGCCTCTGTTATCTTGAGCCAGATATTATCACTACTATGCCTTTTTTAGATTCTTATCCATCTTGTCCTTCTTCTTTTTAGACATGTGATCCACTTATTTTTTTTCTTTAGAATAATAGACAAACTGCCTTCTTTGTAGATAATTAATGAGTTTATTAAAGGCAAACTTTTTATTGAACTTAGTAGGTTGCCTTGTGAGTTTTTTTCTCAAAAACGCATTCCCACTTTAAAGTTCTTCTCACTAATTTTCCCATATCCACTTCAAATACATGGAGCGGGACAGACTCTTAGGTATTTTTTCTAACACTACTGTAAGCAACTGTTTGTCTTTCTTGGTCTATGGAACCTTTCCATTAGCAACACTAATCAGCACCTCATCGTTATCAGAGTCCTGCCTTAGGTGGTTCTCCTCCGGTTTCCCAATAAAAGTAAGAAGCAAACTACTGTGATTGCTCCAAGCATTCTTTATCACCAGTAAGTCAGATACCCAGGGAAAAACCATGTATGAGCTAATAACATTATCAATTATTGTAGCTGATTTTGCTGTGATGTGAGTGAAACAAGCTGGCATATCACCCTGTAATCTCCCATTAATGACAATGAGATCATGCTGTCTACATGCCCTCAGGAGCAAAACGTTTCTTCCACTTGTCCTGGAGATACAAGGGAACTCAATAGCCTGGATATTACTGGCCTACTCCCTTTCCCTGTCAGCAAAAAGTTCAGAAAAATGATTTGAAATAGTTCCACTGAAATCTCCCATAGTTATAATCTTGGAAATCCCCCACCCTACACACAATCAAACTAATATACTGAAAAAATCACTTAATAGATGGTTATGTACTTGGCCTGGTAAGATGTATAAATTAACCAGTATAAAAGGAAAAATGTGGCAGAAACCCCAATTCTGCTCTCGGAATACAATGCAATGTAATATACTTGATTGGTTTGTATATACTTGGTATACTCAGGAAAAATTTGTAGACAAAATTGTGGCAATGCCACCTTTAGCGCGACCTCTCTTTGGCTTAGTAGCCAGAAAGCTAATTACGTACAAGTTTCAACATCAAAAGTAACAAGGGCCCATGTTTGTAGCAGACTTATCACAGGAAACAATACATCCAATTTCTGAATTTTCCCCAAAATATTCCAACTGCCATCTATGTTCCATGATGGAAGTTTGACATTGTGTGTCATACTACTAAACACCCTTCTTCAACAACGTTGTGGCAGAGGTTTTCCCTGTATTTAAACAGCCAGCAAACCATGCCCATTGAGATATATCTTCACTTTTAGAAGCAAAGCCCATTTTCTGCTCATTGCATTCAACCACTCTAGTGCCAGCATTACACGAGATTAGGGTTAATTTAGCAAAAATTACCATCTTTTCATATGGCACTAACCATTCCTCAATAGGACATGGCATTAGCCAGCAGGTTTTAAACCCCACCAACAAATCCTTCATTTGAGAAGGAATAATGTCAATACTTTGAGCCATAAAAAAGTCACAATTAAAAATTACATTTGCAACAACAGACAATTTGAATATAACTCTGGATTTCATCTCTGAACCAGAATGTAGTAGTTCCGCCAGCTCCAGGTCGCTGCTCCTTATCAATCTAAGTTGATCTCCATAAGACTTAACACAAAAGATAGCTTCAAAAAGAAGAAATCATCCTCAAATAAGACAATAAAGTCTAAAGATGTAATGTCTTCAATTCTGTTTTGCACTACATTCTGTAGGACATGATTTTGATAACCGTTTACAACTTTGTCTAAAGCTCTATGAGACACTGAACTTGGTAAAGTTGACTTTAATGCCACTGATGGAATCATTATTTCCTTTTTAAAATTGTTCATGTTCTGTAGTCCATGAGCATGAGGTACCCAAGCCTTTGCCTCAAAAAGTACATTCCCTACCTCCATTTCCAAATTCCCATCCCTTCCAGACCTTAATTCCAACACCTTTGCTGGCACATCTATTTTTACATTATTTGGATCACCAGAAATCCCAGCAGAGACCATTGATTAATTCTCCAACTCTATATTAGACTGTTCTTTCTCCCCAGGGACCGCTGCTCTTAAAATAGGTGCGGTCTCTTTCGGGAATTAGATTTTTCTGACTCCTCATTTGCTTAAACGTCTTAGTTTCCCTTTAGCCTCATTTCTATCTTTCTTTTTAGTTTTCCCAGGGGCTGAAACTGACATAGATTGTTTTGGAGCTACCTCCTTCCCGAATCCCTTTGCTTTAAAAATAGGAAAAACTTTAGATCCCATAGGTTGTGTATAAGAAGTTCCTCAAGGCCGCTTTTGAAGAAGCTCGAGGAGAAGCACTTTTTTCTGTGAAGAGACGCTCTAATGACGACAGATCTAAGCCCCCCCCTTTGACTTATTATTAGGTGTTGATAATTTAGATATGGGACAGCCAAATTGAAGATCTGCATCGAGTTTATTAATCACATTGACTGGACCTGTCTGCATGCCAACAGATGCATCAACCATCCTACATTTCTTTGGAAGGGAAGTTCCTTCAGTATTACTGTTAAAATATTAAACATGTGATCAGAGCCATCCTCAATTTTTTCCAACAGTTGCAAAATAGAAGACAAAATTCTCTCACGGCACTAAAGAGTTCTAAAGAAAAAAGTGTAGGTTCCGGATGGATTTACTGCAACTGCAGCAACCGGCCACAATTGCTCAAATAAAACTCACTGCAAGCCACATCCAGTATTTGAGCTGGCCGCTTCCGCAGAGCGCCAGCCTTCCTAAAACTGAGCCAGCAGCAGAACTCAGCGAGCAGCAAGTGGGCTTAAACTCATCTGCCATAAAATAGATCCACTTGCTTATGATGCTCACAAATTGTCCACTCAATTGCCACTATTTGTAGTTGTTTAGCTGATTGAATAATTTATCTGGTTCATGCACCAGACAGCATTACTAATGACGAGCCCACACCATTGGCCTTAGAAACCACAGAGAAGCCTCAGTTATATACTGCCACAGTCACAGCCACAACAGGCAGTGCCCAATAAAGGCCCAGTGATATAAGGCCTCCTCTGAGTCTCTTACAGAACTCCTTGCCCACAGCAACCGGGGCTCATAGAAGTCAATGGGTACACACAGAAAGTATCCTACTGCGGTCCAGTGGCTGCAATATGCCATTATGTACAGCTATGTACTGCGGTCTCAGACCGTACATGCCAGACTACAGATTAAGAGACACAAAAAAACTCCATTACCTCACTCACTCACTCACTCATCGCTGTGGCCCAGAAGGTGGATTTTGACACATAATTGATGTAAATTTGATGTGGGTTTAGTTGCCGGTGGATCGCAGCAGATTGTGTTTTACACACTGCAGGTTGCCTGCTTCAGTCGGCTGACTGTGGGCATCAGGCAGCGTCAGTAAGAGTGCCAACAGAGTACCCTAGACCAGCCAATCAGTCTGACCAGCAAAAACAGAAGGCTAAAATTGGTGCCCAAGCCACAGGCCGCAGGAGGCTCTCTACTCTGCCTCCCTCCTCCTCCTCACTGCCATGCCTCTCCACAATCCTCAGACCCAGAAGCAGAAGCAGCAGAAACAATGCTAAGTCTTCCATGTTCATGTCAACTTCAAGTCTTTCTATTCTGCGCAACCATATCTTTTTTATAAAGGTTAAAGTGAAGATGCTATATATTTTGTTCAGTTGTATTCACCTTCACTATATGAAATAAATAAAAGCAACAACTTAAACATTACAACACCAAATCTTAAAGGACTAAGACATCCATCTACATGAAATAAAATACTGGGATCTTTAGGAAGACAAACTTCTAATATTTGTCTACTTCAAAAATGCACATTAATAATAATCCCTTCTCTTATATGACTAAAATTGAGCAGGTAACTATCTTTGTTCCACAGCAGGTGAAATACTGTTTTGGGATAAACTTGTTAATTTACAAATGTTAGACTAACATTTTGACTCAGATAGTAGGTATGTGTATATTAAATTAAAATGAAATATATTTGTTTTGATACTAATTTCTATGACTTTACTGCAGGTGGACTTATTGATTATTGAACGCTTCATTTATCAACACAAAAATAATTTATCTTTTTTCAAATTCTCATTCCTCCTATTCTCATATTGATTATTTGTTATTTTCAAAGAATTTATCTCAAATGATTTCAAATCTTAAGATTGGGCAAGATGATATTTGCGATGATGTTTTGGCTTCTATGTTTTTGTGACTTGATGACATTCCTGTATTTAGATCTAGATGAAGAATATAAACAGTTATAGCTCCTAAAGAAATAAGATGCTACATGCTCTGGAACAATACTACACCATAAATATAGACAATGCTGCCTTTTTATTAACTCATTAGTATGCTTAAATATTACAGGTAAACTATTTCTATAATAGCACATGAAAATAGGTTATTTCAAACAAAAATTGGATGTTGAGAAATAAAACCTTTATACCAGTGCCTTATTATATCACCTAATAACAATGTGATTATTTGAATAGGGGTGAGGTTGCACACTTCCAGCAGACCTGTCCCAGTCCTCCCAACTGTATAATGGTACATGGAGTTCAAGGCAGTCATTAACTTGCTATTTTCTTCTGGTCACTTGAGTGTTGAAACATGCTAGTGATGTTAGTGCTTGATACCAGTGCTCTGTGCTTTTGTACTCTTCAGAAGTGCAGAGTCCACTGAGGGAACATGACCTGCTGCTTAGTGTCCATAGATAAGTGCCAAACAGCTTCCAGGTGCAGACCCCTGGCTGTGGAAAATGATCACCAGCTCCGTCAGTATTTAGGCGCTTTGTATAAACAGTGCTACCGTGTCGAGGTGCACACTTGTCACAGTTTTGTCCCTGTTCTCCCCCGTGTTTGTTCTTCTGAACTATTCAGAAGAGCAAAGAGCCCACATGACCTGCCACTTTGTGTCTGCTGATAAATGCCAAATAGGTCTGTGACCAGTCTGCTACTCCACCCCTTAACCATGAATATACATGCCTCTACCCTTGAAATCCAGCTGGGTGCAAATTTACCAAAACCACATCCGTCTGATGAAGGTCTGTTCTCAAACTTGTCAGCTTCCTGGATGAGGCATCTTGTGCCTGCAGAATTTCAACTTGTTTTTTTTTTAGAATTCACAATTCATTATTTATTGAAACTAGCATAATAGAGCAGAATACAGACTTTTCTGACTGTTGTATTCTGATCTTTTGGACAAGTGACAAACAAGGCCTGATTAAATGCAATGCACTTGTGCTGGTATAATTTTGCATCAACATTTCAGGGCTATATTTATGACACATGTGATGATGGAAGTTTAGACCAATATTTGCATGACTTGACAAGTGCAAAAAATATATTGTCATTGAATGACCACTGCAAACATTTCACTTTAAAACTGGTTGGTCCATCCATAGAAAAGTATAAACTTGGATGTAATTTACTTAGGGCCTGAATTAGAGTTTGGCAGAGGGGTTACTCTACCACAACGGTGGTGGATATCCCATACATTGAAATACAAATTCCAGTGAGGATAATGGGATTTATATTTCGGCACACAGGGTATCCGTCACCGTTGTGACAGAGTAACCCCTCCCCCGAAGTCTACGTCAGTACCTTAGTCTGACCACTGTATGCTTTTACTGTAATTTGTGTCGACTGGTTTGATAACCTATTGAATGAATTATTGGAAGATATTACTTGTAGATAAAAAAAAAAAACTCAGATTGTTGTACCACAACAATATGAGTCTGGGGTTTTGTGAGATTTGTGATACAACTTGTGGTATGCTGAGATTTTTGTTGCAACATGTGATAAGCGTGGAGAGATCTAACTGGTGATACTTGTGATACTTGTGGTGAATAATAATCTGATTTATTTGTTGATGTTGATTTTTCCCCTTTGTTCTTGCACCTTTGTATGGCACAATTCCCACTCTGACAAAAAAATTTTTGTACAACTACACGTGAAGATTTCCAAGAAGCATGAAATATTGATTATCTGCTAATGTCAGCTACAAACATCTCTCTATCCCCTATGTCACCACAGTTAAAATGAAACAAACAATAGCCCATGCATCTTTCATTCCTTTTACTTCTGGTGCTGAAGCTTTGCATTCCACCTGGAACATATTATCCTTGTTCTCCCTGAACAGGCTTTCTTCTCTGTTATGATAGGTGTCCTCGCCAGGGCATGCCTTACAACATCATTATCATTCTTTCTATCCCTTTTCCATTCTGATGTGTCTCTTGTGTTGCTCAAAGATCACTGCTTTGAGCTGGACTTCTGTTCTTGGTTTTTGCTGCTATTTTCTGATTTAAGAGTCAAGAAAAAAAGTGTATTGAACATTTATTATCTGTTTTTTGCCTTTTCAGCTCCAATATTCTTGGCTCTTGATTTGACTATTTTTAGAAATGCTAAATTGCCTTTCCATGTGTACAAAGGCAGAAAGGGAATTGCAAAATGCAATTTTTACCCAGTAGAAATCGCATTTTGTGATTCCCTAAATAGGAAATGCCAAATGGATTTCTTATTCACGATTTCCTAAGCACATGAACATAGCATTTCCTAAAAGCAAAATGGCCATTTAGGAAATGCTATTACCATTGACACCAAGAAGATGGTAAACATGTAAATGTTTTACAAATGCACCCAAAATTATTTTTTTTAAGTGCCATGTAGTGCGCACACACACCTAAGGCATTTGTGCGCTTTACATATGCATCACTTTTTTGGGGTTTATCAATTGGGGGGGTCGTACGTCCATAAGTACCCTTGGACTTGCATTCTTAATTTGCGATTTTCTATTAGTAAATAACAAATTTGGAAACGCAAAACCATTCGTACCCATGGGCCTTTAGATCCATAGAAATGAATGGTGTAGCATTTCCAAAAAATCAATTTCCTAATAGTGTCTCCTACTCTGTGGGGGTCGCTTCTAGGAAATCTCTGTTTTTGTTCATTCCATTTTGCATTTCCTAAATAGCGATTTCTTAGGATTTGCTATTTAGGAAATGCAAAAACAGAATTTCGTACATCTGATCCTTAGTGACTATATCATCTGCATTAGTATTTGCAAATATTGACACCATTTTAAATGTGAAGCCAGATTACTTCTTCATCCGAGAGCATGATGAACCAGCAATTTTGTCCACCTACTGATTTTGGTGATAAACCATTAATTGATTGCCCTTTCTTCATTCTCAAATTAAACGTGTAATTGCATCTCAGCCTTGACTTTCTCATTCTAGGCTCAATCAATTAATAAACTATCTATTTTGCCCATTTGGGATGCATACTGCTTCTACAAGTAGTTAACATCGTTTTGGCAAGGGGGGCTTTCAGTTATGACATTTGGCAATTGATACAAACACAGCTATGTTCTTGAAAACACATCTGTAGCAATGGCTACGTTTCTGAACACAGCTGTTGATGAAGATGGGTGTTAGAAATGGGGTCTTTGGTTGGCAGTCAGGTTACCCCCTGTTCAAGCAAGGACCCTGACTCTAGTCAGGGTAAGTCTCACACAATCCAATTTATCCTGTGCCCAACCTCTGGTAGCTTGGCACTGAGCAGTCAGGCTCAACTTAGAAGGCAATGTGTAAAGTAAATGTGCAATAAATCATACAATAACACCATATAGCACCACAAAAATACACCACACAGTGTTTAGAAAAATATATAATATTTATCTGGATAAATGCAAGTCAAAACAATCAAATATGCAATAAGTAAATGTAGAGATATCACTGAAAAGTGATATCAAGTGTCCTAAGTCTTTTTAAAGCAAACAAAAGTGCAGACTCTGGGCAGACATTCAGACAAAAATCTGTGCTGTTGGAGTTGTGCAGAGCTCTGTGGAGGAGATAAAGAAGAGGTGGTACGACCTGCATTGCTGTGCCAAGGAGAGGGTGGCAAGACGACTGCAGGAGGCAAGGAGCACAGGAGGCGGACCACCCACTGAGACACCCTCCACCCCGATGGAAGACCTGGTTGAGTCGACACTCCTCCAGAAGCTGTCAGTGGGGTCACTGACATCGACACATCCAGCACACCAAGCACCAGTAAAGGTAAGTGCAATATTGAAATGTAACCCCATATGTGTATGTACAAATGCCCCTTAGGAATTAGCAAGTAGTCCAAAGCATTGTGAGAAGTAGTTCCTTCCACATCTTAGAGGCGGCAAAACAATGCCTTTTGGGAGTGGTAGTCCACAACCCAGACCTGAAAGTAGCACATAGAATGTAATTAGACCGAGCGACACCCAGAAGAACACAACACCCACAACATAGTGATATGATGTAACTGTACATTTATTACCATTGTGTGACCTTTGGTGATACATACATAACTGACATACTGCACATTGTCGTTGCAGGTGGCCCAGGCCCAGCAGCATCTGCAAGTGCCGTTGTGGGGGATACTGAAACCCACCCAGAATCTGACCCAAACACCAGTGAGTCACAGAATATAGCACCTATCAGACGCAGGGCTAGGGCTGTACCGCCACCCGAATTGAGCCAGGACTCTGACGACATGCGGAATGACGGCCACACACCTTCCCCAGATGGCAGATGCACTGTTATGCAGGAGTCCCAGCCCCAGCATAGCACAACACCCCGCAGGAGGCCTTTGTATGCAGGCGCACAGCATATTAAAGCAGGAGAGGGCCATCAGTCTTCGGTGGCCTATAATCTGCTATGTTGAAACAGCAGCGCCAGCAAAACAGGAAAATCTCAGCTTTACAAAGGCAGATGCAGGCACACAATTCCAACATAGGGGGGGCTGCATCGGCAGTTGGAGTGCCTCAATTCCAACCTCACAAAACTGCATGAGGGACAGATCCAAGCTTCTGAGAACACCAGGGAGCTGACAAGTGCAGTGAGGGAACTGTGTACAGAGCTGCGGCACGACAGAGTCAGCCTCCGCAGGCAGGAGAGTCATTTTATGGGGATGTTTGGTGGTTTCTGTCGCTCGGTCAATCGCCTTGCAACTTCAGCAGCCCTCATATCGCGGCATGCTGTGGCCGCACAGGTGGAGGCAGCACACAGCAGTAGGGATGTGGCACAGGGACTGGTGCAGATCACAAATGTGCTTGACAATATGCTGGGTAACCGCTCCGCCACACCCAGTGAACTGGGACTGGGGGACACTGAGGACACATCTAGCCTCAGCTTCGTAGCAGTGCCCACCACTGATGCTAGGCATCGCAGTGCCAGGCACAGCACTGCCACTGAGGCCGAAAACAGAGGTGCCAGTGATGCCACTGCGCACTCGAGTGGCTTGCGTGGCCGTAGAAAGTGACAGTAATGGCCACAGGGGACTGTTTTCTCATTGTGTGATACAGTAAACTATGACTGAATAGTGAGATACTGTTACATAATCTTATTTGTGCTGCTAGTGAAACTTATGTTACCTGACGTTAAGGTAGTAAATATTCGAACTACAAATACACACGTCAGTGGAGTTGTGTTGTCATTACTTACATCTCAAATGGTTGTCAGCATGCCTTTGCCTGCCCTCTAATGCACTGGTCCTGTCTTCTGGCTGTAGGGGGGTATGGGATCATCATCCTCATCAGAGTCTGAATCAGAGATGATTTCCACAGGTATGCCCCTAGTGGTAGCTATATTGTGCAAGATCGCACAAGTAGCCACTATTCTACATGTCATCTCCGGGCTGTACTGTAGTGCCCTTCCACTTTTGTGGAGGCACCTGAAGCGACTCTTCAGCAGCCCAAAGGTGTGCTCCACCACATTGCGGGTTGCCCTGTGTGCTGCATTGTATCTCTGTTCTGCAGGTGTTGTAGGATTGAGGTAGGGCGTCATCATGTAGGTGCGCACTGAGTAGGCACTGTCTCCTGGAAGGAACAGAGGGTATGATGAGTAAGTGAGCCATCTGACGTCACAACGCCATCAATGCGCCAGTGTACAGAGGGTCAATACCTAGTAGATATCTTTCACCAAATTCCCCAGCTAGCAGTCTTGTATGAATCCCGCTGTGGCGAAAGATGTATGAATCATGTGTGCTCCCTGGGTACCTGGCCACAAGATCAGTTATGATATAGGAGGTATTGCATATCCCCTGTATATTCATGGAATGTTGCTATTTACGGTTGCGGTACACATACTCTGTGGCCGATGGTGGACAGATTGCAACATGTGTCCCATCTATGGCACCTAGAACGTGGGAGAACTGTGCTATCTGGTAGAAATCTATTTTTGTCTGCTGTATTTCCTGTGGGGTGTGGGGGAATCTGATGTACTGGTGTATCCTACTCAGCATGGCGTTGATAAATGCATTGACAAATCTAGAGAGGGCACTGTGTGATACTCCTCCAGCTGCTGCTATGACCCCTTGATAGCTCCCTGAGGCAAGTAGGTGCAGGGAGCATAATACCTGCACATGGGTGGGTATGCTATTGGTCCTGAGTGTTGTGCGCTGCAGTATGGGTTGTAGCAAAGCTATCAGGTCAAGTATCATGGCTGAGCTTAACCTGTACTTCTCAAAAATGTCCTCCCTAGTCTGTTCAAAAAGGGTAATGCGCACTCTGAAAAGGCGCTCCTGTTTCCTCCTCCATCTCCTCAAACCTGCCAAGATCCTCATTCTCCTCGCCATGATGTAGAGTGCAGCCATTGTGGAAAAGAGGCTGAGGTATTCTGGGCCTCTTTACATAGGCTGCACCTGGTTACCACCCGGTTTCACTTAGTGGTATTTTACATGTGCAAAAGGCCATTCTGCGAAAAATAGCTTTTTGCGATTTTTTGATGCATCGAATTGCGGCTTGGTTTTGCGAGTCGCATTTTGCATCTCAAATTGCGAGACGCAAAATGCGACACACAAAACCAGGTCGCAACGTAAAGAATCGCTATTTTTGCGATTCCTTATTTTTGGTCTGTGAATGCCTTTCATGCATCGCAGACCACGTTTTTGCATTCACAAACGGCCAATTTTAGCGATTCACACCGTTTGCGAATGCAATTTCGTTTGATACATCTGGCCCAAAGTCTTTTTCAAGCACAAAATACCTGGTTCGCATGACAAATCTCCACAAAGGTCCACAGAGGAGGAGAAGCGTGGAAACAAAGGGGTGTGAATCCATTTCTCGGGCCGCACACGGCGATGCGTCATTTAGTTTCCATGCAGGGATGGCTGTGCGTCGATTTACGGCACTCGGTCATGGATCCTCTTTGGGTTGTGGGGTTTTCCAATGCCCCGGGTCTGTGTGTGGAATCATAGGCCTGCGGAGCGAAGTCACAAGCGCTGCGTCGATCCGGTGGGTGTTGCGTGGAAGTTTCTTCCACAAGGCAGGTGCTGTGTCATTTTTCCCTCTGGAAGTCGGGCTGCATTGTCCCAGGTCACTGTGCGCCGATCCGGTGGGCCGTGTGTCGAAGTTCCAGTTGCAACACAGGCGCTGCGTCAATCTTCTCCTTCCGAAGTCACGCTGCATCGTTCCGGTTTGGCGGGCAGTGAATTTCTCACAACGGGGCAGGCTGTGCGTCGGTTTTAGCAAGCTATACGTTTAATTTTCGCCGCATAAGGAGACCAGTTGCAAGAGAGAAGTCTTTTTGGTCCTGAGACTTCAGGAAATAGGAGGCAAGCTCTATCCAAGCCCTTGGAGAGCACTTCTTCACCACAGCCAGAGAGCAGCAAGGCAGCAGGCCAACAGCAAGGCAGCAGTCCTTCACAGAAAGCAGTCAGGTGAGTCCTTTGGCCAGCTAGGAAGTTCTTCTTGGCAGGATGCAGGTTCTGGTTCCAGTTATCTTCTCCAGGAATTGGAAGGGGTAGAGGCCCTGTTTATATACCCAAATGTGCCTTTGAAGTGGGGGAGACTTCAAAGAGTGGCTTAGAAGTGCACCAGGTCCCATTTCAGTTCAATCCTGTCTGCCAGGGTCCCAGTAGGGGTTGTGGCAGTCTTTTGTGTGAGAGCAGGCCCTCCACCCTCCCAGCCCAGGAAGACCCATTCAAAATGCAGATGTATGCAAGTGAGGCTGAGTATCCTGTGTTTGGGGTGTGTCTGAGTGAATGCACAAGGAGCTATCAACTAAACCCAGCCAGACTTGGATTGTAAGGCACAGAAAGATTTATGTGCAGAGAAATGCTCACTTTCTAAAAGTGGCATTTCTAAAATAGTAATATTAAATCCAACTTCACCAGTCCGCAGGATTTTATATCACAATTCTGGCCATACTAAATATGACCTTCCTACTCCTTTCAAATCAGTAGCTACCACTCAAACAATGTATGAGGACAACCCCAATGTTAGCCTATGAAGGGAGCACGTCTCACAGGAGTGCAAAAACGAATTTAGGAGTTTTACACTACCAGGACATGTAAACTACATAGGTATATGTCCATGTAGAAAAAGGGGAGGTTTAGGCTTCACAAGTACTTTGAAGTTCCAAGTCGAATTGGCAGTGAAACTGCACACACAGGCCTTCCAATGGCAGGCCTGAGACAAGGTTAAGGGGCTGCTTAAGTGGGTGGCACAACCAGTGTTGCAGGCCCACTAGTAGCATTTAATCTACAGGCCCTGGGCACATATAGTGCACGCTACTAGGTACTTATCAGTAAATTAAATAGTCCAATTGGGTATGAGCCAATGTTACCATGTTTAAGGGGAGAGAGCATATGCACTTTAGCACTGGTTAACAGTCTAAAAACCAGCAAAAACAGTGTCCAAAAAGTGGAGGGAGACGGGCAAAAAGTTAGTGGTGACCACCCTAAGGCTGTCAGGTCTAACAATGGGTATTATCAATTTTATTTTTATTGCTGACATTTGCACTCTATTTTGGTGTATGTCTCACTCGTGTGTGCCCTGCAGCATACCATTCCAAAATGCCCACTGGGAAGTCAAGGTTATTCATTTACTGCACAGGCTGGATTACATAATCACTGAGGTTTGGAACATTGTTCTTAAATTATTTTTTCCAGTTGGCCACCTCGTCCCTGAAGGCCCTGATGTGCTCGAATCATGTGAGATCCAAAGACAGGTCCGACATGCCTATAATAATTTCTGTTTTTCACTTAGCATTTCTCTCAATTCACCATAAGTAGGACGTAATTCAATTTGGCATTTTATCATGGAATGGCTGCTGTACCTTCTAATTTCTTCCTGTCAACTCTGGATCACTGAACGTCTGGGAAGAATACATGGTTCTTTGGTCTCTTGGCTCTAGAATCAATCACTTGCCATGACTTGCGCTCAAATGTGTGCTCAGCATCGTTGCTCATCACCAACATGGCAGAGTTTGGCAGAGCCTTGCACACCTCAGCCCGCAGCTTCCACAAACCTCTACATGCATCCCTATTAGGAGCTGCGAGTAGGCAAGCTGGTTATCAAACACCACAGCTCATAATCTCCACAAATTCCCTTGCCAAAGGAGTTACTACCTGCCCTCCACCTAAACTGCCTCACACAAAGTGTACAAGATTGAATGTCACACATTTCCCACACAGTGGACGGACCGTGATCAATTCCATCCTGAACCGCCAGTTATCTTCTCAGCACAGATTAGAGTTCACTGAACTTTAGCATCTGCATACTCAGTAGAATGGAGATCTGAGTTTACACCGCCTCATCATGCGTTGCTCCATTGCTGAGGGACTCTAATTTATTCATTGCTAGACTGCCAAGATCATTATTATATTTTAATTTAGGGGATGCTTGCAGCCAGCTATGCTGTCCAGCCCTGGAAGCCTGTCATTTGCCACTTTCAATCGTTTGCTTTCCTTACCTGAACTGTTGCCCACTTCCCAGCCCGAAGGACACTTCATTGACTGGGTTGGCTTGGACTCAACCAAGGAAGAGGCCAATAGTGACCAAATCTGGATCATGTAGTAGCATAAAGAGGCGGAGATACACTAGGGTGAGGCGGAGAGACAACATAGCTGTGGAAGAACAAGGCGGGGGGGGGCAGAGCTAGCCGAGGAAGAGGAAGACGTGGGCAGGAAGGGACTTGGACGTGGCGGGTGCGGAGTGTGGCTTGGAGGTGTTATTGATCAAATACAAGTGAATGATGAAATGATGCAGAACTTCCTAAGTGAAAACATTTGAACACCCAAACGAGCATTAGGTCCATGATCATTACAAAATAATAAGACAGCCATTGCAAAATAAAGAAAATGAAGCAAGAGGGGGAGAGACAGAACCTGCAGCTAAAAGCTATGTGCATACAGTCATAACTTCTCAGTACTTGCTCCAACTAAAGATTACCAATAAAAACCACTTTCATCTGCACTATTAAGTAACTTGTGACAGGGAGCCCCTCCTCCATGTTGTTAATTAAATGTTCTAATCAATTACTTTTCTTGTTTATTGGCTTAACTGTGAAACAAGAAACCACTACACGATTTATGTACTGTGAAAAGTGTTGGCAACTCCCCCACTTGATAACGGTTTAAAATCCAAGCTTGCGTTTTTAATTCAAACTAATTACTGAAAGGACTGGTACCGAGAAAATTTGATTTTTTAATTGGGTAAAAGGTTAAAAGACTTAATTGAACTACAAAATTTCAGCTGGATGCAGAGAGCAATTTATGAAAACGGAGTACAGAGATCACACTTATTAATGCTCAGCCTTCTTTCCTGAGTTTCACGGCACAGTGCAGACACAGAACTAATAAACGACCAAACTGCTGAAAGCCTTGTCTTGTGCAATCCCTAGACGGTGAAAGCCCTTCCTGCAAAAAGCTAAAATGTGGGCCCTTAGGAATGACAAGGCCACTTAAAACATGAGCAAACAAAGACCCCAAAATAAAACAAAAGGGGCCAACAGCAAAGGCCATTTGAACACAAAGATGAAGTGCAAGTCCTGTCAAAATAGAACCGAAATATTATAAATACAGAAAAAAAGAAAGAGTGTCAATATAAATGTGGAGCTATGAAAGGCAGCAGAGGAACTATGAATAATTAAAATCACCAGTTACAAACATGCAGAAGACAATGTCTGTGTGCAAAGAGGTACGACAGAGGCCCTGGGAACCTAGGGTCAGATGTACGAGCCATTTTGCAGCAGCCAACTCCACCACTCATTAAAACATTGGAATTTTAGGAGTTCAATCGAAGACAGTGGAGTGCACCGTGCTTCTAATGGCTGGCATAAGCCCGGAGCATCAACATTCCAATGTTTGCTGCTGCTGTGAACAAAGGCCTCATGGAGCCCGAGGGGATTTCAACCCTCCTATGCTCCGTGATGCAGTTGTTTTACTAAATAGAGCATTTAGCCCATTCCGCCATAGTTGGGCTACACCGGCCATTTACTGGCCGGTATAGCCTGCTACAGCAGGTTATGAGGCTAAATGAAAGCACAGTGTTTGTGACTGCAAAATGTCTTCTTTCTACTCACTAACCCCCTTTTGCTAATCGGAAAAAAGTTTCCTACTCGCAAAATGGATTCTCTAAACCATTCTGTTTCACAAATAGGAGAGAAAGTGGAAGTTATGTTTACTCCTAACTTCAAGTTGCAACAGTATGTATCAGTGGTTTGCATCTGCCTTAACTAATCCAGCAAAATAAAGTTCAGCAACATCCCCACTATTATGAAGAAACTACACTGGCTGACACTCCCTTTCCTTAATCATTTACTTCAAAGTTCGTCCTGTGATCTAATGGTATTCTGCTTGCATGAACTTGATTACCTTAACTTTACACTTAACAAATCCTTTGTACTAGTATTAATAGATTCACATTCCTGCCCAAACTGTAATTCCAAAAGTTTCATAAATATGGCACAACCACATAGGGGTTCTCTCCAAAAGAACCGAAACTCTGTAATGAACTTCCTTGGTACTGTGGACTTTCTTATTTGTTTGTGCAATTCAGCAAAGGTTTCAAAACCCACCTTGTTCCTAACATCAATGGTTGTATCTATCCATCACCAAAATACTATGGGATTCATTCATTGTTTTGCGGTCTCGAGAACCAACTGCCAAACTCAAGGGGAGGAGACTGCCAGCTCTGCACTGGCCCCCTTATTACACTTCAGCTGGCCTGACTGATGGAAACCTCCATATTTCGAGGTTCACGCCGGTCAGCCCAGCGGAATCAATGCAACGGCATTGACCTCTGCTCCACATGGAGCCAAAGACCAATGCGTCACACAGCGGGTGCCTCTGGTAACCCCCAAACCTTCAGAAGATACTTGTTCAGGTTCAGTGAATCAATTAATCTTCTTGTCCATGTGCCCAGATAGTATTTATGTTAATCTTATCCACCTTACACAGAATTATTATTGTTGTTTCTTTCTTTATTGACAATCTCACTTACCTTTGTGTAACACAAAAAAGAATGATAATGTGGGTGTCTCAATTGAGTAAGACTATATTTAAAGAACACTAGACTAAACTCACTTTGGTTCTAAACTGGGGCTAATTAATCTGTTTGATAACAAATGAGTAGCAACAAAATATTTTGGCGGCTCATCGTAGACATTTGGGAGGCACAAAAGGCCACATCATAGGGATGCCTACTCTCTCTTCTGTTTGCATTAACAAGTCAGTTTCTGGCAAATATGCTGAGAAAAGCATTGTAGGATGGACGCACAGAGCTACAGGTAAGATTCATGTGGTACAGGTGGTATAATATTGTGCATGAGGTATCTCAATTGTAACTCAGTTGCTGTACACAAATTTGAAAGGTCTGGTACTGTGTTAGGAGTGCAGCTAAATTGAGATAAATCTTATGTTTTCACATTGGTCAGAGGTTGCAGACAAAAGGAGAGGGTCCTGGTGAGTCAGATTTAGGATGTGATAAGACCTTTACACCTGAGCCGCCAAAATATTTTGTTGCCACTCATTTGTTATCAAACAGATTAATTAGTCCCTCTCAATCCTCGCCAACCTTCCCTCATCCAGATTTTAGGTTTCTCCGACTGTATGTAACATGCTTCATAAGGTCTGTGATGCATTTCATTTGGAGCTGAATACTGCCTAGTTCTCGTCTATTGTATTTGTGATCACTTTCTCTATCTTCGCTGACACAAATGTGCTTAATTTATTGTGTTGAAGTTCAATTTAGGCAAGGGCTATATGGGATCCCCTGCAGTGGATCCTTGCATAATGTAGGGTGACTAGAATGGTCTCTGAAAATCTCTGTAAACCTATTGTCACTGCCACTTCACCTTCATAGAGCTGTGGAATTGACATTGCACTGATAAAATTCTGATGTGAACACATCACTACAGAGTCGTCCATTTGTTCTGCATCTCTAATATTATCCAAAATATCGGTTATGGTCAGATTTTGTAATTCTGGTTCATATTCAGTCACACCTTATTTCTGTTTGGTACCATGGTTTCTGCATTTTTTGGTCGCTCCCTCCAACTGTACAGCTGGACACCTAGATATTTTGTGCATCTGCCATAATGCTATCTACAATCTTCCGTATATTACCAATTTATCTTCACTGTATTAACAGTATATGAACACCATCCCATATATTTCACTCTGAAAATGGCCCTCAAACAATTTTATCTTTCCCATATCCTCCAGAGTATTTTAGAGTTGTGGCTCAGAATTTCACAACTGTTCACATGTCGGCTTTTAAAAGTTGCATCATATCTCTCTCTTGCAGTTTTGGCCCCATAGTCCAAACGCCCAAGTCCCCTGAAAGCACAATTCAAGCAGTTCCCTGCTGCATTTACTTTTATATCTATATTTATCCATTCCTACACAATATCCAACAAACCCTCCTCTATGTGTGCCTTGCATATAACTCTGACTCTGTGATTGAGACTCTACTCCTAAAAGTGAAGGACAGAATGCTGATAGAGTTTGAAGGTCACTCTTTCTTTAATAAATATATTTCATATGCATTGGTGGCCAGTGTAAGAAGCTTGCATAGTTTTCTCTCGTGTAACATTCTGGGGGACTGATTAAAAAATGGCCTCCCCACAGTGGAAAACATATAAAAATGGCGGGAAGAGAATAGACTGCTGAAGGCGTATTTCACCTGAAATAGGCGGGCAAAGCTGCTCATTGAGGCAGGCCTAGATCCTATAGCTGTTATGCCCCTTTGAGGAATGTGTCTTCTCCATCATGCACCCTGACCAGCTATATGGCCTGTCTGTTTCTGAGATTAACCAGTGTCAGACGTGTTACCAGGTCAGAATTAACAACTGCTCTTTCCAGTGAGTTCTCCTATAGTCATTCATGCCTCTCTATTATCCCTTCACCCTACACAGGCAGACATCCCACACACCCCTCATACACAGCCTCTTACATAAACTCTTTTACAGATAAACTATATACATCTCTACTATATTATATGTCTGCATACTGTTAATTTCTCTCATACTGTTCCCCTCACCAGTACACTGCTTGCAAAATCGGGAACAAGAGTACTTACAGCAGCCACTGCGTTCAGTAGAAGGAAAAATAAAATGATAATAATGCTGTTATTATCATTTTATTTTTCCTCCTAGCCAGAATAGGGCGGGGCAAGACTGGGCAGGAGGGGGCCAGAGGTGGGTTGGAGGAGGAGGGGTATGTGCACCATACGTGTCCATGTCTGCTCCGCTGGCCATGTTGGGTTGGCCAAACTGACACGTGCAATTTGCATTTCTCCACCCGGCTGTATTGCACAGCCGGGAGGAGAAAGTGCATAGGCCTTCACTCCCTGTGTGAGCGCAGAACCAGACTGCTCACACCAATAACCATGCTGCTGTCATCTTGGTGACAGCAGCGTCGTGATTGGTTGGGAGCCTGTGTGCTGCCAGGAAGAGGACGAGGATGGAGGAGAGGTGAATGCGTCTCTCAAAGGAGCAGGCTTTTTTTGTTTCTTTTTTTTACCCCCGCCTCCCCACACCCCTCGCCATCCCGTTCAGTGGCAGCTGCCACTGACTTCCCGTTGTGGCAGAGAGACACAGAGAACCCACTTACAAACACATCTGTAGAAACCACAGGCTGGTAGAATGAAAACAATTTCAGTACTGCGCTAAAGGACTCTTGTAAAGATGTCTTTGTTGTGCCATAACAGTGCAAATATTCTTTTTTTTCAATTCGCTGACCAGTTATTCAACTCAGACTTAAACTGTCATGGCCTCAGGATCATTTGCTTCATTTCTTTATCTAGTTTGAAGGTTTTCTGTTGTCGTCCCATCCACCAGTTGCCACAACCTCTGCTTCAGTTCCAGTGCTGCGCCAGTACCTTGACTGCACACAAACAGCAGCTGAATGGTAAACACTGATAGGTCTACCACGTGTTCATTTGTGTTCTGTTTAACCATATCTCTTTCTACATAACTGGCAAGATATATATGTTTCATTTTAATTTAACACTATTTGGGTAACAAGATGTTATAGCTGTAACAGCATGTTTAATGAACAAGCTGATAAGCCATATCTCCCTGTCCTAAGGTCAACACATCTAGGGCCTGATTTCGATTTTGCCAGATGGGCTACTCTGTCACAAAGGTGACGGATATCCCATCATCCGTATTAAAATTCTCATAGGATATAAGGGGATTGCAATATAATGGCCAGGATCCCTGTCACTTTTGCAACGGGGTAACTCCATCCGCCAAGCTCTAAATCAGGCCCATATTCTGCAAGCACATGTACAAAGATATGCGTATGACTCGGTAGCCAGTCAGTCTATCCACACGTTTCCATTGTTTTCATTCATTGACTTGTCACTCCAATGTCAGTGCAATGCCAAATTAGTCCAATGGTGGCCCCATCCTCCAAGAAAGAAACCCATGTTATTGATGTACTATGAATTGCAGGAACTCTGCCTTCTACATCTGTCGGTCAGCTAAGTCTGTGACCACCACACATCCAAGACTATGGGGGTTATTCTAACTTTGGAGGAGTGTTAATCCGTCCCAAAAGTGACGGTAAAGTGACGGATATACTACCAGCCGTATTACGAGTTCCATAGGATATAATGGACTCGTAATACGGCTGGTGGTAAATCCGTCACTTTTCCGTCATTTTTGGGACGGATTAACACCTCCTCCAAAGTTAGAATAACCCCCTGTATGTCACTATTTGTACATTCTCACCACCTCATCACATTTCACACCAATGTACACTTTCCTTGTAAAGAGGCCATGGCACATCTCTCATACGTATCTATCTGCACCAACATAATTTGTGTCAACTTGAACGTTTCTCCAATATCCTATACTCCTACACTCATACCACTTACCTTTCCTATTACTGTTCTCTCCAGATGCAGAATTGAGGAATACATTGCCACTAAGGTCTTCGAGGACACTGGTTAACCAGATGATAATAGGGGTCCATCCATAAAAGAAACATCCTTGGCAGTAAGAGGCGACAAGTCATTGTATATAACTTTTTGACCATTGTATGATTCAAATACTAACTTTAGATTGTACGAATGACTGAGTTAAAGTGTTATTTATTGCTAACAGCTCATTTGAAATAAGTCCGATGATGTTCGCTTTTAATCTTTATATTCTCACTTACAAATGATTTTATTATAATCACGCAGGTGGAAGACAGTTAAGAATAAAAATAAATGCCAATGGCTGAGAATAATTCAAGTATTCCATTCATCAATTTTTGTTTTGTTTTGCTCTAAATGACTGTCCCAGGTGTGACAGGTATGCTATGACGCGTGTTCTGTAGCCCCCGTGTGATATGTTTCAAACTTCACCACATGTATGAGGCACAAGGTTGAAACCGGTCCGGAGTGCGTGTGTTTACAATCAGGAGTGTGGTCTTGAAGTTTTGACTGTTGCTTTCGGTGAAAGACCAAGACTCTTTTCTTGTGGTTGCCGCATTTCTGGAGTTGTACTGTGAGAAAAAAATATGAGCAGTTATTGCAATCAACACTAATCTCTTGGTAAACATCCTATAATGCATGTAGAAAGACCACAACTCAGGCCTTAGAAGCTCTGTTTTAGCTCATGACATGATTGAGGGCCTGATTTAGAGTTTGAGGGACGGATTACTCCCTCACAAATATGACGGATAACCCGTCTGCCGTATTTTGAGAACCATAGGCTATAATGGGATCGCAATATGGCGGATGGGATATCTGTAACGTTTGTGACAGAGTAACCCCTTCCCCCAAAGTCTAAATCAGGCCCTCAGTCTATAACACTGTCTAACGAACATTCCTATGCTAAGCTAGCATCCTTCAAAGGCCGCAGTTTCCAATATGCCCCCTAAGGACTTTGTTAAGGGGGATATTTCTGAACTCTCTTCTGATTTATATCCTCTAACATAAACATTATCCACCTCATCCCGCTGTCACAGGCCTGTAGGTTACAGAGTGTGCTCCCCACATTGTAAGGATTGGTATATGGTGCATGGGTTCTGCTGCTCCAGCCACTCCTACTGGCAATGCTATGTTTCTGATTTCTATAGTACAAAGGTTTGAGGAAGAATATCCCATGTCTCACCACCATAAACCACTGCACTGTGCCACATAAAGGCTAAAGATGAGGAAACATTTGAGCATGGACCTCACCATCAGCCCCTGCCTTTTTTATTAAAGCTCAAGTCATTATTTTATGTTGGTTTATTGTAACGCCTGATAAAAACAGTTCAATAAACCACAAGATACTGTGGTGACATGCACTAAATGAAAATACCTTCTTCTTCTTATGTCTTTGCTGTTGGTATTATTATTAATATTATTATTATTATTATTATTATTATTATTATCGTTTGCATCACTGATATTAGTATTCTGCTACCTAGTATCTTAGTAATAATGTAATATGTTAGTATTGCTATCACTGTTATTATTAGAAGTAAAGGTGTTCTTCTTGATACTATTGGTGTTGAGTTGTACTAGGATGGTAATAATGTTGCTGCTACTATTACTGCTATTACTGCTACTATTAATAAAGATAATAATAATCATCATCATCACAATAATAATCATAATAATGTTATTTTGGTGACTTTTATGGATTTTGATAACATCACTATGGCATCCAGGTAAATAAAGGTGACTGTGTGAGGACTCTTATTTTTTTCGTTTTATAGAATGAACATCATAATTTAGCTGAGCTCACGTCAATGTATTAAAACGTTACCAAATGGAAATAAAACGCAATAATAACAGATTGAAAAAAATTGAAAATGAAATATTTCTTCCAGGCAGTGTTCGATGCTGGTGGCTATGACTGCCCTAGAAGTGAACAGTCCCACTGCCAATGTACATATTCAGAGGAGGTGCGCATTGTACAGTGATGGGTTAATGAAGCACGGTATGTCTCAAACAAGCTCATTACATGACCCTGGCAGACGCCTTATTAATGCCGGGATCCCCGAATCGCATCAATGCCACACACAGAAGCCGTGGGCCTGACATTGAAGCTGTGTCCTCTATCTCCTTCTCCACGCAGCCTGGTCCTGATGAGGGATGTTCATTTGTTTCCTGCAGAATCACTGTGCGCCATCCTTCCTCGGTCCCCTTTGCTGACATCTAATTTCAGCTTGATGGACGGGACACAGCATCGCCAGAGCTGTCCTCCTCACCTAGTTAATGCCTTCATTAGGTGTAATTGCTTTCGGTGTGTACTTACCCCGCTCGGGCCTCAGGTAAGGTAATGAATCTGATTGGGTGAAGAGCGGTTTTATCTGGGTTAATTTACTATTCACAGTAGGATGATGAAGTAGTCATTTTGCTACCAAGATACCATCTGTAAATGGGACTATATATCATCCCCACCTTGCACTCCTCAGGAGGCAGCCAGGGCTTGATGCACGTAAACTTCCACTCCCGAGGAACCTTCTTTGATTCAGTCGATATTCCTTACATCTGTGTCTGCAGTTCCCACAACTAGTGTTAGCGCCTAGCGCTGAGGCCTCAAGAAAGGAATGAACTCTGTCGACCATATCTAATAGGACTAAACCATGTGACGCTGTCCATGCACCTTGTGTTGCTCGGTTGCCAACAGCGCATTGCCTCCATGCATCCATCAAGAGCTAGTTTAGTTCAGACATCACTGTGTTTTAAGTTCTGCTCTGGGACTCTATACCTACAGCACAGTGTGAAGGAGCAGAGCTGGCCCAGTAGTGGAACTTGTGCACTGAGAGTCTGTGGTGCTTAATATCAGGACAATTGATGGAGCAGTCAGGAGCATTTAGTAACGTAAACATTGTCAGCTTGCAAAGGGGATGTAGGATAGAGAAGAGGGGAAGAGAAAACCCATCAGTCATCTGGGCAAGAAGGCATATTATGTTATTTTAATTGTAATTGATAACGCCCATGTATATCAATGGTTTCCTGGCGCTACAATCTTGCAATTAACATGAAAATTCTCGTTTACCAAGGTCTGATTTAGAGATTGGCTGACAGGGAACTTTGTTGGAACTGTGATAGAGTACCCTGTCTAAACTTAAACTGAAAAACCTAGCTGCACCCACCTCACTTAGAGTTGGGCAGATCTTAAGTTTTCCATCAACTGATTGGCTCTGTTGATAAAAAAAAAAAATCCGGAGTCCCAACGAAATAGGGATCATCAGAGGAAGGATATTATACTGCCTGCCCTATCTAGACTGAATGGTGTACTGCCTTTTTTATTTCAGTTCTTCAGCATCAGGAAAAAACTAGCGGTGAGGGACAGAAAAAAAAATAATGATCTGCACAACCTGAGGGAAAGCTTTGGGGTCATTAGTGTTTTTGTTTTTCAGAAACAAACTTGCACTGTTTAAAAAACAGAAACTTTGGGAAACTTCAATGAGTGGCTGTCAAAACCAAGGGCGGCCCTCCACCAAACTTTTTGCACATTGAAAGTCGGGTTTGTGATTCCTTAACATTAAGTGAAATTACCATTATGTCTGTCAGGATGGCAGATGCAAAGCCCTCCGCAACCTTGAAGGAATTCTATCCTCCAAACCGTACATCAGCCATAAGTCTTTAAAGATTTTGTTTAAAAAAAATAGTCTAAAAAAGTTTTAGTTCTAAATGAGGCCGGAAGAGAATTCCCCAGTAAGGAGGAGAAAGACAGAAAAACTATTGCCTTATACTTTTGTTACATCATGTTTAGGTACTGTCAGAAAGAGGGCAGAAGCAGACTTTAAGGCACAGGATGAATGTACGTACTAGTGCACCTCTCAACAAAAGAAGAGGTGGAACAGTGAGGTGCCTTAAAGGTAATGCATACTATTCTGAATTAAACTCTATTAATTGACGGTGCACATGTTTTAACTGGGGGGTTACATGAGATCTCTTAGGAGCCTTGGTGATTAAACGGGCCGCTGCATTTTGAACAGTCAGCTTTCTTTGCAAATAATACACAGATAAACACAATGATTTGTAATCCTGCCTAGGTCTAATTAGTGCCACAACTACAGTCTCAAGTGCATCAGAGATTAAAAAGAGACCGTAATTTCCAATCTGCAGAAGGAGAAATATGGATTTGGAAACATAGAGGAGATCGAGTGTTTCAGTGTTAGACTGTTATCAATGATTACTCTCAAACTTTTTGTCAAGTCTGTGAAAATTGGCGAGGTTTCCATTTCGGAAAGCCAATATACAGGTTTAGTCTGATATTGATTACTGCAGCCAACATTTCCTTCATATTCAGTTTCATGTGGTTGTGGTCTATCAAATTTCAAATGCAGTAGATCACATTTTGAAGGATGATAGGGGTCCACTTCGGAAGAACAGTTGAGCTTACTGCATCGAAATTTCTGATCAGTACGGCTTGGCTGCTAGCCTGATGGTTGTCAGTACACTTATACTGAAGAGATGGGATGGTGCTTTGTGAACTTTGAATGTGAATACCAACTCGGAAGCAGCTCATAGTGCACGTGCATCCTGCATTGTTCTTGCCAAGCTGCAAAAGCCTGGTCAGGTATTGTCCTAGGGCCACCATCATCCACAACGACTTACACCCATTGCTCAGCTTGTGCCTAATTTCAGAAGAATTGCAAGCCAAGCACCTAGGCTAATAAGCGACTCACTGCAAGATCCACCTCTTAACAAAGGCAAGGCATAAGGCTAAGGTCAAAAGAAGGCACATTTCACATGGAGATAGAAGCAAGAAGTGAGTAAAGGTCAAACAGGCATTATAAATGTCAAGATGACAGCATGATCGTACATCCCAATATACCAAAAATTGTGAAAAATATACAATCAAAACAAACATCATTTTCTACACAGATGGAAGGGCTTACACTTGCATTCCCTCTAGAATGGTTACCACTTATCAAAGGCTGGACTAGGTACTCGACCTACCTATATTGGGGACAGGATGTAAAAGAAAAAGCAAATGTTCTAATGATCTGGAAATGAAGGTGACAATATTATCTGCAAAGCCACCAAAAGCCTATACAGAAGAACCATAAAAGGACGTCCAGTGCAAACAAGTGACACTGGTGGTTCCCGTATAGCTTCAAAAACATCCTGCCTGAAAGTGAGATACCGAAGATCATGTGTCTGAGGAACTCTTTATTGGCTTAAATGCCAAAAATTATAATCTGGACACCAGTGCCACTACTAATATCGTATGTGTAACAAAATAAAGGAAATTATTTAGAATTCTGTCCTACGTACATCACTGTTTTTCAATGAGGGAATTACTCCATCCCAAACATGACGGATAACCCGTCCACTGTATTACAAGTTCCATTATATTCTATGGAACTTGTAAAACGGTATCCGTCACATTTGGGACAAAGTAATCCCCTCCGCCAAGGTCATAATCAGGCCCAAGGTCTCCACAGCAAAATAACTGCACACTTTAAACAGTTAAAGGCACACTCACCCTAACCATTTACAAATTATTTCTTCACATTGTGCAACACTGGTGGGTGTGCATTCAACTGCATCACTAGCTGAATCAAGTGCTTATCTATCTTATAAAAACTTTAGAGAATATGCTGCAGTCAACACAGTTATAAGAGTTAAAAAGAATATGGAGAAACAGGTATCTGTGTGGATATGTCATTGCCTCTTAGTGGCACATGGGTGATCTGGAAGCAGTATAGATTCAAATGAAATTGCAAGCTTCAACTGGATCCACAGTCCACCTCTATCAACACACTAAATTCAAAAGGGCCTGTATGGTTTAAATGATTTACCACCTGCAGCTCCTCGGTGTCTGAAGTATTTCAGGAAGAATCTGTTAATACAATTTGGCTCGTATATCATTGCTTTAACCACAACAACAACATCTTCATCTTCTCAATGGAGGAACACTACCAAGTCTCTGTCATGTCTATGTGGTGCTTAAAAAGTCTAATCTCAAATTATCTTTTGACAGATGGTTCCTACATAATATATCTCAAAAGCTTTTGGAACATATTGGGTACCTAGACACAAACACTTATCCAATATGAATTTGGTAGCCTAAAATGCTTCCTGGCTAAGATACACTACTGCTCTTGTTATCTGTTTGTCAAATATCATGCCACCAAAGACATACAGATAAGACGTTTCACTAAGCAAATTCAAACTTTTTTTTCCACCTTGTGCAATGTAGGCTCTACAGATCGTAGAGTCATGTCTGATCAGTTTGATCCTGTTTCAGATTACCACCCGCCCCTAGATTTTCCTCCTTCCTCAGCACCAGAGGATTATGTTAGCTTCTTAGTAGAATAGTAGTTTTAATCACTTGTGATCCGAGGATAGGCTGCAGAGGAGACATATTTGTGGGCATGGTGCCCAATGAAAAGTTATCAACACACAGGACCTCAAATCCTTTAAACATTTCAGTAATAAGATTTATGATTTGAGTAAGGAAGTAATCTGCTGCAGCACTTGTCCATCGTTCTTTACAAATAATGCTTGATTTAATTCATTCTGGACACAGATGAGTTAGTAGATAAGTAAAAAGTGACATTAGAAGGGATGTAGTTCCAAATGTTGACACCATCCAATTGTGCACAGTCAAGCAATCACACACTTACCAGTGATTCATTTATCCGAGGTAATCTGGAAATCTCAAGTCACTAACTACCTTAGACCTCTGTCCTCTAGGAAAACTCTGTGGTCAGCTTGGACAAATATTCAAGATTTCTAATGGTTGCATAAGCAGGGAACATGGCCCGCATTGTTATTCTTCTGACCTTTGCTAGTATGATTTCTGCTTGGGAATTTCTTAAATATTTGAACGTACAACTCTCTTCCTTTTACCTACTCATAGATCATGAATTTGAAAATAACATCATTATGATTTCAAGGAAAAGGGATGGCCAAGCAATTCATTTTCCTATAAACAAACTAACTATCTGATGATGAATTATAACAATGAACCAGGCATTGAGCACTGTAGAAATGACCCTACAATCCATATGATGAGTGTAATCTCTTATCTATGTAACGCATGATTCATAGTTTCACTTCTCATATGAAGGCACACAGGCCCACAGTCACAATTATGCACCTTGTACTGACCATCCGAAATATGCATTGACTGACTCATGTTACTGATCTCGCAGAGATGTAAGGCTCAGTGGACTTTTCTGTCAGTTAAACCTAAAACCTAGAGGTCATACATATTAGATTAGCACATGCTGTACCTGTTGACAGTCTTGCTTTCGTTTTTGAGCTACATCAAATGCTTGACTTTCCAAATTAATTTTATTCTGCTCAGCACAGGTAAGACTTTTACAAGCAAAGCTGGATCGACCCTGATCACTATCCATACATATGAAGATATGACTTTGTGCAAAGGATTAGATGAAAAGATATGCTGACAGTGGAAACTGCAAGTTAGAATTCAAAGACATGAAACTAAGGCCCTCATTTCGACCTCGGTGATCTTTTTTAAAGACCGCCGAGGTACCGCTGTGCTGAATACCGCCAGTGCGGGCGGTTTTCCGCGCAGCGTATTATGACTGCTGGCAGCCCTCCGTCCTTTTTCGGACAGACAGCCGCCAGCAGCCATACTGGCGGTAGGCGGGGAAGTGGAGGCTTCTCCACCTCCACCGCCCCGTCATCAGAACACCGCCCACCGAATCTCGTCCCATGATTTGGTGTGGCGGTGTTCTGGTGATGGGAGCTAGCGGCGGAGCAGCCCCCATGGATCCCGTCCCCTCCCAGAGGATCAACGGACAAGGTAAGTTGATCGTCCATTAGGGGAGGGGGGTGGGAGGTGTTGTGTGTGTGCATGGGGGTGTGCGTGTCAGTATGTAGAGGAGGTGTGCGAGTGCGCGTATGCATGCAGCAGGTGTGTTGTGTGTATGGGAAATGTGTGCGGGTCGGTCTGTGTGCATGTCTGTTTGTATGTGTGCGGGTATGTGTTGTAGTGTATGTGTGTGTGTAGGGGTGTGTGTATGTGCATGTTGGGGGTGGGGGTGGGGAGGGGGTGTGTGCATGTTGGGGGGGCAGGTGGGGAGGGTGGTCCTGCCACCTTTGGGGAGTGGCAGGAGTGTGTGGGTGTGGGGGGAGGACTCGGGGTGGGGGAGACCCCTATCAGTGCCAGGGAAGAAATTCCCTGGCACTGATAGTGCCTACCGCCATGGATTTTGTGGCGGTTCCAAACCACCCGAAATCCATGGCGGTATGCAGGATCCTGATACCGCCGGCGGTCTGGTGACGGCCGCCGGGCTGGAGATCGAAGTCTCCAGCCCAGCGGTTGTCACCACCCTGGCGGTCGGAGTGGAGAAGTGGCGGGTGACCATGGGGGTAACCGCAATGGTCATAATTCCATTTTTTTTTCCGCCGGCCTGTTGGCAGTTTCCCCGCCACTTCTCCCCCGTCCGCCAGGGTTGTAATGAGGGCCTAAATGTCCAATAGGCAAATTGCTGCCACACCCACAGAAATAAGCATTACATGATTGACAGTTTGACTATGCCTACATTTGCAGAAGATTCAGTCAGGAAGTAGTTTCTGCAATTTATGAGACACTACTAACATCATTCAAAAAGTCAGGCGAGGAATTACTCAGATGATGAAGACATTATGGAAGTCACCAACATGGAATCAAAATGGAACTTCCGAAGGGAAAATATCACACCAGTCACAGGCCTCCACGCACCATCAGGGAGCCAGATGGTTGACTGAGGAGATATAACCACTCCAATGTTGAAGAATGGGGATGATGACGGACAGCAACACTAGAGCAACAATGAAAACATGTATCAATGTGTACCTGGTAACATAATCACCGTATCAAACCATGTTTTGTTTGACATGGTGATTGTGGAAATTGGTGAGAAGAGGGACTGAAGAAGGTTAAGAAAGGGAACTCTCCAGAGGGGAAGCTAAGTAGAAGGGTGATTGGTGTCATTGCTAGTTCCAACTTCCAACTATATATATAAAACAAAGACAAATAAAGTTTTAATTTACAGTCAGCTGCATCTCTTGGGTTTGGTTACCATCAGTGCACAAAAAGATACAGCACAAAGTATAACACCATGGTAATGGTTGTGTTATACCACATGACAAAAATAGTGCATCCACAACTAGGGGTGTGTGTAACTCGAGTATTTGCTTCTAATGTAATTACATAATATTACTCATATTTACGCGAAGAGCGTGATCCAGCATTTTGCATTATTTTCAAAGCGCAAATTGCACCCTTGGGTACAAAATGGACCAGAGGATGTCCTAAGAAGGTAGCCCTAAATGCAGTAGGACACAAACAGTAGCACCCAGCAGCCACACGTGCTCTCTAGGTTTGTTGTTTCTGTGCTCCTGTAGTACGATTTTTACCCTTAATTACTCCTAAATACTCAAGGAGGCATGGTTGTGTAAGTTTACATATAAAAGTTACTCTGATTACTCTGGCTTATTTAAAATTACTTACAGGCTTATTCGCAACATCGCTCTAACCACTGCATCTCAAAATTGTGTCTTGATATGTGAATGTAGAGTTCAGAGTTGGCAAATATATACCTACCATGAATGATGTAGTAGCAAGCAATGTAGCATATGTGACATTTTTGTAGTTTGATATTAATGACCCAGATATGGCGTTACATAGCCAATTTCATGTATCTGGCCATACCTCCCCATCAGTGGTTTAACGAGGTTGTGTATTGCTGGTGACTGTGGCCTTGGGTTTGTGACCACTGTTGTGTTACAGGATAAGATGTGATATGTATTTGAACAGGTAGCTGTATTAAGGCTGACGAGGGTCATCTGCTTTCTATATATCAGATGCTACAACTGGGAGCACAAGTCTAGTGAAGTTTTTTTCACAAGGGGGATGTTGAAAATGGCCTTTGTTGCAGGGTTATCCCCAAAATGATTGCCTATGGCCTCCCGTTTTTGACAGGCTGCTTCATTTTGTTTTTGCTGGTTTAAGGACTCTGGTCACATTACCACTGATAACTAGTGCTAAAGTGAATATGCTTCCTACCTAAATTGTATTGGTGATTGGTTTAGCCATGATTGGCATATTTGGTTTACTAGTAGGTCCCTAGTATAGTGCATCAAGTATTCCCAGGGATGGTAAATCAAATGCTACTAGGGGGCCTGCAGCACTGACTGTGCCACCCATATGAGTAGCCCTGCAAACATGTCAGTGTGCATTTTTAAACTGCCATATCGAAAAGGCAAGTGCTCCCACTTGCAGGCCCAAACCTTCCATTTTACTACATGTAAGTTACCCCTAAAGTAGGCCCAAGTCAGCCCCATGGTCAGGGTGCAATGCATTTAAAAGGTAGGACACGTACTGGTGTGTTTTACATGTCCTGGTGGCGAAATACTGATACATTCATTTTTCACTATTGGGAGGCCAATCTCTCCCTTAGGGTAATATGGGGATGGCCTTGAAATATCTTTCAAGTGTAATTTCCTATTGGGAGCAGCAAGAGATATGGAGTTTGGGGTGTCTGAACTCTCAATTTAAAAATACATCTTTTGATCAAGTTGGTTTTTGATTTGTGAGTTTGAAAATGCCAAATTTAGAAAGTGGGCATTTTCTTACTTAATTATTATGTGCCACTGCATGCCTGCTAAATACACATATGGGTCAGACTGACAGTTGGGCTGTTTGGGCATTAACTCTAGACAGTCACACAAAGGGAGCTGAGGTGTGCCCTGCATATCCTGATGGTTGATCACCAGGCTGGTGGGTCTTCCTGAGCTAGAGCGGTGGGAGGAGTGGACACTTGCATCTCAATGGGGCTGTGCCTGTCCTCACAAAAATCGGTCTCCAACTCCCTGGAGTGTGTCTGGGGCCGAGGCATTGAAAGGCAGGGTCTTGTGCACTTCGAAGACTTCTCTTTGAAGTTTGCCTACTTCAAGGACAGAATTGGGCCTAAGGTAGGCCATGAGGAACCCAGAGGGCAGGATGCAATCTATTTAAAAGGCAGGTCATGTACTTTCAAATTTTGCATGTCATGGCAGTGAACAACTCCCAATGTCTTTTTTCACTACTGCAATGCCTACCTCTCCAATAGGATGATATTGTGATTAGCTTGTTACATTTTATTAGTGTCTTTCCCAATTAAAAAGAGATAGACTTTCCAAGTTTGGTGTCCCTGGAATCCCAATTTAAAATCCTAACCTATGGTGAAGTTGGATTTTAAATTGCAATTCTGAAAATGCCACTTTTAGAAAGTTGGCATTTTCTTACTTTAGACATTTCGTGCCCTCTGCCTGTCTCTGATCACATGTCTGGGGTAGATGACAGCTGGGCTTTGTGTATTTGCCTTAAACAGCCACACACAATGGGAGCTTAGGTGTGACCTGGCCTGATGGGCCATCTTGACAGGATGGGAGGGATGAGCTGGGCCCAGCATCACTTACACCAGAATAATCTGTGTCCTGTCCCCACACAAAGGGCTGCATACCACCCTTTAGTAAGTCTGGAGCCAGGGCAGGATGGGCATGGCCTTTCTGCACGTCAAACGTCTGTCTTTGAAGTCTCCTGTACTTCAAAGGTACCACTGGGTTTAAGAACTGGACCTCAGACACCACCACTTCAGTATGCTTCTGGACCTGTGGATACTCTGCCAGGATGTAGGACCAATTTGCAGCTGAACGACTGCCACTATGCTGGACACCTGCTGGACTGTGTTCACCTGCTGCCCTCTGTAGGAAGCTGGCCTTGTATGTGTTGAGCACCTATGCTCCTATCACCTTATACCAGGTATCCCCTATTAGTGAAGTGTAGGCAGTGTCTAGGAAGCCAGGGCTCTCTATAGGAAGCTGTGGATGCGCAGCCAAGACTTACCTAGGAGATATGCAAAGCTCATTCAATACCACTATAGTCACACAGCACTTACACACATGAAAGAGCCACACAGTGTTACAGAAATGAAGGAACTTTATTACAGTAACACAACTACTAGAATACTGAATAGGCAATACACTACTATAGACACATTAGTAGTCAGTAAATAGCATAGAAAGCAATAGACTTTGATAAAAGCAATGGCAAAAAGTGAAGGCCCTACGAGAGGGCCAAACCATATACTAAAAAAAGTGGAATGTGAAAGCCAGTCCTCCACCCAAGAAAGGGAAGTCGGTAGAAGGGAGCGGGAGGAACTAGGAACCCCATGCATCGAATACCAGAGTGACCCCCAGCAACCAGGAGAGCAGAGGTAATTATCTGGTTTTCCCCAAAACCAACAGGAGGCCTTTGGAAAGGGATTGTGCAAGATCCAACCAAGACTGAAAGAACCCAAAGGTGGATCCTGACAGAAGAGGACCTGCAAAGGAAGGGGACCAAGTCCAGTTTGAGTTGGAGTGTCCGGTTGTAGCAGGAGCCACCATCCACCCTTCTGTGGATGCCGTACCAGGTTGACGGTGGACAAAGAAGGTCAGCAGTGCAGCACAGGAACAGAAGAGGAGTCCCAGAAGAGATGCTAGTGATGTCCCACATCCGCCGACAAGTTGCGGTCAGTCAGTGGGGCGGGGAAATCACCAACAAGCCTTGACAAATGCAAGAGACATAGAAGAAGGTTTGCAAGGCTGAAGAGGACCAGCAAGGTCCAGGGAACTCTGCTCAAGGAGGGGAGTCTGGGGTGACCCTCAGCAGCTGGGAGAGTCAAAAGAAGAGGAGGCATATTCCATAGGCAAGCAACTGGCAGCAAGCCAATGAGTTTCAATGAGGCCCACTCAGCACACCTGGAGGAGTGTCCCACTTCACTGGAGCAGCAGACAGGAGACTGTGCATTGCAGGAAGAAGTGCTGGAGGCTGGAGCTACACAGAGCCTGAAGATCCCTTGGAGGAGGAACAAACAAGCCTTGGTAGCTGAAAGAGTTGCAGTGCTCTGGGGTACTGTCCTGTAAGGAGAAACAAGAGCTTACCATCTGCCAAGTTGGACATCTGGTAGAAAGGACCAAGTGGACCACTTCAGAAGACCACCTGTTATGCAGGATCAAGGCAGTTCTGGGGAAGAGCAGATCCACGCAGCTGGTCATCAATGAAGTTGGTGCCTGCGGATGCAGGGGAGTGACTCCTTCATTCCAAGGGAGATGCCTTCTTACTTCCTGTGCAGGTTGAAGAGTCGTCACCCTCGAGGATGCACAGCTGGGAAAATGTTGCAGATGCTGGAAGGAGCGGGAGAAACAATGGTGCAGAGTGGAGTTGTTGCTGGAGTTTCAGATTGTTGGTTCCTGGAGGGTCCAGTTGCAGTTCCAGTGGCTAGAAGATGAAGTAAACGATGCAGAGGAGTCCTGCTGGAATCTTACCCATTGAATTTGAGGACCTACCAAAGAGGAGATCCTAAATAGCCCAGGAAGGGGGATTTGTCACCTAGCACGTGACCACCTATCAGGAGGGGGCTGTGATGTCACCTACCTGACCTGGCCACTCAGATGCCACCAGGAGCCTCTGCCCAACTTGGATTCAAGATAGCAGAATCAAGTGGCTACCTGGAGGAACTCTGGGCTCCACCCTTAGGGTGGTGATAGGCCGGGGAATGGTCACTTCCCTTTCCTTTGTCCAGTTTCATGCCAGAGTAGGGACCGGGGGCATCAATTGTGCCCTTCAAAGCATAAAGGTGGCTTGGGGTGGCTACCCCTCTCAAACCATGTAACACCTATTTCTAAGGGATAGGGTGTTACCTCCCTCGCCCCCAAAATGGGTCTGCGGGCCTGCCATTGCAGCCTGCGTGAAAAGGTCCATGCACCCTTTCACTACAAGTCACTGCACCAGGTCACTGTAAGTCTCCCCTAGGGTAGACCATCTCAGACCAGGGGGCAGGGTGCAGGTATCATGTGTGAGGGCACCCCTGCATGAGCAGAGGTGACCCTACGAACTCCAGGTCCATTACACTGGACTACGTAAGTGCAGGGAAGCTATTTTACCAGTGTACTGGACACAAGTCACTACCTGTGTCCAGCTACATAATGGTAACTCCAAACCTAGGCATGTTAGGTATCAAACATGTCGGAATCATATCCCAATACTGTTGCTAGTATTGGTTGAATGGTTCCAAGCAGTCTGGGGGCTCCTTAGAGGACCATCAACATTGCTCCTACCAGTTTTTGGGGGTTTTCAAAGCAGGACGCGTTGCTTCCACCCCTCAGACAGGTTTATGCCCTCCTGCTGCTTGACTAAGCTCAGGTAGAGGAACGCAGAACACCCCTGGGTGGTACAATGCAAGCTGCAGCCTATGGGGAACCCCATTTCCCCAATGCCCTGGGTACCTAAGTACTGTATACTATGTACTTATATGGGGGCAATAGTATGCCAATTGTGAGGTGTACAAAGTCCTAAACAACCAAATTTATAGGGAGAGATAGCACAATCACTGGGGTCCTGGTTGGCAGGATCTCAGTGAAAACAGTCAAAACACACTGACAGCAGCAAAAAGTGGGGGTGCCTATGCCAAAAAGAGGGCACTTTCCCACACCCTCTGCTTGAGTGAGAAGAACTTGATCTACATCACTTGAACACAGAATCCAGAGTGACTCCCAGGGCTATTTGGCTGGCCCACTGATCTGTTGTGTCGGGAACATAAACGTCTTCCAAACTACCCTGCTTCTGCATCTGGACTCTGCCATCTCTGAGTCCACCCTGTGGAGTTGTGCCACCCCAGTCCTGGATATTAGGAAGTGGGCCTAAGGTGCTTACCATTGGAACCAATGCATCCTCTCTGCTGAGTGGTGCATCCCTGAGCAGAACTGACGCACCTCCTCGGCACATCCTCGAGGAGAATTGATGCATCGCCAATTCATTGCTCATCAGAACTGACGCATTGACTCAACTCTACTTTGCAACCGCAACACCAGCTTTCACATCCCAAGCCCATTCAACAGGATCCACTACGTCAATACAGCAGGACCTCACAACTGAGCAGTGCGGCATCTTAGAACCGATGTATCAACTCAGCTGCACTACGCATCATTCACAAAGATCCATGCAACGCTCCACAACCAGGAGTTAAGGTACTTTGTTCAATGGACCTAACTGGGTCCCTGTAGCCAGCCTTCTCTCCATCGCAGAGAGGTCTTACCATGAGACTTTGTCCCAGTCCATCACAACCAGACATCCCCAATAGCACTTTGTGCTTCTTGGCTCAATTTGTACTTAAAAATTCTACATCTTCGGTTCTACTAATTGGATTTTTGTCATTTTGGTCTTGTTATATATATGTATATATTTTAAATTCAGATCTATTTTTCTAACATGATGTGAAATCATTTTGTGCGGTTTTCACTGTTTTACTGTTTGAAGTGTTGCACAAATACTTTACACACTGCCTCTAAGTGAAGCCTGACTGCCCTGTGCCAATGTACCAGAGGATGAGCAAAAGTTAATTTAAGGTTTTTCTGTACCATACTCTGACTAGTAATGTAGTTGCTGCTTGCCCAAGGTTCATACCCCAGTCAACCAACAACCTAATTTCTAACAGCATGTATTGTATGCACAGCTGAAAAAAATGTATACGAAAAGCTCAGTCAGAGACACTGTTTAAAGCTAAAAAACATATTATCCCAAATATGTAATTCCTATGTTCAGAGACACCGGGGACCCAGAAGCCTGAAACAATAATTTAATGTTAATCGTTGTGGCATATGTCCATATGTCTCATGAGAACAAACATGCAACATAGTGCAGCATCCTCTGATATAGTGAAATAATACCAGTTCAACCTCTGATAAGCAAAGATTCTCAAGTGAAGATTAAAACTTGAAGTACAAGCTCATAAATCACTCAGGCCAACTATGGTGATGCAGAAAAAAGCACAAATTTAGAGGCCACATATCAAAAGGAAAGTATGTCAGTGGAGAGATGTTCTCTTACCTGGAGTATTAAGCTACTAGAGTTAGTAGATACGATGTAGAATGATAAGTATTGATAACTGATACAGTTACCTCTGTTATAGATCACATAAGGAAATGATCAAGACCAGCATTAGAAATGTTCCAAGCTTCTTCTTTGTTGCCGGCACGGAAGCAACCTTAGCAAAAGCTAATGGTGCTCACAACAGCTCTATATACATATATATGTATATATATATATATATATATATATATATATATAAATATTTTACGTCATGTACATTTTTATATAGCACAGCCTTGATGAATACCCGGGCTTCCCTGTACTTTAGATTCTCTCCAGCACACTGAAATCTAGGAGTGTGGACCTACCGTACTGAGGATTTATATGCGGCTGGTGGGGAAACTAATCTTTACCTTTAACTGTGTATGTGTGATCTATGTGGTTTGTAAGGCCAAACTAATCAGCTGCCCCCCTCTCTGTAGGAGTCGTGTTGCTTCATTTCACTTCCTTGGATTCTTCTTTCCATTGTCAGGAATCTGCGTAGGCCTCCATTACACTGGCTCACTCGTACACACAATGCATGCACCACTCAGACCACATACGTATGCATGCACAAAACACACTTGGGATGTTCATGCAAGGCTGACATAGAAGCAGAACTTTCAACTGTTTAATGTAGGCCTTCGCTTCAGGGGCACTGATGAAAAGGTCCCACCACTTGTATGAGTCCACAAGACATGGTCCATAGCCAGCACTAGTCAATATTCTAAACTCATGACAGGGATGCTTTTCCACTGTCAAATAAATGAAAACATGCTTAGTGCACCCCCTCCAGGTCACAGGACCTTACTCATGTTAATGGACCAGACTAAGCCTTCATACTTGATTAATGAGTGGCTGAGGCCAAAACAAAAAAGTAGGACATCAGATTCTTATAGAAAGTGTTATAAATGGGGTCTCTAGTTGGCAGAGGTATACACCTTTGTCCAAGTAGGGATCACAAACCTAGTCAGGGAAAGCCACACACAATCCAAACTATCCTGTGCCCACCCTCTGGTATCTTGGTACTGAGCAGTCAAGCTTAAATTAGAAGGCAATATGTAAAGTATTTGTGCAATAAATCATGCAATAACACAGAAAAAACACCACACAAATACACCAAACAGGTTTAGAAAAATATATAATATTTATCTGGGTAAATTAAGGTCAAAACGATAAAGGTTAAATAAGCACAAGTTGAAATATCACTTAAAAATCAACAGTTGTCTCTTGTTTGCACAATGTACCTGGTTTGCGTCGAAATGATCACGCACAGAGACCGCAGAGGAGGAGATGCATGTAAAAATAAGGTGTGCGTCAGATTTTCAGATGCGACACAGACAATGCATTGTTTCTTTCCATGCTGCAAGGGTCTTTGTGTTGAATTCTGGAGCGCAGTCTCGGTTCCTTACTGCGATGCTGGGATCTTTTGACGCCCAGGGATGATATGTGTAAATTCTGGGCATGCATGACGAAGTCACAAGCATTGCATCGATCCTGTAGGCAATGCGTCTAATTTTCTTTCACACAGCAAGTGCGGCATCGATTCTTCACTCAGGAAGTTGGCGTGCGTCGTTAAAGCGTGGCTGGGCACCGATCCAGTAGGGCTGTGCTTCGAATTTCCAGTCGCAACGCAGGCGCTGCATCGATCTTCACTCAGGAAGTCAGGCTGCGTCATTCTGGCTCGGCTATGTGGCCATTTTCTTGTCACAAGGCAGGCGGTGAGTTGTTTCCGGCAGGCTGTGCGTCGATTTTCAGCGCACAAGGAATTTCCTTGAGGAGATTAAGGGGGTCATTATGAACCCGGCAGTGAGTGATAATGTGGCAGTAGTACCGCCAACAAGCTGGTGATACATACCGTCACATTATGACAATGGCAGGTTGGCTGCATCCAACCCAAGACTTCTCCACTCATACCGCCATGGCGGTATCAGCCGCCGGGCTGGAGACATCAATCTCCAGTCCAGAGGGCGGGACAGTACTAGCGGCGGCATTAGGAGCCTGCCTTCTATCATGGTTTTCGTGGCTTTGGCAACGCCACAAAAACCATGGTGTTAGGCCCTAACGGTGACAGGGAATTCCTTCCCTGTCACCGCTGGGCGGCTCCCCCACCCCCACAACACACACTAGATGCCACTCACCCCCTCCACCCAAAGCACCCCCAACCCTCCATTCACACACTAACCCCCCCACCCTGTGACATTCAAACACACACCCTCCCACCCCTTCCGATCCAATCACACCCCCACCCCCTCTGATCCAATCACACACACACCCACCCCCTCCAATCCAATCACACCCCCACCCCCATACATGCACACACCCAATCACTCAAACTGCATGCACACATTCATACACACACTGCCATACACGCATTCAAACATGCATACTTCCAGACGTACTCACACACATTCACACTGACATGCAGACACACACTCAGTTCCCCATTCTTGCACTTGTATGGATTCACTCACATGCATACAGCCATGCAAACAACACAACATACATAGACGCCTTCACACACTCACTCACGCATTCATGCACACACTCTGATACACACACACAACACCCCTACCCTCCCGCCCCCTTCCACTCCCTCCCCTGTAGGAAGCCCCACTTACCTTTGTTGAGGAGGTGTCCTGGCAGGGAATGGGAAGCAGCGCTTCTACCGCCAGCAGCGCCTGCCAGCAGAACACCACCAGGCTGTAATACTTGTTATAATATGGCTGGCGGCGTTCTACTGGCGTGGCGGTGCTGGTGGTAGCAGCGCCAGCTTGCCACCGTCTGCCACTATGAACACTGCCGGACTTCCACCATTCTTGTGCGGGTAGGCATTTTTTACCACTAAAGTCAAAATGAGCACCTAAGTCTTTTTGGCCCTGAGACTTACAAAAACAGGAGGACAGGTCAATCCAAGCCCTTGGAGAGCACTTCTCAGCAAAGTCAGAGGCCAGCAAGGCAGCAGGGCAACAGCAGGGCAGCAGTCCTTCACAGCAAAGCAGTCTAGGTGAGTCCTTTGGGCAGCCAGGCAGTTCCTCTTGAAAGGTTGCAGGTTCGGGTCCAGAAGTGTCTGATTTGGTGGGGTCAGAGACCCAGTTTATGTACCTAAAAATACCTTTGAAGTGGGGAGACTCAAAGAGTGGTTTTGAAGTGCAAAGGTCCCCTTTCAGCACAGGTCTGTCTGCCAGGGTCCCAGTAGGGGGTTTGGCAGTCCATTGTGTGAGGGCAGGCAACTAGCCTTTGAAATGTAAGTGTCAGGACCCTCCACACTTCCAGCCCAGGAAGCCCCATACAGCATGCAGATGAGTGCAGGTGTGACTATGTATCCTATGTTTGTCTGGGTGAAATGCACAAGGAAGCTGTCAACCAGCTCAGCCCAGACGTTGATTGGAGACAGGCATTAAGGTACAGATGGATTTTAAGTGCAGAAAAATGCTCACTTTCTAAAAGTGGCATTGCTAAAAAAGTAATATAAAATCCAACCTCACCAATAAGCAGGATTTTCTATTACTATTCTGTCTATACTAAATATCCCTGTTTATCCCTTTCTGATCAGAATCTACCACTCAAACAGTATATAAGGGTTGCCCTAATGCTAACCTAAGAAGGGAGCAGGCCTCACAGTAGTGGAAAACAAATGTAGGAGTTTTTCACTACCAGGACATATAAAACACACAGGTATATGTCCTGCCTTTTACCTACATAGCACCCTGCCCTATGGGTTACTTAGGGCCTACCTTAGGGGTGACATGTATGTAGAAAAAGGGGAGTTTAAGCCTTGGCAAGCACTTTTAAATGCCAAGTCGAAGTGGCAAGGAAACTGCACACACAGGCCTTGCAATGGCAGGCCTGAGACATGGTTAAGGGGCTACTTATGTGGGTGGCACAATCAGTGCTGCCGGCCTACCAATAGCATTTGATTTACAGGCCCTGGACACAGGCAGTGCACTTTACTAGGGACTTAAAAGTAAATCAAATATGCTAATTGGTATCGAACCAATGTTACCATGTTTGAGGGAGAGAGCATATGCACTTTAGCACTGGTTAGCAGTGGTAAAGTGTGCAGGGTTCTAAATCCAGCAAAAACAGTTTGAGAAAAGCAGAGGGAGTCAGGCAAAAACTTGGGGGTCTAACAGAAAGACACTCAGCACTGGAGAGCATGACTGTATATTGTAAAGAATGTTGCCACTTCAACAGAAACCAACTGCGGAGCCTCTGAAACTGGTCTTTATAGTCCTCTTTATATCTAGTCTGCAGAGATCTGAGGGATGTACTCTTGTTGTCCTTCTTCTGTCTCACTGTAGGTGGTCACTGTTGTTTTTCTGTGTCCATGAAAAGGGACAATATTTAACCAAATAAGGGCTAGATATAAGAATAGTGGCGCTACATTGCATGTAGCACCACTTTTCTTTCAGATCCTTGCATCCCCCTACTGCCACCACATGTGTGCCGTATTTAACCCCTAGGGTGCCTTGGACGAGGTCACCTCGTCCTACAGCCGGGAACTGGGGGGAGCGCTAGCGCTCCCCCCATGTGCACACCACCCACCCCCCCAAGGCAGGGATGGAAGGGGAAGCCCTTCCCCTTCCACCTCTGACCTCCCCCACACCCCCGTGACGTCAGCGCGCGATCGCGCAGCTGATTTGTCACAGGGCCTCCTCCCATAGCGCTGGAAGCTCAGCTTCCAGCGCGATCGGAAGAGAAATGCAAAGAAATGCTTTGCATTTCTCTTCCGATCACGTGGGGGAGGCCGAGAGAGGCTTCAAAGGGAAGGAAAGTTATTTCCTTCCCTTTGAAGTCTCTTTCTGCATTTCAAAAGCCAGATTGCAAAGCAATCCGGCTTTGAAACGCCCACTAGACACCGGGGATTTTTTTTTTATTTGTGAAAGTGGCATAAGGGAGCGATCCCTTGGGCAAGGGTCGCTCCCAGGGGGGGCATTTTTTCAGAAGGGGGGGGGGGGCAGAAACCTCTAGGCACCAGGGATCATTTTTTTTTTCTTTTTGTTTTGTTCTGTTTTTTAGGAGGTGGGGAGCGACCCCTTAGTCAAGGGTCGCTCCCCTAGGGGGCAGATTGGCCTATTTTTATGAGGCCAATCTGCCCCCATGGGGGACAGAAACCACTAGACACCAGGGAGTTTTTTTTTTACGTGAATTTCACGCTAGGGGAGCGACCCCTTAGGCAAGTGTCGTTCCCCTGGGGGCAAATTTATTTAAGGCCATTTCTGCCCCCCCGTAGGGGGCAGATCAGCCTAATTTGATTAGGCCGATCTGCCCCCAAGGGGGGCAGAAACCACTAGGCACCGGGGATTTTTTTGTTTTTTGTTTTACAGATAGGGAGCCACCCCTTGGACAAGGGTCGCTCCACTGGAGGGGAAAATTGTATTTAGGCAATTTCTGACCCTTTGGGGGCAGATTGGCCGATTTTTGTTTGCTACGCCAATCTGCCCCCAAGGGGGGCAGAAACCTCTAGGCACCTGGGATTTTTGTTTTTTGCGCCAATGTCACGCAGGGGGAGCGAGCCCGTAGGCAAGGGTCGCTCCCAGGGGGGGGGGGGTTGGTGGGTGGGAGGCAAATTTTCTTTAGGCCATTTCTGCCCCCCTGGAGGCAGATGGGCCTATTATTAGGCTGATCTGCCGCCAGGGGGGGCGGAAACCTCTAGGCGCCAGGGCAAATTTTTTTCTTCGTGTTTTTTGTTTGTTTGTTTTTTTGGAGATGGGGGGCGACCCATTAGGCAAGGGTCTCTCCCCCGAGGGGCAAATTGTATTCAGACCATTTCTGCCCCCCGTGGGGGCAGATCGGCCGATTTTAGGTCAATCTGTCCCCAAGGGGGCAGAAACCACTAGGTACCGGGTGATTTTTTTTTGGCGCCAATGTCACGCAGGGGGAGCGACCCCGTAGGCAAGGGTCGCTACCGGGGAAGGGTTGGGAGGTATGGGGGCAAATTTATTTTAGGCCATTTCTGCCCCCCCCGGGGGCAGATCGGACTATTATGAGGCCGATCTGCCCCCGGGGTGGGGGCAGAATCCTCTAGGCGCCAGGGCAATTTTTTTGTTTTTTTTTGTTTGGTTTTTTAGAGATGGGGAGTGACCCATTAGGCAAGGATGGCTCCCCTTGGGAGCAAATTGTATTTAGACAATTTCTGCCCCCCTCGGGGGCAGATCGACCGATCTTAGGTCAATCTGCCCCCAAGGCGACAGAAAACACTAGGCACTGGGGATTTTTTTTGCGCCAATGTCACGCAAGGGGAGCGACCCTGTAGGCAAGGGTCGCTCCCGGGGAGGGGGCAGGGGTAGAGGGGCAAATTTATTTTAGGCCATTTCTGATCCGGGGGGGGGGGGGTCAGAAACCTCTAGGCGCCAGAGCAAATAGTATTTTTGTGTTTTTTTTTTTTTTTGGAGATGGGGAGCGACCCATCAGGCAAGGGTCGCTCCCCTGGGGGCAAATTGTATTTAGACCATTTCTGCTCCCCTTGGGGGAAGATCGGCGGATTTTAGGTCAATCTGCCCCCAAGGGGGCAGATACCACTAGGCACCGGGGATTTGTTTTTTGCGCTAATGTCACGCAAGGGGAGCGACCCCGTAGGCAAGGGTCGCTCCCGGGGAGACGGTGGGGGGGGGCAAATTTATTTTAGGCCATTTCTGCCCCCCTGGTGCCGGCTGAGCTAGAGGCCAAAATCCACAGGTAGGCACTTTGCAAAAAACACCTCTGTTTTCTGTGAAAAAATGTGATGTGTCCACGTTGTGTTTTAGGCCATTTCCTTTTGTGGGCGCTAGGCCTACCCACACAAGTGAGGTACCATTTTTATCGGGAAACTTGGGGGAACGTTCAGTGGAAGGAAATTTGTGGCTCCTCTCAGATTCCAAAACTTTCTGTCACCGAAATGAGAGGAAAAAGTGTTTTTTGGCCAAATTTGGAGGTTTGCAAAGGATTCTGGGTAACAGAACCTGGTCAGAGCCCCACAAGTCACCCTATCTTGGATTCCCCTAGGTCTCTAGTTTTCAAAAATGCACAGGTTTGGTAGGTTTCCCTAGGTGCCGGCTGAGCTAGAGGCCAAAATCTACAGGTAGGCACTTTGCAAAAAACACCTCTGTTTTCTTTCAAAAAATGTGATGTGTTCACGTTGTGTTTTGGGGCATTTCCTGTCACGGACGCTAGGCTTACCCACACAAGTGAGATATCATTTTTATCAGGAGACTTGGGGGAACACTGGGTGGAAGGAAATTTGTGGCTCCTCTCAGATTCCAGAACTTTCTGTCACCGAAATGTGAGGAAAACGTGTTTTTTAGCCCAATTTTGAGGTTTGCAAAGGATTCTGGGTAACAGAACCTGGTCAGAGCCCCACAAGTCACCCCATCTTGGATTCCCCTAGGTCTCTAGTTTACAAAAATGAAAAGGTTTGGTAGGTTTCCTTAGGTGCCGCATGAGCTAGAGGCCAAAATCTACAGGTAGGCACTTTGCAAAAAACACCTCTGTTTTCTTTCAAACAATGTGATGTGTCCACGTTGTGTTTTGGGGCATTTCCTGTCACGGACGCTAGGCCTACCCACACAAGTGACGTATCACTTTTATCAGGAGACTTGGGGAAACGCTGGGTGGAAGGAAATTTGTGGCTCCTCTCAGATTCCAGAACTTTCTATCACCGAAATGTGAGGAAAGTGTGTTTTTTTAGCCCAATTTTGAGGTTTGCAAAGGATTCTGGGTAACAGAACCTGGTCAGAGCCCCACAAGTCACCCCATCTTGGATTCCCCTAGGTCTCTAGTTTTCAAAAATGCACAGGTTTGGTAGGTTTCCCTATGTGCCGGCTGAGCTAGAGGCCAAAATCTACAGGTAGGCACTTTGCAAAAAACACCTCTGTTTTCTGTCAAAAAATGTGATGTGTCCACTTTGTGTTTTGGGGCATTTCCTGTCGCGGGCGCTAGGCCTACCCACACAAGTGAGGTATCATTTTTATCAGGAGACTTGGGGGAACACTGGGTGGAAGGAAATTTGTGGCTCCTCTCAGATTCCAGAACTTTCTGTCACCAAAATGTGAGGAAAACTTGTTTTTTTAGCCCAATTTTGAGGTTTGCAAAGGATTCTGGGTAACAGAACCTGGTCAGAGCCCCACAAGTCACCCCATCTTTGATTCCCCTAGGTCTCTAGTTTACAAAAATGAAAAGGTTTGGTAGGTTTCCTTAGGTGCCGGCTGAGCTAGCGGCCAAAATCTACAGGTAGGCACTTTGCAAAAAACACCTCTGTTTTCTTTCAAACAATGTGATGTGTCCACGTTGTGTTTTGGGGCATTTCCTGTCACGGGCGCTAGGCCTACCCACACAATTGAGGTATCACTTTTATCAGGAGACTTGGGGGAACGCTGGGTGGAAGGAAATTTGTGGCTCCTCTCAGATTCCAGAACTTTCTATCACCGAAATGTGAGGAAAACTTGTTTTTTTAGCCACATTTTGAGGTTTGCAAAGTATTCTGGGTAACAGAACCTGGTCAGAGCCCCACAAGTCACCCCATCTTGGATTCCCCTAGGTCTCTAGTTTTAAAAAATGCACAGGTTTGGTAGGTTTCCCTATGTGCCGGCTGAGCTAGAGGCCAAATTCTACAGGTAGGCACTTTGCAAAAAACACCTCTGTTTTCTGTCAAAAAATGTGATGTGTCCATGTTGTGTTTTGGGGCATTTCCTGTCACGGGCGCTAGGCCTACCCACACAAGTGAGGTATCTTTTTTATCCGGAGACTTGGGGGAACATAGAATATCGAAACAAGTGTTATTGCCCCTTGTCTTTCTCTACATTTTTCCCTTCCAAATATAAAAGAGTGAGTAAAAAAAGACGTCTATTTGAGAAATACCCAGTAATTCACATGCTAGTATTGTCACCCCGGAGTTCAGAGATGTGCAAATAACCACTGCTCCTCAACACCTTATCTTGTGCCCATTTTGGAAATACAAAGGTTTTCTTGATAGCTATTTTTCCCTCTTTATATTTCAGCAAATGAATTGCTGTATACCCGGTATAGAATGAAAACGCACTGCAGGGTGCAGCTCATTTATTGGCTCTGGGTACCTAGGGTTCTTGATGAACCTACAAGCCCTATATATCCCCGCAACCAGAAGAGTCCAGCAGACGTAACAGTATATTGCTTTCAAAAATCTTTACAGAGTAAAACGTAGAGAACAATTACTGTTTTTTTCACCTCAATTTCAATATTTTTCTTTTTCAGTTGTTATTTTCTGTAGGAAACCCTTGTAGGATCTACACAAATTACCCCTTGCTGAATTCAGAATTTTGTCTACCTTTCAGAAAGTTTAGGTTTCTGGGATCCAGCATTGGTTTTACGCCCATTTCTGTCACTGATTGGAAAGAAGCTGAAAGCACAAAAAATCGTAAAAATGGGGTATGTCCCAGTCAGTAAAATGCCAAATTTGTGTTGAAAAATTGGGTTTTCTGATTAAAGTCTGGCTGTTCCTGAAAGCTGGGAAGCTGGTGATTTTAGCACCGCAAACCCTTTGTTGATGCCATTTTCAGGGAAAAAAACCGCAAGCCTTCTTCTGCAGCCACTTTTTCCCATTTTTTTTAAAAAAACTAAATTTTCACTGTATTTTGGCTAATTTCTTGGCCTCCTTCAGGGGAACCCACAAAGTCTGGGTACCTCTAGCATCCCTACGATGTTGGGAAAAAAGAACGCAAATTTGGCTTGGCTAGCTTATGTGGACAAAAAGTTATGAGGGCCTAAGCGAGAACTGCCCCAAATAGCCAAAAAAAGGCCTGGCAGCGAAGGGGTTAATATATAGCACACCTTGGAGCAGGGTAGGGGCAATAGTGTCAAAATTTGTGATGCTATTGATGTACTCTGCAGGATTAGCACCAGCATTTGGTGCTAATCCTGCAGAGTACATGGGGTCCATTACAATTAATGGTGTCCCCTCCTTTAATGTTCTCTTCGCAGGTGTTAAAAATGTTGAAAAAATTGGCACAAAGAAATCTTTTAGATTTCTTTGCTACATTTTATTGGCCCCCCTAAAGGGGGAATGTCCCCCTTGCATAAATTATGACGGTGCAAAGGGTTACAAATCTGGCCCGACAATTCTGTCCTCGCTGGGCCACTTTAGCGTAAAAAGGGGGTGCTAGGCCCTCTTAAATCTGGCTCTAAGAGTACAAGAAGTGAGACCAGCAGGAAGCAAGGAACGGTATAAATAGATATACAGTGAACTACCAATATTTTTGCTTTGAAAGTACAGTTGCCTAGGGTTTCAAGTATTTCAGAATTTATAACAATCGACAGCCAGAGAACAGCCACAACTGAGCTTTGCTTGTGATCCAGAGGAGGCTGGATCGCGACCCCTAGGAACGACTTAAATAATTTAATATGGACTGCCTATATTTCCTTCTGTTGCAACTGCTCGGAAACTCTTGCGCACTCCAGCTTTCCGTGCTGTTTACTGAGTGTCCATCAAGAAAGTCCTGCGAAACAGAATGAAAAGACCACAGAAAACAATTGTGCCACCGGAAAATTTTGTGTGGGTACAATAATGCGTGAACGGGATATGCTTGCTAACGCACACCTCAGCCCTGCTAATGCTGCACACGCCTCAGTATACCTCATTAGTCTCCATCTTGCTGCCCGGCCCATTACCCTGGCACATGTCCTGACTCTCCAATGAAAAGTTAAGCCCACATGAAAACTGACTAATCGTGCGAGGGGATCTGAATATGTTGGAGTGCTGCGCACTCAGGACAAAGGAAGGTGTCTTTGATGCGGTTTACAGCACCATTTGCTCGGTTTATCTGGAAAACAAACATTCCATCACTTCAAAAATGGGGCGCTAGAGCTTTGCCAGCAGCAGAATCAATGAAATATGTTGTTATTTCTGATAGCGCATCCAGTCTTTATAAATTACTTGTACTTGGACACGCCGGAGGTCGGTGAACCTTTTGACCGAGTTGGGTTCTCCTCATCCAAGAATAGTCGGATCGCTCAAATCAATAATTAATAATCATTTCTAATCAATAACCTAAACTCGATTAGTAATCAATCAACAAATTTGTTAAATGGAAAATCAGTAATTAGACACACCATGACCTTTCAGTCATGAATAACCACACTGTTTATTAAAGGTTAATGAGTTTATTTCCCTATATTAACAAAGCTAATACAATATAAGTAAGCCTCAAAATCAAATGATATACGTATACGAACATTACTAGCTGTCCATAGCGACGGAAGAAACGCAATCTACGCAAAATCTGGATTATAATGCACTCTGTTACAGCAATGCAAAGCACTAATATAAGTAACTGAATTTGACTAATTGCATACATCGGTCAGCATAACAAGATTTCAATTCAACATGGTGCATCAAATGAATACCTCAACTAACCTCTGATTAGCATTGGCCTGTGGGGCTTCATGCAAAACGAATTTAGTCAACATAAATTTAGAAAACTTCTAGCTTGGGCTCTGTCAAAATAAGCAGTTGGTACCTAAGAAGGAAAACACAATGCATAATACAATTATCATTTTATAATTACCAAATACAATCAGAATTCAGGGAAAAGTCTTCGTCCTTCAGGTACCGGTTCGATCAGCATGGGGCAGATTTCAAAGGGGCAAAATTGAAGGCAAGTTTCCTTGCGGCAGCAAGGAAACTGGGGCAAAAGTTATCGCATTGGACAAGACGGGGTAAAATTAAAGTTAAAGTCTCTAGGGTGAGAATTCTTTAAAGTCTCTCTCTCTCTGGAATAGAGAAAAATGGCGTCTTGAATCTGGCTTCAAAATGGCATCAAGGAAAATGGCTGACTTCTCTTTGTCCGATGGGTTTAAGTAAGAAAACGTTCCAAATTCTTCAGAGTCTTTCATTGGAGGGTTCATAGGGTGGCTTCTTTTTGACCAATGAATAGTGTCTTTCTCTTAGTACTCATTGATGCATAAGGTGTCCTTGGAGTTTTGGAACACAAGTAGAAACAAAGTTTGCCAATTATTTCTGTATCAGTGTCTTTATTGTCTGCACCTGCAGAAACTGACCTTGCTTCAAAGGGGATGAAACTTGCCTAGCACGAAACCTTGAGATAAGTGTATTAGTCATTCTACTGGAAAAAGACAGCCTTTAAAGTTAAAATACATTTTTGTTAATACAAGTTAAAACCACACAATTAAATTTGAGACCAGGCAACTAGGCCAAAGCCTCTGCTAAATTTAAGCTAAGCATATAACAGTTTCAGCAAGAATCATAGAATACATTTGCAATTATGACGGATTACTACATTGTCAATTCTTCATGATTAATTAAGCTCGTTTATAATAATGGCGAACTACCTTGTGGGCATATTTTCCCACATTCATTATTTTCTTTGCTAAAATCACACTACCTTATAAGATTTTGTTACATGATATATAAGTGTTCGTTAGCCTTTCTTTTTCTGCTTCATCATTTCCAGGCAGAGATGAGTGTTCACTCTGACCAGCTCAGCACCTATTGAGGTTCCACAACCGGTGTCTTGCTGGTACAGAAATTAAGCCAGGGCACCAAAATAAAAGCGACTTGCATTTGCGAATCAGGTAGCTAATTAAGTTGGCCAGATCAGTGCAGTTTTTAACTAGTACAGACAACCTGTGTTTGTGTATTGCAAGGTATGGGAGGCTGTATGAACTTGTTTGTGCTTGTTGCATGCAATGTTTGTGTTAATACCAATGAAACAAGCTTTATCAACACCAATAGGTCTGGCGTTGGCTGCCAGCTTTTGGCAATTCTTTTGTCATGGTTTTTGCAAAACGGTATTGTTCTGGAAGCTACCGGGCCCTCATTAAATTTAACAACCAAAGAAATGGCCGAAACCCCAAAAAAAATTCTGATCTAAAAAAAATTGCTCATTACCATGGTACACCTGGCACTCACAGCGAAGTCAGTCAGTGGGTGAATTGGGCTAACATTGCCAATGGATGCATGCTGAAGTAGGTGTAAGAAACATGTGGATGACACTGTCACAGACTAATGGGTGAACTCTGGCTGAAAACCCCTATAAGTGATTCGGTTGTACATAATTTTAGTAAAATTAAAAGGTCTTGGCTAACACAGACCTAAAAAATGTATCGGTCTATCATTGGTTGCCAGCTTCGCCTTTGAGAAAGAAGGCAAGTAAGAAGTGATGAAAGTAAGGAAGGAAGAAAAAAAGGAAGGAAGGCAGACAAAAATGAAGGAAAAAGGTAAAAAAAGGAAAGAGGGCATGCAAAAAGAAAGGAAGGGGGAAGGTAAAAAGGGAAGGAAGGAAGGAAAAAAAGAAAACAGGAACAAAGGAGGGACAAAGGAAAGAAGGCAAAAATAAGGAAGAAGGAACGACAATGGAAAGAAGGCAAGAAGGAACGAAGGAAAGGAAGAAAGAAGGGAATAAGAAAAAAGAAAGGAGGCAAAAAGATTGACAGAAGAAAACAGAACAAAAAATAAAGAATGAAAGAAGGCAAAAGAAAAGGAAATAAAAGAAAAGGGAGAGAATATAAAAAATAATGAAGAAAAAAATGAAGGAAAGAATGAAAGAAGGCAAAAAAGAAAGAAAAAAGACAACAAAACAAGAACAAAGGAAAAACAACAAAAACAAAGAAGAAATGAAAATAGGCAAAAAATATGAAATAAGGAAAGAACAAAAGCAAAATAAAAAAGAAGGAAAGAAGACAATGAAAGAAAGAAGATAAGGAAGGAAAAAATAATGAAAGAAGGCTCAAAATAAATACAGAAAAAAAAGCAAAGAAGGAAAGTACAGATGGAAAAAGGAAAGAAAAAAGGAAAAAAGGAAAAAAAGGAAAAACGAATGTAAGGAAAAATACAAAGAAATGGGGGAAGAAAGAATGAAAGCAAAATGAAAGAAACACAAAAAAGTGAAAGAATGAAAGAAGAGGAAAGAAAGCAAAGCAGAAAGAAAACAAATTAGAAGTATAGAAGGGAAAAGGAAAGGAAAGGAATGGAATGGAAAGGAAAGGAAAAGGGAAGAAAGCAAAAAAAGAAATAATGAAAACAAAGAAAAAGAAGAAAAGTAAAAATGTAAGAAGCAAAGAAAGAAAATGAAAAGAAGGATGGAAACACTGTTAACAGTATTAAAATATTGAACACTAAAATCCAAATTACACCCCACCTATGTCTAAATAAAATTGTTACAAATGTTAAACACAATGTATTTTGATTTTCTTCCAGGGCAAAGATTGTTAGAGAACCACTGGTGAAACATAGTCCAGGAACACAATATGGTATACTGTGAAATAGCAGCAGTTCACTTCAATAGGAATTTACAAGAGCATTGGAAGGAGACAGGAGCTGAGAAAGCTGAGATGTGCCCTTCTGGCATTTCAAACGTGTCTTACTATCACATAAGGCAACACTGAAACTAAAGGGAACTACAGTGTGTGTGTGGATGTCCACTATGTGAAAGACCAAAATGAAGTCAAAGTGCTTTCAACCAGAAGCTTCAGTAGGCTGACCCGTTGCCCAAGCTGTATGCTGTAGTGGGTGGAAACAAAATGGGAATGACACAACAACAGACCAATAGGTGAAGAGAGATGCTGAAAGTCCCTTTAAGTAAGTGTATTACACATATTATTTTAGTAAAATCAAATGGTCTTGGCTAATGCCAGACCTGAAAAGGCCCATCAAACCAATAAAACAGACCTACAAACAGCCAAAAAATGCCCCTCACCCTGACCGGTCAGACCAGCCCTTCAGACAATGCACAATAGCCCTATTGACCAGTTCTTCCCTGTCTCCCTGTCCGTAATTAAGGAAGTTCTGCTTCTCAATAGCATTGCAGCTACCAGAGTTTTGTACCCATCAACTCTGCAGCTGCAGCAGTGCTACACCTCAACTACATGACATTGGCAACAGCTCTGTCTCTACAACAGTTAAGCACAACTTCATGTCTGCTTCTAGTACAGCACTGTTTCTAGGATGAACACCTGACATGGAGGCAGATTATGGACAGAACTGTAAACAAATCAGGACAGTAATTCTGAAAAAATTGTCTATTTTACTTTACCTGTGCATACATTTACTATTTTCTATACAGCACTATTTATTCGCTATGCTCTGTACCTGATTGCCGCTATGTATGCTACATTCAGGTGACACATTGCTCCCTTGTTTAAAAGTAAATTGATGCCCTTGAGCACGTTGTAAAAAGTATCACCCTACCCAAATGTACCCAGTCTTTATTGGAGAAAAAGCAATAGCAACATTTTGATTATGTTTCTAAATATTTTAAAACATATGGCAAACATCTTAGGAAACTTTAAAGCAATTGACTTTCTCACCTTCTTTTAATTAAGACAAGTTGAACACAAACATCTAGTTCATCTCACTCTCCACTGATCATTAAACCTAAAAATACTAATGAGGCAGACCAGATGGGATGAGCGACAGTCTCTGATCTAATGTCAGGAGAAGAGGTGCCCACAACTTCTCTGTAGCCTCACAGCACTAAATTGTGCACCCCGGACTCTGTATTTATCTCAGAACTGGGAGTTTATACTACCAGCAAAACAAACTAAAGAGCAGGGTAGCCTGAGATTAGATGGAAGATCCACAACAACTCAACCAAAGTGTTGTTGCTAAGAACTGGACAAATAAGGAAGAGGAGAACAAGGTGGGACAGTTCCTAAAATCAGGCATGAGTATTGGAAGGTATTGGGTACCTCAGAGTAGTCTCAGCAGAGAGGCCAGAAACAGAAGAGACACTGTTGGTAACCAATCAGCACTCACCCATCCTGGCAAACTCTGCTGGTGCAGTGGACTGTTGGTAATGTTTGTGGAGGGTGAGCAAGGGCTGGAACCTTTGGAAGGTTGTGTCCTGGGCAATTGCTCACTCTGTCCATGTCTTAAAATGGCTCTGCAGTTGAGCCAGCCCAACCCAGCCCAATGGATAGGTTCTTCCGAAATGCCAAAGAACATGCAAAATCTTTAAAATATTTGGGATGTAAATTACACAACAAACAAAATGTAAGAATATGATGAAGATTTTAAAATGTAAGAAATTTTCTTTGACATATGGTACTGCTTCAATATAGCACATTAACGCATAACATTACATTGACATATTTTGAAGTGAAAGTTTCTAAACATGAAATTTAAAACATTTATTACCCTCCCTCTTGCCAACATCAATGATGAACTAAGAGAACCAACTATCTGGTGTCTTAAACACCATGGCCAATATTATTGATTTAGATGAGGTAATATTAAAGACTATAGAAATGTATAAAATTGGGTAATTGTGCAGGATCCCCATTGAACTGAACTACTCAAAAGTACTTTCAAATGACACTATCAAGTGAATTAGACATGAAGTAGATTGATGTGTCATAGATCACACAATTTAGTCGAGCAGGAAATCTGGGATTTTAACCCAGGATTCCCGGTCACATACAATGTAATTAAGTCACTGACAAGATTAATGTATTTTTCTCAAACCCCTTTCACACCAGAGGACAGAGTTTTTGTACAGTTCTGTCACATGAATAGTACGCTGTGTTAAATAAATACAGATCACTGATTAATCTGACCCATCTAAAAAGAAAAAGGTACATAGCTAAGGGAAAGCAGGAGACAATATCCTAAAAAGGAGGAAGGCAAAAAAAGAAAAAAGGAAAGAAGAATATAAGTCAAAAGACAAAGAAATGAGGGAAAAGAAAGAAAGAACGGAAGAAGAGAGAAGGAAAGCAAAAGGAAAGAAACACAAAAAAGGAAAGAATGAAAGAGGAGGAAAGAAAGCAAAGCAGAAAGAAAGTAAATGAATTAGAAGCAAAGAAGGGGGAGGAAAGGAAATAAAGGAAAGGGAAGGAAAGGAAAAGGGAAGAAGGCAAAAAAGAAAAATAGGAAAGAAGGAAGGAAGGAAGGAGGAAAGAAAGAAAGAAAAAAAGAAAGAAAGAAAGGAAGGAAAAAAGAAAGAAAGAAATTAAAGGAAAAATGAAAGAAGGAAAAAAAGAAGCTGAAAAGAAGGAAAGAAACAGGGTTAAAAGTATTAAAATATTGAACACTAAAACCCAAATTACACCCCACCTATGTTTAAATAAAATTGTTACAAATGCAAAACTCAATGCATTTTGATTTTCTTCCTGAGCAAAGATTGTTAGAGAACCATTGCTGAAACAGAGTCCAGGAACACAACATGGTATACTGTGAAATAGCAGCAGTCCACCTCAATAGGAATTTCAAGAGCATTTTAAGGAGACAGGAGCTGATAAAGCTGAGATGTGACCCGCTGTCACTTCAAACGTGTCTTACTATCACATAAGGCAACACTGGAACTAAAGAGATCTACAGTGAGTGTGTGGATGTCCACCTTGTGAAAGAGCAAAATGCAGTCACTCCAAGTGATTTCAACCAGAAGCTTCAGTAGTCTGACCCACTGCCCCATGCTCTATGCAGTAGAGGGTGGAAGCAAAATGGGAAGGACACAACAACAGACCAATAGGTGAAGAGAGATGCTGAATGTCCCTTTAAGTAAGTGTACTACACATATTATTTTAGTAAAATGAAAAGGTCTTGGCTAATGCCAAACCCGGAAAAGGCACATCAAACCATTAAAACAGACCTAAAAACAGTCACAAAATGGCACCCACACTGACCGGTCAGACCAGCCCTTCAGACAGTGCACTATTGCCCTCTTGACCAATTCTTTCCTGGATGTAAATAAGGAACCTCTGCTCTCCACCAGCATTGCAGCTGCCACAGTTTTGCACCCAGCAACTCTGCTGCAGCAGAAGTGCTACACCTCAACTACATGACATTAGCAACTGCTCTGTGCCTACAACAGTTAGGCACAACTTCATGTCTGCTTCTAGGACAGCACTGTTTCTAGGGTGAACACCTGACATAGAGGCAAATTCTGGATGGACAGAACTGTAAAGCAAATCAGGAGAATAATTCAGAACAAATGGTCAATGTTACTTTACCTGTGCATGATTTTGCTATTTTCCAAACAGCACTATTTATTCACAATGGTCTCTACCTGATTGCCGCTATGTATGGTACATTCAGGTGGCAGATTATGTCCTTGTTCAATAGTAATTTGATGCCCTTGACCATGATGTCAAAGGCATCATCCTACCAAAATATACCCAATCTTTGTTGGAGAGAAAACAACAGCAACATTTTGATTATGTTTCTAAATATTTTAAAACATATGGCAAGCAGTGTGGGAAACTTTAAGGCCAGTGACTTTTTCACCTTCTGTTAATTAAGACAAGTTGTACACAAAGATCTAGCTCATCTCACTCTCCACTGGACATTAAACCTAAAATATTAATGAGGCAGTCCAGATGGGATGAGTGACAGTCTCTGATCTAATGTTAGGAGATGAAGTATCCACAACTTGTCTGTAGCTGCACAGCATCAAAATGTGTGTCTCGGACTCTGCATTTATCTCAGAACTGGAAGTTTATACTTCCAACAAAGAGAACTAAAGAGCACAATAACCTGAGATTAGATGGAAGAACCACAACAACTCAATCAAAGGGCTGTTGCTAAGAACTGGACAAATAAGGACGAGGAGAACAAGGTGGGACAGTTTCTATAATCAGGTAAGATGGACCCGCATGAGTATTGGAAGGTATTGTGTACCTCAGAATAGTCTTAGCAGAGAGGCCAGAAACAGAAGAGCCACTGTTGGTAACCAAGCAGCCCCCACCCATCCTGGAAAACTCTGATGATGCAGTAGACTGTTGGTCATGCTTGTGGAGGGCGAGCAAGGGCCGGAACATTTGGAATGTTGTGCCCTGAGCGATTGCCCACTCTGTCCATGTCTTAAAATGGCTCTGCAGTTGAGCCAACCCAACCCAGTGGTCAGGCTCTTCTGAACTGCCAAAGAACATGCAGAATATTTAAAATATTTCGATTGCAAATTACACAACAAACAAAATGTAAGAACATGATACAGATTTTAAAATGTAAGAAATGTTTCTTTAACATATGGTAGTGCTTCAATTTAGCACATTAACTCATGACATTTCATTGACATCTTTTCAAGTGAAAGTTTCTAAACATGAACTTTAAAACATCTATTATCCTCCCTCTTGACAACACCATGAGTGAACTAAGTGAACCAACTACCTGGTGTCCCATATATCATGGCCAATATTATTGATTTAGATGATGGAATATTAAACGGTATAAAATGTATACAAGTGAGTTAATTGTGCAGGATCCCTCTTGAACTGAACTATTTAAACGTACTTTCAAATGACACTATCAAGCGAATTACTGTAGACATTGTAGGAAGTTGGCTCTGTATGTGCTATTTCAAAGTAAGGAATAGCATGCACAGAGTCCAAGGGTTCCCCTTAGAGGTAAAATAGTGGTAAAATGAGATAATACTAATGCTCTATTTTGTGGTAGTGTGGTCGAGCAGTAAGCTTATCAAAGGAGTAGTGTTAAGCATTTGTTGTACATACACATAGACAATAAATGAGGTACACACACTCAGAGACAAATCCAGCCAATAGGTTTTGTATAGAAAAATATCTTTTCTTAGTTTATTTTAAGAACCACAGGTTCAAATTTAACATGTAATATCTTGTTTGAAAGGTATTGCAGGTAAGTACATTAGGAACTTTGAATCATTTCAATTGCATGTATACTTTTCAAGTTATTCACAAATAGCTATTTTAAAAGTGGACACACTGCAATTTTCACAGTTCCTGGGGGAGGTAAGTTTTTGTTAGTTTTACCAGGTAAGTAAGACACTTACAGGGTTCAGTTCTTGGTCCAAGGTAGCCCACCGTTGGGGGTTCAGAGCCACCCCAAAGTTACCACACCAGCAGCTCAGGGCCGGTCAGGTGCAGAGTTCAAAGTGGTGCCCAAAACGCATAGGCTTCAATGGAGAGAAGGGGGTGCCCCGGTTCCAGTCTGCCAGCAGGTAAGTACCCGCGTCTTCGGAGGGCAGACGAGGGGGGTTTTGTAGGGCACTGGGGGGGACACAAGCCCACACAGAAATTTCACCCTCAGCGGCGCGGGGGTGGCCGGGTGCAGTGTTAGAACAAGCGTTGGGTTCGCAATGGAAGTCAATGAGAGATCAAGGGATCTCTTCAGCGCTGCAGGCAGGCAAGGGGGGGCTTCCTCGGGGAAACCTCCACTTGGGCAAGTGAGAGGGACTCCTGGGGTCACTTCTGCAGTGAAAGTCCGGTCCTTCAGGTCCTGGGGGCTGCGGGTGCAGGGTCTTTTCCAGGCGTCGGGACTTAGGTTTCAGAGAGTCGCGGTCAGGGGAAGCCTCGGGATTCCCTCTGCAGGCGGCGCTGTGGGGGCTCAGGGGGGACAGGTTTTGGTACTCACAGTCGTAGAGTAGTCCGGGGGTCCTCCCTGAGGTGTTGGTTCTCCACCAGCCGAGTCGGGGTCGCCGGGTGCAGTGTTGCAAGTCTCACGCTTCTTGCAGGGAGATTGCAGGGTTCTTTAAAGCTGCTCCTTTGGATAAAGTTGCAGTCTTTTTGGAGCAGGTCCGCTGTCCTCTGGAGTTTCTTGTCGTCGTCGAAGCAGGGCAGTCCTCAGAGGATTCAGAGGTCGCTGGTCCCTTTGGAAGGCGTCGCTGGAGCAGAGTTCTTTGGAAGGCAGGAGACAGGCCGGTGAGTTTCTGGAGCCAAGGCAGTTGTTGTCTTCTGGTCTTCCTCTGCAGGGGTTTTCAGCTAGGCAGTCCTTCTTCTTGTTGTTGCAGGAATCTAGTTTCTAGGTTCAGGGAGAGCCCTTAAATACTAAATTTAAGGGCGTGTTTAGGTCTGGGGGGTTAGTAGCCAATGGCTACTAGCCCTGAGGGTGGGTACACCCTCTTTGTGCCTCCTCCCAAGGGGAGGGGGTCACATCCCTAATCCTATTGGGGGAATCCTCCATCTGCAAGATGGAGGATTTCTAAAAGTTAGAGTCACCTCAGCTCAGGACACCTTAGGGGCTGTCCTGACTGGCCAGTGACTCCTCCTTGTTATTCTCATTATTTTCTCCGGCCTTGCCGCCAAAAGTGGGGGCCGGGGCAGGAGGGGGCGGGCAACTCCACTAGCTGGAGTGTCCTGCGGTGCTGTGACAAAGGGGTGAGCCTTTGAGGCTCACCGCCAGGTGTTACAGCTCCTGCCTGGGGGAGGTGTTAGCATCTCCACCCAGTGCAGGCTTTGTTACTGGCCTCAGAGTGACAAAGGCACTCTCCCCATGGGGCCAGCAACATGTCTCTAGTGTGGCAGGCTGCTGGAACCAGTCAGCCTACACAGATAGTCGGTTAAGTTTCAGGGGGCACCTCTAAGGTGCCCTCTGTGGTGTATTTTACAATAAAATGTACACTGGCATCAGTGTGCATTTATTGGGCTGAGAAGTTTGATACCAAACTTCCCAGTTTTCACTGTAGCCATTATGGTGCTGTGGAGTTCGTGTAAAACAGACTCCCAGACCATATACTCTTATGGCTACCCTGCACTTACAGTGTCTAAGGTTTTGCTTAGACACTGTAGGGGCACAGTGCTCATGCACTGGTACCCTCACCTATGGTATAGTGCACCCTGCCTTAGGGCTGTAAGGTCTGCTAGAGGGGTGTCTTACCTATACTGCATAGGCAGTGAGAGGCTGGCATGGCACCCTGAGGGGAGTGCCATGTCGACTTACTCATTTTGTTCTCACTAGCACACACAAGCTGGTAAGCAGTGTGTCTGTGCTGGGTGAGGGGTCTCTAGGGTGGCATAATACATGCTGCAGCCCTTAGAGACCTTCCATGGCATCAGGGCCCTTGGTACCAGAGGTACCAGTTACAAGGGACTTATCTGGGTGCCAGGGTGTGCCAATTGTGGAATCAAAAGTACAGGTTAGGGAAAGAACACTGGTGCTGGGGCCTGGTTAGCAGGCCTCAGGACACTTTCAATTCAAAACATAGCATCAGCAAAGGCAAAAAGTCAGGGGGTAACCATGCCAAGGAGGCATTTCCTTACAGACATGAAGTAGATTGATGTCTCATAGATCGCACAATTTAGTCAAGCAGGAAATTTGGGATGTTAACTCAGGCTTCCTGGCCACTTATAATGCAATTAAGTCACTGACAAGATTAATTTATTTTTCTCAATCCCCTTTAAGACTAGAGGACAGTGTTTTTTTACAATTCTGTCAGATTAATAGTACACTGTGTTAAATAAATATAGATCACAGGTTAATCGGATACAACATCTAAAAAAGAAAAATTTACACAGGGTAAGGGAAAGTAGGACACAATATGCTAATATTACTGACTTTTTCAAATGTCCCAAAGCCATTCAATGCAGCCGTTAAAGTGCATTAAGAAAATATGGCTACTGACGAACAATATATTCTGTAACTATTTTGGTAAACTTTCACCATCGGGTAACTGCAAATAAAATAATGCACACCTTAAATGAAAATAAATAAAAGTTAAACTAATCAGTGGGACATGCACTATTTTATGTTACAAAACCTCTATTGGTTAATGCAATCAAAGTGGATGTCTGTATGTGCAACCAGAGTCCCATAGAACTGAATCCTGTTTGCTGCAGCACGGAAAAGTGACTTGTGTATTTACATTGCTAAAATGTCTCTGAAAGTATTGTGAATGTATATGGCATTATTTCAACTTGCATTACACACAGTATAAACTGGCACCACAAAACGTGCAAATAAATTTACATTAATGATAAAATGTGCTTCCACAATATAGATTTTAGTAGTACATTTGTTAATACTGTTCATTAAAAGCACACACCACAGCTAAATTTGAAACACTCTTACAGTACCTCTTCAAAATAAATTATCTTTTGTCATCAGGAATCTTTATGCGACTCCATAAATTAACACCTGTATCAGCATTCAAGTAGCCTTTTACATTTTCAGATTAACCACTTGCATTTATATTCCTTTCAGGCAGCAGGCACCCACACAGAAGGCTGTTTCTAGTTTAGCTCTCTGATCATCCCTCAGGAACACAGCACTGGAGGCTCTCTGCCTTCCACTTCAAAGAAGTCATACTGGAATTAACATTACGGCCCGGTTCACAAAGGTAAACTGAGGCCAAAAGTCTAGGGTCCTGATTCACAAAGGTAAACTTAGATCACAAGTCTGAGTTTAGACCTGAAGTCTAACTTTACTATGAGTAAAGTTAGACTTTTGGTCTAAGTTTAGACTTTTGGTGCAAGTTTAGACCAAAAGTCAAAACTTAGACCACTTAGAAACATACTTATTTTCCTTACCAATCAGCGATACATTCACTTTTTCCAGAATATTGATATATCGTCCCCCTGGCCCATATGGGAAGTTCTTACAGGCTTTACCAGAATTGGCTGCGGACTTCGCCTGCAGACACCCCAACTTCACCATCTTTGGCGACCTTAATATTCACATAGATGAGGTCCATAACACAGCTGGAAAAACCCTTCTGATGGATATGGCAGCCTTAGACCTTGCACGGTTGATTATTGGCCTCACTCATATCAAAGGTCATACTATCGACTTAGTGTTCAGTAACTTCCAAATTCTAGCTTCACAGCCTTCCCTCCCCCTCGTTTGGTCTGATCATTTTTTAATTCCACTCATGCTCCCGCTTACATCATTTACTCCAACCTTCCAACCACCTAGGAAGCTGACTTCGCGTCAGTGGTCAAAACTGAATTGTAGGGACTGGTTAGACAAATTAGAACATACTTGTACTCACTCTCTCTTCCTTCACAGAATCTTGTTCAGCAGAAAAATGTAATAAATGGATTTCCAACTCCATAGACATTATATTATCAACCAAGACGGCTCTAAAAAATATTGGTCAGAAGAAATCACCCTGTTTTTCCCCACATTTGCGGCACCAAAAAAAGGAGTGTAAGAAACTGGATAGGAAATGGAGGAAAACTTACGACGATGCCTCCAAAGTTGAATATAGGAAAGCGATGAGATCATACCATATGGAAGTTAATTCCGTGCAGGCAACCTATTATGCCTCTAGAATAGAACAATTCTCCATTTCCCCTAAGGAGATTTTCTCTGTATTCAAAGAAATGACTTATGAACCTGTTTCTACTAATCTAGTTGAAGCATCTTAAGAACATAGTAATAATTTGGTGCGTTTTTTCCAAAAGAAAATCCTTGACATTCAGGCAACCTTTTCTAATAACCTATTCCAAGAGCTTAAATTGACATCTCAGGTTGAATATCACCCTCCTTGTCGCACTCTCTCAGTCTTTCAGCCCATGACCAGAGAATTACTTGCAGATTATTTGTTAAAATTAAAATCAGGATCCCCTTTGGATCCTGCCCCTCCGTTCATACTAGCTCATGGTGTGGATGTCATAGTGCATGTTCTAACTAATATTCTTAATGACTCTATCACAGCTGGCAAGCTACCCGCAAGCTTGGAAACATGCTGTTATTAAACCTTTATTGGAAAAACCTATGCTGGATGCATCTCGACTTAGCAATTATAGACCTATTGCTCTCCTTCCTATAGCATCCAAAATAATGGAAACAACTTGTCAATAAATAAGTAACAGGTTTCTTGGCTGAACATAAGCTTTCTCATCCCACCCAAATGGGTTTCAGACCTCAACATAGCACGAAAACTGCCCTACTGGCTGTGACAGAAGACACTCAACAACGTCTAGATGCAGGTGGTTACGCGGCAATCATTCTAATAGATTTGAGCGATGCGTTCGATACAGTGGATCACAAAATCCTTCTTCAAAGAATCACCCAAGCAGGATTTGAGGGTACTACTTTTAATTGGCTCTCCTATTTTTTGGAAAATAGGTCTTTCCAAGTCTTGGATAGGTCTTTTTTTTCCAATACCTTTCCTCTTATTTGCGGGGTTCCTCAGGACTCCTTCCTGAACCCCACCTTTTTTAATGTCTACATGCCTCCTCTGGCTAAGATTGTGGAACTATATGGTCTATCCTTAATATCTTATGCTGACGACACTAAGGTGGTCATTCTGACCTCGGCGGTAAAAGGCGCCTACCGCCGGTCAGAAATCCTCCATAATTCCGCCACGGTCGCGGTAACCCGCCACGGTCATTCTGACCCGCAGCAGCCAAACCTCCGAAAATCCGACAGCCACAACAGACCACCAGACCAGCGGTCGGCGGAAAAGTGGAGGTGACCAAACCTCCACCGTCACGCCAACAGAAATACGCCCATGCCATTACGACCCACGAATCCACGCGGCGGTCTTTCAAACGCGGTTTTCCATTGGCGGTACACACCGCCGCGGTCAGAATACACACAAACGAACAAAACTCAGCCACATTGGCCGATTTGAATTCCACACACCTGATACACATACACACACCACTCCCACACACACAATACAATATAAAACACACACCCACATCACCCACAAACCCCTACGACCAAAAATTCAGAAAGAAGCACTGAGAGACACATCAGCGATCACAGAATACCATCACACAGAGGCACACTACACCATCACCCACACAATATCCACACACAAAACAACACACACCACCACACTCAACACACTTAACTACACATACTCCACCCCACACATCATACACACCACTCCATGGCACCCCAAAGACATCCCCGCTTCTCAGACGAAGAACTCAGGGTCATGGTGGAGGAAATCGTTCGGGTAGAGCCCCAGCTCTTCGGCACACAGGTCCAATACACCAGCATTGCCCGGAGGACGGAGCTATGGCAGAGGATTGTCGACAGGGTCAACGCTGTGGGACAGCACCCCAGAAATCGGGAAGACATCAGGAAGCGATGGAACGACCTACGGGGGAAGGTGCGTTCCATGGTATCCAGGCACAACATCGCCGTGCAGAAGACTGGCGGAGGACCCCCACCTCAACCCCCACAATTTACAACATGGGAGGAGGAAGTCTTGAACATGCTGCATCCTGACGGCCTCGCAGGAGTCGGCGGAGGAATGGATACTGGTAAGTTGAAGCTTCACTACTGCTTCCCCCCCACCTGCATGCCAAATCATACCCCAACCCTCACCCCCATCCTCGAACCCCACCCTCACCCCCACCCCCATCCTCACCCCCACCCTCACCCCCACCACCATCCTCACCCCCACCACCATCCTCACCCCCACCCCCAGCACACCTATTCCCTGCCAATGTCTCACCATCACAACCCACACATCCCAAAACCTAGGCCTGCATGCGTCCACTAAGCATGGACACCCATCACCAAAGCATGCCCAATGCATATACACATCCCCCCCACAAGCCACCCTCACCAAAGCCCCCACACACGAATGCCAGCACTTGGGGACACGGGAACCCACAGATACACCCATATGCCACACATTGAAACTATAACCATACCTCTATACCCCTGCAGGACCCGACCGTCAACACACCGCCATGGAGGGCCCAGAATTCTCCACACCCCCCACCCAAGAGGCCGTCAGCGATGACAGCAGCTCTGTCGACCTGGACACTGATGACCAGCCCGGACCATCGGGGACCTCTGGACAGTCGGTTCCCCTCACACAGGCACAGGCCACTACAGACCCAAACCCCTCTGGGAACACCAGCACAGCTCCCACCCAGCGGGCCCATGCCTCTGTCTCCAGGGCGCGTCAATCTGCGGTGTGTCTACCACTACAGGGCACCCAGGATAACCCACCACCCCAACAACAACAGGGACCTGGGGGCAGTGGTAGTGGGCACACCGGCCAGGGGGCAGAGGCCCAGGGAAACAGGGCAACTCGGAGGGCAGCTGTGCGACAGGGGGGGGACGGGCCCAGGGAACCCACTCTCCACGAGGCCCTCACCACCATCATGGGAGCATACAACCGCTCCCAGGAGACGATGGCGACGGTACTGGCCCGGTTCCAGGAGATCCAGGTACTGCAGGAGGAACACTATCGGGGGTACAGGGAGGACATCAGAGCCCTCACCTCCACCCTGGTTACCATGGTAGGGCTGCTGCAGGACCTCATCAACACCAGGACGGACACTCAACAACAACAAAGGGCCCCTGCCACTAGCCTGGACCAAGAACAGCCAACCACCTCCGCCGGCGCTAGTGGACAGGAGGCCCCTGCACAACAGCAGCCCACCAGACCCCCACCTCCTGCAGGAGAAGAACCACCCTGCAAGAGGGCCCTGAGATCTCGCAAGAAGACAGAGTAGGATGTCAAGACCCCCATCAGCAAAGGATAACACCTGATGTCATCCCACTGTCCCACATTGTCACTCTGTCCATCCTTGAACTGCCCATGCTCCATCTCTCCACAGGCCTCTGGACAATGCACCTGTGTGACTGTTACTCTGGACTCTGCCATGGACATTCCTTCACCATAGCCCCCACCCACTTGAAACCACCCATCCCATTTTGAGCACTGAAATAAACACCTATTTTGCACAAAACTATCTGGAGTCTGGCTGTGATTTCAAAATATTGTAATTGACATGACAGTGCAAATATGTCCTTGTACATAGTGAAGTCAACAAACAGCTGCCACAAAGCTGTAGTCCATGGGGAAACGAAGCACAGGACTCGTAGTGGGGACCCCAGATCTGAAATAGGGAGGGAAAAGCCACAACTCAGTCATCATACACTGGGGCAAATAGACAGGCAGCAGAGATGCAGGAGAGTAGTTCACATTTACTAAATTATGTTTGAATTGTTACCTGTGTCCTATTGGAAGTACTGTTCAATGATTCTGTCCCTGTTGTCTGTTTCAGCCCCGTCGTCTTCCTCCTCGTCACTCTCCACAGGTTCCACAGCTGCCACAACACCACCGTCTCGACCATCCTCCTGCAGGAAAGGCACCTGGCGGCGCAAAGCCAGGTTGTGAAGCATGCAGCAGGCCACGATGATGTGACACACCTTCTTAGGTGAGTACATTAGGGATCCACCTGTCATATGCAGGCACCTAAACCTGGCCTTTAGGAGGCCAAAGGTGCGTTCGATCACCCTCCTAGTACGCCCATGGGCCTCATTGTACCGTTCCTCTGCCCTGGTCCGGGGATTCCTTACTGGGGTCAGTAGCCACGACAGGTTGGGGTACCCAGAGTCCCCCAATAGCCATACACGGTGTCTCTCTAGCTGTTCCATCACGTAAGGGATGCTGCTATTCCTCAGGATGTAGGCGTCATGCACTGACCCTGGGAATTTGGCATTTACATGCGAGATGTACTGGTCAGCCAAACACACCACCTGGATGTTCATGGAATGGTAACTTTTTCTGTTCCTGTACACCTGCTCCCTGTCTCTTGGGGGAACCAAAGCCACATGGGTCCCATCAATGGCACCAATGACGTTGGGAATATGTCCAAGGGCGTAGAAATCACCCTTCACTGTAGCCAATTCGCCCACCTCAGGGAAAATGATGTAGCTCCTCACGTATTTCATCAGGGCAGACAACACTCTGGATAACACCTTCGAAAACATGGGCTGAGACATCCCAGAAGCAATTCCCACTGTTGTCTGAAATGACCCACTTGCCAAGAAATGGAGTACTGACAGGACCTGCACCAGAGGGGGAATCCCTGTGGGTTGGCGGATGGGGGACATCAGGTCGGGCTCCAGCTGGGCACACAGTTCATGTATAGTGGCACGGTGAAGCCGGTAGGTCAGGATAATGTGGCGTTCTTCCATTGTCGACAGGTCCACCAGCGGTCGGTACACGCGAGGATTCATCCGTCTCCTCGCCAAACCCAGCGGACGGTGCCTAGGAAGGACAACATGGAGCACAGAGTCAAGCAACCCACAGGTACGTACTCACAGCTTGCACAGTAAACGATTCTCTATGCAGTGAATGGCGTGTCTGAGTGGCTATGCAAGGCCTAGGCCTGTGTGACGCAGTTGAAATTGAGCCATGTGGACCCTCGAAATGGCAGCTGCCTGACCTGTGAAGTGTGACAATGGGATGTGAGGTCAATGCGCTGGCGTGGCACACCGTGGCGGTCGGCGGTCGAAGACCGCGGCGCGAAGCCGCATTGGTTAACATTGAAGCCTATGGGTTTCAGGAGCCAATGGCGAAGGGCGCCGGCGTTGGCGGCACGCACCGCCGCGGAACGCATCGCCGCGGACGTGACCGCCATTTTCTATCTACTTATCCACTTGCGACTTGAACTTTCACAGGAGAGGACCTATACTGCAAGTGTTGCTGTGACCTCGGTCTGGAAGGGACAATGGCTGCTGCGACTGGGGAAAGGGCCCCTGCCTTCACTGGAGAGGAGTTGGAGAAACTTGTGGATGGGGTCCTCCCCCAGTATGCGCTACTCTACGGTCCTCCAGACCAACAAGTGAGTTTAATTCAATATGGATTTGGGGCCACTGGCTGGCTTGGGGGCCTGGCGGGGGGCCTGGCGGGGATGGGGGGCATGTTGGGGCTGGCGGGGGGCCTGGCGGGGATGGGGGGCATGTTGGGCCTGGCGGGGGGCCTGGCGGGGGGCCTGGCGGGGATGGGGGGCATGTTGGGCCTGGCGGGGGGCCTGGCGGGGATGAGGGGCATGTTGGGCCTGGCGGGGGGCCTGGCGGGGATGGGGGGCATGTTGGGCCTGGCGGGGGGCCTGGCGGGGATGGGGGGCATGTTGGGCCTGGCGGGGGGCCTGGCGGGGGGCCTGGCGGGGATGGGGGGCGTTGGGCCACTGGCAACGAAAATGCAGACAAACTTGAACGTGGTATTTCTCCCTCCCTGTACGTGTCACATAGGTCCGCGCCCATGAGAAGATCGGGATTTGGCGTGCCATCGCCAAGGAAGTCCGGACCCTGGGGGTCCACCATCGACGGGGCACCCACTGCCGCAAGAGGTGGGAGGACATCCGCCGCGGGACCAAGAAGACCGCCGAGTCTCTGCTGGGGATGGCCTCCCAACGTAGGCGGGGTGCCTGCCGTCAACTGACCCCCCTGATGTTCCGGATCCTGTCGGTGGCCTACCCTGATTTGGATGGGCGCGTGAGGGCAGCACAGCAGACACAAGGGGGTGAGTACAAGCATTATCTACTCTGTTGTCGCGCAGTGGAGGTGTCTGGGTGGGGGAGGAGGGCTGTGGGTCCCCCTAGGCCAGGGCGATATCTGTAGGCTGGGCACCCCCGTAAGCCCCTGTGTCCCCAGCCACCACCCTCAGTAGTGTGTCAGTACAGCCATCCCTGGGCCGTGTCATCCATGGGTGCAGTTGTCAACTCTAGGCGTGTAGGGCATGTTCCACGGAATGCGTAGCGGACCCCAAGTGCGCAACTTAGTGCAGGGGGCATCTGTGTCTGTCATGTCCGCTAACTGTACCGGTGATCCATGTACTCAAAATCTCTTTATTTCTCTCTCCCCCCCCTTTTTGTTTGTCTTTCTGTGCTTGTGTGCATCAGCATCATCAGGCGGAGGAGAAGTGGCATCGGGGCAGGAGGGAGCTGCATCTCACATGGCCCAGGAGGGCCATGCCACAGAGTCTGACTGGACCAGTGAGACGGAGGGCGAGGGGAGCTCCACAACGGGGACGACTGGACCCTGCAGCGACACGGACACGTCCTAGGAAGGGAGCTCCCTTGCGGGGGTGGCACCATCCGTGCCCCCCGCCATTACAGGTACAGCCGCCACCCAGCGCACCATCTCCGCCCTCCCAGCAGCCCCTCAGCGTTCGCCCCGTGCCCGCTCTGCCAGGAAGCCGGGCATCTCCTTCGCCCCAGGCACCTCAGGCCCTGCCCCTGTTACCCCCGCTGCCCTCAGTGAGGAGGTCATTGACCTCCTCCGAACGCTCATTGTTGGGCAGACTACCCTTTTGAATGCCATCCAGGGGGTGGAGAGGGAGGTTCATCGCAGCAATGCGTACCTGGAGGGCATTAATTCGGGTCAGGCTGCCCATCAGCGATCGTTCCAGGCTCTGGCCTCAGCACTGACAGCAGCCATTGTCCCTGTCTCCTGCCTCCCTCTACTAACTCCCTCCTCCCAGTCTCCTGTTCCTCTGCCTGTCCCACCCACACCATCAGACCAGCCTGCACACACCTCAACACCCAAGAGCAGCTCATCCAAACATAAGCACCACAGATCACGCAGACATTCACACAAGCAACATTCCGATGCAGACATGCCAACAGTCACTACCACCTCTGTGACCCCCACCTCCTCGTCTCCCTCCTCCCTCCCTGTGACGTCTACACTCACACCTTCATTCACCTCACCATCAGCCAGTGTTTCCATCACCAGCATACCCTCCACTACAGTCCGCACACGTGCAGTCACCACCCCCACTGCCATTTACACGTCCCCTGTGTCCTCTCCCACTGTGTCTGTCACCCCCTCTTCCACACCACACAAACGCAGCCACCCACCCACCCAACAGCCATCCACCTCACGACAGCCTCCCGCTCCTGCACCTGCACTCAAAGACAGCAAACTTGTCTCGCCTACAACCACATCCTCTCCCTCCACTCCCATACCCACTGTACCTACCACTCTCCATTGTCCCAAGAAAATATATCTCTCTACTGCTACCTTCTTTCCTGACCCTGAGCCCCCCCCTCCTTCTCGTCGGGGTAAAAAGAGCACCTCAGCCACCACCAGCCATGCAGCCCCCTTGACAAGGGTGCAGGGGTATTGGAGCCCACCAGCCCGCAGGTCTGGATCTTCGCCCAGCAGCAAGGGGACAGCCAGCCCACCCCCTGGGAAGAGGAGCAGAAGGCGGAAGGGCCGCTGCCGGAGCCCAGATTCGATATCCCCCCAGGACACTAGCCATCCACCGTCAACAGCCACAGCTCCAAAGGGAGGAAAGGGCCACAGACTCCCGACTAAGGAGGGCAAGGGCAGCAAGGCGGAGAAGTCAGGCAGCAGGCCTGCTGCCCATGGAGGACCCATCACAGCTGCCCAGGAGGAGCCCGCAACCCCCATAGCCGCTGCCCCGGGAGGAACCGGCACAGCTGCCCCGGGAGAGCCCACCACCCCCATAGCCGCTGCCCAGGGAGGACCCAGCCCAGCTGGCCAGGAGGGCCCCACCACCCACAGCCCAGGTGGGCATTGAAGGAGCACCATCCCCGCTGCCCAGGAGGGCACCACCAGGCAATGAGCAGTTGGCCATAGAATGGCCGCCGTCTCCAGCACCGCTCCGCTGGGGACCGCCGTCTCAAGAACCGCTGAACTGGGCCCTTCAAGGCAAGAACCGCTGAACTGGGCCCTTCAAGGCAAGAACCGCTGAACTGGGCCCTTCAAGGCAAGAACCGCTGAACTGGGCCCTTCAAGGCAAGAACCGCTGAACTGGGCCCCGCCATCTCCAGCACCGCTCCGCTGGGGACCGCCGTCTCAAGAACCGCTGAACTGGGCCCTTCAAGGCAAGAACCGCTGAACTGGGCCCCGCCGTCTCCAGCACCGCTCCGCTGGGGACCGCCGTCTCAAGAACCGCTGAACTGGGCCCTTCAAGGCAAGAACCGCTGAACTGGGCCCCGCCGTCTCCAGCACCGCTCCGCTGGGGACCGCCGTCTCAAGAACCGCTGAACTGGGCCCTTCAAGGCAAGAACCGCTGAACTGGGCCCTTCAAGGCAAGAACCGCTGAACTGGGCCCCGCCGTCTCCAGCACTGCTCCCCTGGGGACCGCCGTCTCAAGAACCGCTGAACTGGGCCCTTCAAGGCAAGAACCGCTGAACTGGGCCCTTCCAGGCAGGAACCGCAGGCCCTTTGGCAGACTTGGCAGGGCAGGATCTGTCTCGGGCAGGGCTGCAGGATGTCCTCTGGCCAACATGCCTCCTCCAGTGGCAGTGGAGTCTGTTATGGACTGGTTGGACTGTGGCTTTGCTCTCCCCAGGATGGCCCAGTGGGCAGGCCACCCACTGTATGGACTGTTTGGACTGTGGCTTTGCTCTCCCCAGGATGGCCCAGTGGGCAGGCCACCCACTGTATGGACTGTTTGGACTGTGGCTTTGCTCTCCCCAGGATGGCCCAGTGGGCAGGCCACCCACTGTATGGACTGTTTGGACTGTGGCTTTGCTCTCCCCAGGATGGGCCAGTGGTCATGGAGTCCCCTCGTGGATCTGGCGTCGTGTACTCAAGTGGCTGAGGTGCCCCCCCTTCCCTTCCCCCTGAGGTGCCTGTCCTTTTTTCTTTCTGATGCCCCTGCAGTGTTCTCTCCGTGGAGTTCTTGTCGTGGGACTGGGCCTTGCCCCTTTGCTCAGGACCCCTGTGGTCCACGGACAGTGGTTGGACTACATTTAGTAGCTGTATATATTTTGTACATAGTTTATTTATTTATTTGGATTACTGCTGTCCATTTTTCAATATATCTGCCCGTTTGAGATCTCTTCTTTTGGTCTTTGCATTATTTCGGAAGGGGGGGGTTTGTGGGTTGTGACAGTGATCTGTGGGAATGCATTGATGTGTGTGTTGTAGTGGGTGTGGGTGGGTGGGTGTGTGCCGGTAATCTTTTCCCTCCCCTGTGTCGTAGGTGCAGTACTCACCGATGTCTTCCGCGCCGCCGGGCGTGCTCCTGGTACAGGAGCAGGTATAGGAGTGCGGGGATGACCTGCAACTCGGGTTCCATACTGCCGGAATCTCGCGTGGAGTATGTGGAGGTGAGCGTTTTCCCGTTCGTAGTCTGTTTCCGCCGTGTTTTTATCGGCGGTGCTCCCGCCCCGGAAAAGGTGGCGGATTGGTGGGTCGTGATAGGGTGGGCGGTACATTGTCTGCCGCCTGGCTGTTGGCGGGGACCGCCGCGCTGTTTGTTTGTTCCGCCGTGGCGGGCGGAGTGTTAATGCGGCGGGCTGTGTTGGCGGTTCCCGCCAGGGTCAGAATTGCATATTTTGGACCGCCGGCCTGTTGGCGGGTTGGCCGCCGCTTTATCACCGACCGCCAGGGTCAGAATGAGGGCCTAAGTTGGTTTACTCCTTTTCCACCAATGTGCACTCTGAACAGGACGCTCTATCTTCCTGTCTTTCAGATGTCGCCAGATGGAGGGCAGACAGCAAGCTTAAATTAAATGACGAAAAAACTCAAGTTATGTTGGTCGGGAACTCTTCCCTACTTAAAACTCCTATTTCGATCCCAGAAGGACTGAACCATCTCCCCCCTCCAAAGGAAACTATAAAAAATTTAGGTGTATGGCTGGACTCTCGCCTTACAATGGAACAGCATGCAAACAAAACTCACGGCCACTTGCTTTAATCTTTTAAGAATCCTTAGGAAAATTTATAAATCTCTTCCTTTTCTTGCCAAAAGACTCATTACTCAGGCCTTCATACTATCTTGTTTGGACTATGAGAATGTCCTGTTTTGAGCTCTCCTACTTGCGTAGTAAAGAGATTGCAGGTAGTACTTACTCATGGACACCCCTACACATTTATCTGCCAAACCAGCCTTAGCTTTCCTCCACTGGCTTTCTATCCAGCAAAGGATCAATTTTAGAGCTATCTGTATCGTGCACCGAGCTCTTCATGTCAAGGGTCTGGCTTTTCTTAGATGAATTATCACACCCTGCACTCCCCGAGATCTCTTAGATCCTCATCTGATGTTCTAATTAACACTTGTCGTGTTAAGAAAGCAAGATGGAGAGGCAGATCCTTTGCATTTAGAGCAGCTAATATATGGAATTCCCTTCCCTTGGCACTCCGACTGGACAACTCTGAACTTTCTTTTTGTGGAAAAATAAAGACCTTCCTCTTTTCACCATAGTCCCGTTTTTGGTTCTCCCACCTCCGTTTTAGCGCTGGAATGCATCCGGGTAACCATGCGCTCTATAAATCCACCAAACTAAACTAAACTACTACGAGTAAAATTACACTTTTGGTGTAAGTTTAGACTTTGGCCTAAACCTAGTTGCACTCTGTACCGACACCAGTTCTGCATACTAGTACCTCGCCACCAGAGCATCACTGCACCTGAGCTCTGCATATACAGTATAGAAGCTCTTATTGCACAGCAACTGTTCTCTGCACCTACTAAAACTGTGCATCAAGCATCTTTTTACCAATAGCAGTTCTGCATCAAAGCAGCTCTGCGCCTGGAGCATCGTAGATTTTGCTGCCTCCTCTGATGTCATAAACCTGATCTATATGCACCCATGACATAACATATATTGTGTGTTATAATGTTATATTAATGGTAAGTGATGCACTCAAATGAATTAATAAAGTGCATTCACTGTAGTGGTAGGAAAATTGTACACAGCGTGCATAAACTTTATTAAATGAAAAGTAAGCATTGAATTGAATTTCCAAACCTCCCTTATGTTATTTGAGTGAATTTGCATTAGAAACAATAACAATCTATGTAAGAGTTGCACTAATGTTTTATATTTTAATGTTGAAATGTACTTCCTAGCCATATTTAGATTCATGCATTTTCAAGGTCTGCATTTATTTTTAACTGTAATACGGAGTTTCATCTGAATTGATGTAATTGACATTCATGCATGTTAGACCTGTCAGCCCTTGGTGTGGAGTCCCCTGTCATTTTGGCTTCTAATCTCCTGTTTTGATCCTGTGTTGAGCTTCGTTTTTGATGGCTTTAGGACTCTGGGCACTTTACCACCGCTGACCTGTGCTAAAGGGCAAGTGCTCCTTGTCTAAATTGTATTGGGGGTTGGCTGATGGCATATTTGGTTTACCAGTAAGTCCTTAGTAAAGTGCACTATGTATGCCCAGGGCCTGTAAATCAAATGCTACTAGTGGGCCTCCATCACTGATTGGGCCACCCACATGGAAGCTCTGTAATCATGTCCCAGACCTGCCATTGCCACCGCCTGGGTGTGCGGTTTTAAACTACCAGTGTCGATCTGGCAAGTACACCCCCCTTGCCAGGCCCAAATATTCCCTTTCACTGCTTGTAAGTCACCCCTAAGGTAGGCCCAAGGCATCCCCATGGGAAGGGTGCAGTGTATTTAAAAGGTAGGACATGTATGGGTGTGTTTTACATGTCCTGATAATGAAAGACTACTAAATTCATTTTTCACTATTGCAAGGCCTATCTCCCCATAGGTGAACATGGGGATTGCATTGAAATATCTTTTTAGTGTAATTTCCCATAGGGAGCAGACAGAGATGTGGAGTTCGGAGTCTCTGAACTCACAATTTTAAAATATTTCTTTTGGTGAAGTTAGTTTTTAGATTGTAAGTTTGAAAATGCCACTTTTAGAAGGTGTGCATTTTCTTGCTTAACCACTTTGTGCCGCTGCCTGTCTGTGGAATACACGTCTGGGCCAGGATGACAATTGGACTGTTTGTGAATTCACTCTAGACAGTCACACAAAGGGAGCTGGCATGTGCTCTGCCTATCCTGATGAGTCTTCCTGGGCTAGAGTGGTGGGAGGAGCTGACACTGGCAACTGAATACGGGCTGTGCCTGTCTTTACACAATGCAGTCTCCAACCCCCTGGACTGTGTCTGGGGCCAGGGCAGGAAAGACAGGGTCTTGTTGTAAGGAAATGCCTCCTTGGCATGGTTACCCCCTGACTTTTTGCCTTTGCTGATGCTAAGTTATGATTTGAAAGTGTGCTGGGACCCTGCTAACCAAACCCCAGCACCATTGTTCTTTCCCTAAACTGTACCTTTGTCTCAACAATTGGCACAACCCTGGCACTCAGGTAGGTCCCTTGTAACTGGTACCTCTGGTACCAAGGGCCCTGATGCCAGGGATGGCCTCTAAGGGCTGCAGCATGTCTAATGCCATCCTAGGCGCCCCTCACTCAGCACATACACACTGCATGCTCGGTACTGCTTCAATATAGCACATTAAGGCATAACATTACAATGACATCTTTTGAAGTGAAAGTTTCTAAACAGGAACTTTAAAACATTTATTACCCTCCCTCTTGCCAACATCAATGATGAACTAAGAGAACCAACTATCTGGTGTCTTATACACCATGGCCAATATTATTGATTTAGATGAGGGAATATTAAAGACTATAGAAATGTATACAATTGGGTAATTGTGCAGGATCCCCATTGAACTGAACTACTTAAAAGTACTTTCAAATGACACTATCAAGTGAATTAGACATGAAGTAGATTGATGTGTCATAGATCACACAATTTAGTCGAGCAGGAAATCTGGGATTTTAACCTAGGATTCCCGGTCACATGACAAGATTAATGTATTTTTCTCAAACCCCTTTCACACCAGAGGACAGTGTTTTTGTACAGTTCTGTCAGATGAATAGTACGCTGTGTTAAATAAATATAGATCACTGATTAATCTTACCCATCTAAAAAGAAAAAGGTACATAGCTAAGGGAAAGCAGGAGACAATATCCTAAAAAGGAGGAAGACAAAAAAAGAAAAAAGGAAAGAAGAATATAAGTCAAAAGACAAAGAAATGAGGGAAAAGAAAGAAAGAACGGAAGTGGAGAGAATGAAAGCAAAAGGAAAGAAACACAAAAAAGGAAAGAATGAAAGAGGAGGAAAGAAAGCAAAGCAGAAAGAAAGTAAATGAATTAGAAGCAAAGAAGGGGGAAGGAAAGGAAATAAAGGAAAGGGAAGGAAAGGAAAAGGGAAGAAGGCAGAAAAGAAAAATAGGAAAGAAGGAAGGAAGGAAGGAGGAAAGAAAGAAGGAAAGAAAGAAAGAAAGAAAGAAAGAAAGAAAGAAAGAAAGAAAGAAAGAAAGAAAGAAAGAAAGAAAGAAAGAAAGAAAGAAAGAAATGTAAAAATGAAAGAAGGACAAAAAGAATCTGAAAAGAAGGAAAGAAAAGGGGTTAAAAGTATTAAAATATTGAACTCTAAAACCCAAATTACACCCAACCTATGTTTAAATAAAACTGTTACAAATGCTAAACTCAATGCATTTTGATTTTCTTCCTGAGCAAAGATTGTTAGAGAACCATTGCTGAAACAGAGTCCAGGAACACAACATGGTATACTGTGAAATAGCAAAAGTCCACCTCAATAGGAATTTACAAGAGCATTTTAAGGAGCTGATAAAGCTGAGATGTGACCCGCTGTCACTTCAAACGTGTCTTACTATCACATAAGGCAACACTGGAACTAAAGAGATCTACAGTGAGTGTGTGGATGTCCACCTTGTGAAAGAGCAAAATGCATTCACTCCAAGTGATTTCAACCAGAAGCTTCAGTAGGCTGACCCACTGCCCCATGCTCTATGCAGTAGGGGTGGAAGCAAAATGGGAATGACACAACAACAGACCAATAGGTGAAGAGAGATGCTGAATGTCCCTTTAAGTAAGTATACTACACATAATATTTTAGTAAAATGTAAAGGTCTTGGCTAATGCCAAACCCGGAAAAGGCACATCAAACCATTAAAACAGACCTAAAAACAGTCACAAAATGGCACCCACACTGACCGGTCAGACCAGCCCTTCAGACAGTGCACTATTGCCCTCTTGACCAATTCTTTCCTGGATGTAAATAAGGAACCTCTGCTCTCCACCAGCATTGCAGCTGCCACAGTTTTGCACCCAGCAACTCTGCTGCAGCAGCAGTGCTACACCTCAACTACATGACATTAGCAACTGCTCTGTGCCTATAACAGTTAGGCACAACTTCATGTCTGCTTCTAGGACAGCACTGTTTCTAGGGTGAACACCTGACATAGAGGCAAATTCTGGATGGACAGAACTGTAAAGCAAATCAGGAGAATAATTCAGAACAAATGGTAAATTTTACTTTACCTGTGCATGATTTTGCTATTTTCCATACAGCACTATTTATTCACAATGGTCTCTACCTGATTGCCGCTATGTATGTTACATTCAGGTGGCAGATTATGTCCTTGTTCAATAGTAATTTGATGCCCTTGACCATGATGTCAAAGGCATCATCCTACCAAAATATACCCAATCTTTGTTGGAGAGAAAACAATGGCAACATTTTGATTATGTTTCTAAATATTTTAAAACATATGGCAAGCACTGTGGGAATCTTTAAGGCCAGTGACTTTTTCACCTTCTGTTAATTAAGACAAGTTGTACACAAACATATAGCTCATTTCACTCTCCACTGGACATTAAACCTAAAATATTAATGAGGCAGACCAGATGGGATGAGCGACAGTCTCTGATCTAATGTTAGGAGATGAAGTATCCACAACTTGTCTGTAGCTGCACAGCATCAAAATGTGTGTCCCGGACTCTGCATTTCTCTCAGAACTGGAAGTTTACACTTCCAACAAAGAGAACTAAAGAGCACAATAACCTGAGATTAGATGGAAGAACCACAACAACTCAATCAAAGGGTTGTTGCTAAGAACTGGACAAATAAGGACGAGGAGAACAAGGTGGGACAGTTTCTATAATCAGGTAAGATGGACCCGCATGAGTATTGGAAGGTATTGTGTACCTCAGAATAGTCTTAGCAGAGAGGTCAGAAACAGAAGAGCTACTGTTGGTAACAAGCAGCCCCCACCCATCCTGGAAAACTCTGCTGATGCAGTAGACTGTTGGTCATGCTTGTGGAGGGCGAGCAAGGGCCGGAACCTTTGGAATGTTGTGCCCTGAGCAATTGCCCACTCTGTCCATGTCTTAAAATGGCTCTGCAGTTGAGCCAACCCAACCCAGTGGTCAGGCTCTTCTGAACTGCCAAAGAACATGCAGAATCTTTCAAATAGTTGGATTGTAAATTACACAACAAACAAAATGTAAGAACATGATAAAGATTTTAAAATGTAAGAAATGTTTCTTTAACATATGGTAGTGCTTCAATTTAGCACATTAACTCATGACATTTCATTGACATCTTTCAAGTGAATGTTTCTAAACATGAACTTTAAAACATCTGTTATCCTCCCTCTTGACAACACCATGAGTGAACTAAGTGAACCAACTACCTGGTGTCCCATGCATCATGGCCAATATTATTGATTTAGATAATGGAATATTAAACGGTATAAAATGTATACAAGTGAGTTAATTGTGCAGGATCCCTCTTGAACTGAACTATTTAAACGTTCTTTCAAATTACACTATCAAGTGAATTAGACATGAAGTAGATTGATGTGTCATAGATTGCACAATTTAGTCAAGCAGGAAATTTGGGATTTTAACTCAGACTTCCTGGCCACTTATAATGCAATTAAGTCACTGACAAGATTAATTTATTTTCTCAATCCCCTTTAACACCAGAGGACAGTGTTTCTGTACAATTCTGTCAGATTAATAGTACACTGTGTTAAATAAATACAGATCACAGGTTAATCAGATACAACATCTGAAAAAGTAAAATGTACACAGGGTAAGGGAAGGCAGGACACAATATGCTAATATTACTGACTTTTTCAAATGTTCCAAAGCCATTCAATGCTGCTGTTAAAGTGCATTAAGAAAATATGGCTACTGACGAACAATATATTCTGTAACTATTTTGGTAAACTTTCACCATCAGGTAACTGCAAATAAAATATTGCACACCTTAAATGAAAATAAATAAAAGTTAAACTAATCAGTGGGACATGCACTATTTTATGTTACAAAACCTCTATTGGGTAATGGAATCATGGTGGATGTCTGTATGTGCAACCAGAGTCCCATAGAACTGAATCGTGTTTGCTGCAGCACGGAAAAGTGACTTGTGTATTTACATTGCCAAAAGGTCCCTGAAAGTATTGTGAATGTGTATGGCATTATTTCAACTTGCATTACACACAGTATAAACTGGCTGCCACAAATCGTGCAAATAAATTTACATTAATGATAAAAAGTGCTTCCACAATATATAATTTAGTGGTACATTTGTTAATACTGTTCATTAAAAGCACACACAACAGCTAAGTTCGAATCACTCTTACAGTACCTCTTCAAAATAAATTATCTTTTGTCATCAGGAATGTTCACGCGTCTCCATAAATTAACACCTGTATCAGCATCCAAGCAGCCTTTTACATTTGCAGATTAACCACTTGCACATGCATTTATATTCCTTTCAGGCAGCAGGCACCCACACAGAAGGCTGTTTCTAGTTTAGCTCTCTGCTCCTCCATCAGGAACACAGCACTGGAGGCTCTCTCCCTTCCACTTCAAAGGAGTCATACTGGAATTAATTTTACGGCCCGATTCACAAAGGTAAACTGAGGCCAAAAGTCTAGGGTCCTGATTCACAAAGGTAAACTTAGACCAGAAGTCTGAGTTTAGACCTAAAGTCTAACTTTACTAGTAAAGTTAGACTTTTGGTCTAAGTTTAGACTTTTGGTGCAAGTTTAGACCAAGAGTCAAAACTTAGACCACTTGGAAACGTATGAATTTTCCTTAGCAATCAGCGATACCTTCACTTTTTCCAGAATATTGATATATCGTCCCCCTGGCCCATAGTTGAAGTTCTTACAGGCTCTACCAGAATTGGCTGCGGACTTCGCCTACAGACACCCCAACTTCACCATCTTTGGTGACCTTAATATTCATATAGATGAGGTACATAACACAGCCGGCAAAACCCTTCTGATAGATATGGCAGCCTTAGACCTTGCACAGTTGATTATTGGCCTCACCCATATCAAAGGTCATACTATCGACTTAGTGTTCAGTAACCTTCAAATTCTAGCTTCACAGCCTTCCCTCCCCCTGGTTTGGTCTGATAATTTTTTAATTCCACTCATGCTCCCGCTTACATCATTTACTCCAACCTTCCAACCACCTAGGAAGCTGACTTTGCGTCAGTGGTTAAAACTGAATTGTAGGGACTGGTTAGACAAATTAGAACATACTTGTACTCTCTCTCCCTTCACAGAATCTTGTTCAGCAGAAAAATGTAATAAATGGATTTCCAACTCCCTAGACATTAAATTACCAACCAAGGCGGCTCTCAAAAATATTGGTCAGAAGAAATCACCCTGTTTTGCCCCACAGTTGCGGCACCAAAAAAAGGAGTATAAGAAACTGGATAGGAAATGGAGGAAAACTTACGACGATGCCTCCAAAGTTGAATATAGGAAAGCGATTAGAGCCTACCATATGGAAATTAATTCCGTGCAGTCAGCCTATTATGCCTCTGGAATAGAACAATTCTCCATTTCCCCTAAGGAGATTTTCTCTGTATTCAAAGAAATGACTTATGAACCTGTTTCTACTAATCTAGTTGAAGCATCTAAAGAACATAGTAATATTTTGGCGCATTTTTTCCAAAAGAAAATCCTTAACATTCAGGCAACCTTTTCTAATAACCTATGCCAAGAGCTTAAATTGGCCTCTCAGGTTGAATATCACCCTCCTTGTCACACTCTCTCAGACTTTCAGCCCATGACCAGAGAATTACTTGCAGATTATTTGTTAAAATTAAAATCAGGATCCCCTTTGGATCCTGCCCCTCCGTTCATACTAGTTCAAGGTGTGGATGTCATAGTGCATGTTCTAACTAATATTCTTAATGACTCTCTCACAGCTGGCAAGCTACTGCAAGCTTTGAAACATGCGGCTATTAAATCTTTATTGAAAAAACCTATGCCGGATGCATCTCGACTTAGCAATTATAGACCTATTGCTCTCCTTCCTAAAGCATCCAAAATAATGGAAACAACTTGTCAATAAACAAGTAACAGGTTTCTTGGATGAACATAAGCTTTTTTATCCCACCCAAATGGGTTTCAGACCTCAACATAGCACGAAAACTGCCCTACTGGCTGTGACAGAAGACACTGGACAACTTCTAGATGCAGGTGGTTACGCGGCAATCATTCTAATAGATTTGAGCGATGCGTTCAATACAGTGGATCACAAAATACTTCTTCAAAGAATCACCCAATCAGGATTTGAGGGTACTACTTTTAATTGGCTCTCCTATTTTTTGGAAAATAGGTCTTTCCAAGTCTAGGATAGGTCTTTTTTTTCCAATACCTTTCCTCTTATTTGCGGGGTTCCTCAGGGCTCTTCCCTGAACACCACTGATTTTAATGTCTACATGTCTCCTCTGGCTAAGATTGTGGAACTATATGGTCTATCCTTCATATCTTATGCTGACGACACTCAGTTGGTTTACTCCTTTTCCACCAATGTGAACTCTGATCATGCCACTCTATCTTCCTGTCTTTCAGATGTCGCCAGATAGATGGCAGACAGCAAGCTTAAATTAAATGATGAAAAAACTGAAGTTATGTTGGTCGGGAACTCTTCCCTACTTAAAACTCCTATTTCGATCCCAGAAGGACTGAACGATCTCCTCCCTCCAAAGGAAACTATAAAAAGTTTAGGTGTTTGGCTGGACTCTCGCCTTACAATGGAACAGCATGCAAACAAAACTCACGGCCACTTGCTTTAATCTTTTAAGAATCCTTAGGAAAATGTATAAATCTCTTTCTTTTCTTGCCAGAAGACTCATTACTCAGGCCTTCATACTATCTTGTTTGGACTATGAGAATGTGCTGTTTTTGAGCTCTCCTACTTGCGTAGTAACGAGATTGCAGGTAGTACAAAATGCAGCAGCCCGCTTACTCATGGACACCCCTTTACATTTATCTGCCAAACCAGCCTTAGCTTTCCTCCACTGGCTTTCTATCCAACAAAGGATCAATTTTAAAGCTATGTGTATCGTGCACCGAGCTCTTCATGTCAAGGGTCCGGCTTTTCTTAGATGAATTATCACACCCTACACTCCCCGAGATCTCTAAGATCCTCATCTGATGTTCTAATTAACACTTGTCGTGTTAAGAAATCAAGATGGAGAGGCAAATCCTTTGCATTTAGAGCAGCTAATATATAGAATTCTCTTCCCTTGGTACTCCGACTGGACAACTCTGAACTTTCTTTTTGTGGAAAACTGAAGACCTTACTCCTTTCACCATAGTCCCGTTTTTGGTTCTCCCACCTCCGTTTTAGCGATGGGATGCATCCGCGTAACCATGCGCTCTATAAATCCACCAAACTAAACTAAACAACTACGAGTAAAATTACACTTTTGGTGTAAGTTTAGACTTTGGTCCAAACCTAGTTGCACTCTGTACTGACACCAGTTCTGCATACTAGTACCTCGCCACCAGAGCATCACTCCACCTCAACAGCTCTGCATATATAGAAGCTCTTCTTGCACAGCAACAGTTCTCTGCACCTACTAAAACTGTGCATCAAGCATCTTTTTACCAACACCAGTTCTGCATCAAAGCAGCTCTGCGCCTGGAGCATCGTAGATTTTGCTGCTACCTCTGATGTCATAAACCTGATCCATATGCACCCAATGACATAACATATATTGTGTGTTTTAATGTTATGTTAATGGTAAGTGATGCACTCAAATTAATTAATAAAGTGCATTCACTGTAGTGGTAGGAAAATTGTACACAGCGTGCATAAACTTTATTAAATGAAAAGTAAGCATTGAATTGAATTTCCAAACCTCCCTTATGTTATTCGAGTGAATTTGCATTAGAAACAATAACAATCTATGTAAGAGTTGCACTAATGTTTTATATTTTAATGTTGAAATGTACTTCCTAGCCATATTTAGATTCATGCATTTTCAAGGTCTGCATTTATTTTTAACTGTAATACGGAGTTTCATCTGAATTGATGTAATTGACATTCATGCATGTTAGACCTGTCAGCCCTTGGTGTGGTTTCCCCTGTCATTTTGGCTTCTAATCTCCTGTTTTGATCCTGTGTTGAGCTTCGTTCTTGATGGCTTTAGGATTCTGGGCACTTTACCACTGCTGACCAGTGCTAAAGTGCAAGTGCTCCTTGTCTAAATTGTATTGGGGATTGGTTGATCCACGATTGGCATATTTGGTTTACCAGTAAGTCCTTAGTAAAGTGCACCATGTATGCCCAGGGCCTGTAAATCAAATGCTACTAGGGGCCTCCATCACTGATTGGGCTACCCACATGGAAGCTCTGTAATCATGTCCCAGACCTGCGATTGCCACCGTCTGGGTGTGCGGTTTTAAAATACCAGTGTCGACCTGGCAAGTACAGCCCCTTGCCAGGCCCAAATATTCCCTTTCACAGCTTGTAAGTCACCCCTAAGGTAGGCCCAAGGCATCCCCATGGGAAGGGTGCAGTGTATTTAAAAGGCAGGAAATGTATGGCTGTTTTTTACATGTCCTGATAATGAAAGACTACTAAATTCGGTTTTCACTATTGCAAGGCCTATCTCTCCCATAGGAAAACATGGGGATTGCATTGAAATATCTTTTAAGTGTAATTTCCCATAGGGAACAGACAGAGATGTGGAGTTCGGAGTCTCTGAACTCACAATTTTAAAATATTTATTTTGGTGAAGTTAGCTTTTAGATTGTAAGTTTGAAAATGCCACTTTTAGAAGGTGTGCATTTTCTTGCTTAACCACTTTGTGCCTCTGCCTGTCTGTGGAATACACATGTGGGCCAGGATGGCAATTGGGCTGTTTGTGAATTCACTCTAGACAGTCACACAAAGGGAGCTGACGTGTGCCCTTGCCTATCCTGATGGGTCTTCCTGGGCTAGAGTGGTGGGAGGAGCTGACACTGGCAACTGAATTGGGCTGTGCCTGTCTTTACACAATGCAGTCTCCAACCCCCTGGAGTGTGTCTGGGGCCAGGGCAGGAAAGACAGGGTCTTGTGCACTGCAAAGACTTCCTTTGAAGTTTGCCCATTTCAAAGGCAGAAATGAGTACAAGTATTGAACCTCTGAGACCCCAACTTCAGAACACATCTGTACTGAGGACATTCTGCTGGGAAGAAAAGCTAGGTACTCTAGGAGGAACTGCCACTCTGCCTGTTGCTTTGCTGTGCTGGCCTGCTGCTTGCTGCTTCTGTCCTGTGAGTGAAAGGACTGGACTTTTCTTTCTACATCCTGCTTTTCAAGGTTCTCAGGGGCTTAAACTGAGTTTGCCTCTTGTTAGAAGTCTCAGGGACATCAAAGACTTCATCTGCCAGCACCTGGACTTTCTTGATGAGAGTCCTGTTTGCCAAGTGATGCCAAATACAGTTCCTGGGCCTTTGGAAGTAAGTTCTGGTGAAACCAAGAAGAAACCAAGTGCATTGCTTTCAGAGCTACTTTGGAACAAATGCTGCTGTTTGATTCCGTGCCTCTGCCTGTGCCAGGACCGTGATCCCCGCTGAGTGCAACGATCAATCCCGCAGGCCCAATGCCGATGCCGCACCTCCGATGTCCCGCCACAGCATGAGTCCTGATTGCTGGATCCCCGACATCTGGGACACCCGACTCTGACTCTGCCACAGCACCTTGGCCCGTGCTGTGATTGTGACACCGTGAAGTCAATGTTGCACTTCTTGACCAGCTGGATCCATCTACCACGCGGAATCTTAAGGAACTGCCATCTCGCCACTGATGCCACATCACTTCCCTTGCAGCCAAAAGGAACCACTCCCTCACCTCAGCTGCCTCACAGTAAGGACCCCATGCCTCACCTCCCCGGTAGAAGTAAGGAACTGACACTGCACCGGCTCCAGTGACGACTCACCTCCCTCAGTCCAAGTAACATCTTTGGTTCATCATTTTCAAAGGTATTGCTCCGGGGGGTCCGTTGGTCTCCTTGACCGGCCCACACTTCCTTGCGAGTGACGTCGGGAACTAATCCATCCGCGACTTCATGATAGCCCCAATTGGAGCTATTGTCCTTCTAAGAGCTAAACTGTAGTTTAATCTCTAAAAACCGTACCTTTGCTTGTGTATGTTGGATTTTGATTGTTTTTGGTCTTGTTTTAGTCAGACAAATACTGGCTATTTTTCTAAACTGGTGTAGTACATTTGTGGTGTATTTACTGTTTTACTGTGCATTTGTGTACAAATACTTTACACATTGCCTCTGAGATAAGCCTGATTGTTTGTGCCAAGCTACCAAGTGGGTGAGCAGGGGTTATCTTAGCTATGTGGCTCCCTTACCCTGACTAAAGTGAGTTTTCCTGCTTGGACAGAGCTCACACCACTGCCAACTTGAGACCCCATTTCTAGCAATACAAATGTAGAAATTAATAAATGCATAGTATAACATGAAATTAAATGTTCACTAGTGAATAATATTCAAACGTGACATAACTAGGCCTTTAATTTCTTTAACACGAGAAATAGTTTTTTCCATTTTCTGTAACATAATTTCATTGCAGGTGCAGTCACATTAAATGTTAGTTTGGAAATAGATGTGCTATTGTTTTAATAATAGAGAGTCTGAGAAAATACCCCTGAGAAAAAAACATGGAGAAACCAAGTGCAAGATGACTGTCCCTTATTCATATATTTTGCAAATGATGCCTAGAGGACCAAGGGCAACTGCGTTCTCAGGGCTGCTCTGAGAAAGAGTGCAGACCTTGAAAGTTACACCATGGGGCAGGAGAATACAGGGGAGCTTGAGGGTGTTACCTAATCAAATTGAGTGATATTAACTAGGGATTTTACTGATTAATTTGCAGACACTTTTCCATGGACTTTGAGAAGTGCGGGCCTCTGACTTCCTCTTTTGTCACCCATGCTTTATTGAGTGAGGCTTAGGCTTGCACTTAACTCCCTAAGAGGACTCTTGACTGAGCTTCTGAAATGTTGACACCTTTTTCACCTTCCTGTTCATTTCTTCTTTCTTGCTTTCATTTTATTTATCCTCCTTATGACTTTTTCAGATAGATTTTCCCTTTTTGCAATAGCTTAGACTTTTGACGATTTCTCTTTTGCACTTCCTCTAGTCCTGACACCGCAGCAGATCTGCCTTTGCAACAGTTGCAGCCAGATACCTCTGTTCCACAGCAGTTCTGCACAGAGTGGCTCTGGCCTCGAGGAGCTCTGTGTTTCTAGCTGCTTTGCAGCCCCAGCACTGCTACACTGCAGCAACTTTGCACTTCTATTGGGTCTGTACTCCTTTAGCTCTTCAAATATGAGTATCTCTGGCCCTACAGCAGTTCTGCATCCTGACAGCTCTGCACTTATAACTCTTCATGCCATCATTCTAGCAGCTTAGCTTCCCAGAAACCCATCACCTCTAAGCACTGCACCCCAGTGTCTACTACTACTATGTGCATACCAATACAAATTTGCACATAAAAAAGCTATGCAGTAGAGCACCTCTGAACTTACAACTGGCATGCATCCTAGATACTCTGTTATGCAGCAGCTCCGCAGTTCATCTGTTCATGCCAGCAATTCTGCACTACAACCGCTCTACAGTCAAGCAATTCTACACCTACAACAGCTCTCCAACCCAGCAGTTCTAAGCCCCTCCTGCTCTCCAACTATGCAAGCAGTTCTTCATCCCAGGAGATATGCGCTTAAGTAGCCAGCAGTGAAACTGCTCTTCGCCTTGGGATCACTGCTTCTGAGCAGCACTGCAACTGCAGCTCTGCTTTCTACCGCAGCTGCTTGCATCTGCAGTGACTGAACAGTTCAGCAACTTTGCAATCCAGCAGTTTTGTAATTAAATTATCACTGTTCCCAGATGCTCTGAGCCTACAGCAGATGTACCAATCATCTTTCGCGCTAAACATGTACCTGATCAGGTCTGAGACCAATCGAGCCTGTCAACGCTCTACTCTCGCAGTTATGCATGTATTTCATAAGCGCAGGATTCATAGATTGTGCCTGGTAAAGGACAAATTGTTGGAGTGCATAGGAATGTGCTGCCATAAAATGTTGTGCTTAAACTTAGGAGTTGTCTGAGTTCATGGTCAGCACCCAGCTTCCTAGCTGGCGGGGAGACTGGACAAAGTGGTCATGAGACAAACGTTGTAGACCTACTCCAAAGTCATAGTTTATGCAACAGTTGGCACCCAACTTGGATCTTGTATCTGACGGTTACGATTTGAGAGGTCTTTCACTATTCACACACACATGAACCATTGTGTCATTTCGGAGACGTCCATAGTTATGTAATGTTATGTTTTCTTGATTTGTATAGCACACCAATCACTCAAGAGGGTGTCCAGGAGCTTTAGCATGTGTGTAGTGTTGTGGTCACCAAGGTGCTTACACAAAAAGCCATGTCTTCATCTTCTTCCAGAACTCAAGAACTGAGGCAGAGGCTCTGATGTGCAGAGGAAGTATGTTCCATGTCTTGGGTGTGATGTAAGAGACTGAGAAACCTCCAGGTTTGATTTTGCGGGTGCAGGGAATGTGTGTGAATGAAAGTGAGGAAAGGCATAGGTATCTGATGGGTTGGTGAAAGTGCATGTGGATGTTCGGGGACTTTGGTCCTATGTTGTGTAGGCCTTTGTATGTGTATGAGAAGTTTGAATTTGCTGTGCAGTAATCATGGTTACCTTCGACTCGGGATAAGAGAGCAACTATTTCCATAGGTTTGTCAAGCTTGACTCATAAAAGGTTATTCCCCATTCCATTCTAAAAACAATTCTCACTATATGATTCCAATTTTCAATTGAATCTGTTTACTATGGTGGCACCTATTGTGATAGGGGAAAATTGCAGGGAAGCAGTCACTCAGCAGGTCAAAGCTTGAGGGGTTACAGATAAGGGGGCAGATACTTTTGTAATAGCTGCACATGCCTTTCAGACATTTTAATCATGGCTGCGGTTTAAGCCTATCGAATGCTGCCTGAGGGCAGCTTTGTGCCTACAGAGTAGTAGACCTGCTGGCACCCTATGTGACTTACCAAGATTTGGAAATCACTCCAACTTACCAGGAAAAGCAGAACTGATTTGCTGGTCAATTGTCACACTTGCCTAGAAATGTCAGTTTTGGAGCCCCTGTGCAATTAAGTGGCTTTTGTAATGAATCCATATTAGCTTTTAATGGGAAGCAGATTAGCTTAGCCCGTTGGCTTGCAGGCCTGTGCCCCATAACCTAGTAACTTTTAACCTACATAGCTTACTCTATCTTAGCTCATTTATGTTATTATTTCTTTTAGGATGACTGCCATTGTTTAAAGTTATAAAAATGTTATGATTTGCGTTATCAGTGCCATTCTGTGAAGGCGTCACTATCAGCATCATAATCAAGTGTTACACGTAGGTATTCACATCATGTCCCTTTCTCACTTATGTGTGACATGAACATAATATAGACTTGCTGGGGGTTGTTTACACAATTGCAACCACAAGTCTGCCTCCTTGTTTGGGAGTATACCTGCATCAGGGGTCCTACATGATCTGTATAAATACATCTCACACAGACAAGGTTATAAGAGGGATTCCTACCAGATTCCAGTTATGCCATCTATGCTGCACATCAACTTGCTGCAGAACTAAGTCTTCGTGTCACTGCAGAGCCTGACCTAGATACCTTGTTCCAAGGTAACAAGGGTTTGGGGGTGCTTCGTGTAGACATGGTACCAGCAGATTAGGTTTATCACACCTAGCTCTCATTAGATTAGAGATTAAAGCCCTCATTACAACATTAGCGGTAAACGCTGCCTACCGCCACAGTGACGGCCGCCAACATACCGGTAAGCTTTCAGCAGCAGCACCACACCAGCAAAACCCCTCCGACCATATCATGAGCAATGATATGGCCTGGCGGTGTTTGCTGGCGGGCGCTGCTGACCCGTCTCCAGCTGGAGGACCCACTGCAAGCAGGTAAGTCGGGTTCTCCGACAGGAGAGGGGGGTGTTGTGTGTGTGAGGGGGGGTGTTGTGTGCATGTGTGGGGGTGATGTGTGCGTGTGTGGGGGTGTTGTGTGTGGGGGGTGTCTGTTTATGACTGCGTGCATGTGGGTGTGAGTCGCGTTGAATGAGTGCGTGAATGCGTGCATGTGAGTGTACGTGTATGTTGTGTGTTGTGAATACATGTGTGCGGCAAAGTCTGTTGGTGTGTGTTTCGGTGTGTGGGTATGTATGTGTGCATGCGTCGCTGGATGTGGGTATGCGTGTGTGTATGTGTGTGCGCGTGTGGGTGTAGAAATGTGTGGGGGCAGGAGAGGGAGGGGGAAGGTGTGGGAGGACTCGGGGGAGGGGGCAGGGGAATGTGCCTACCGCCATGGTTTTCGACACAATACGCTTGCCACGAAAACCATGGCGGTAGGCGGGGTCCTAATCCTGAGGGTGGGATTGTGACGGCCGACAGGCTGGAGACTGAAGCCAAACAGCCAATGTCATAATTTGGGAAAAGGTACGGCCAGCCTGTTGGCAGTACCTTTCCCCAAATTACCACCAACTGTCAGGGTCGTAATGAGGGCCTAAGTTCTCCATACTTGGGATCTTACATTTCTTTTGTATTGCAAGATGGTGGGGGTCTTTGTATTCATGACTCTCATCTCCACACTTATGTCCTTTTATTTTTCAATAGCCTAATCATTGCACCTTTTTCTGTATGAGTTTTTGGTGTGGTACTGCTTGTGAGCTGGGAGGGTTGGGCCTTCAGTTGCAACTTGTTGTAGGAGTGGCCTAGTCACCTACAAACAAAAGTGCTGTCATCCCTAAACCAGCAGTCTCACCTGGGAGTGGGAGTCCAACTACGACACTACATGGACAGTCTTGGCTGGCTACACTCCCCCTTTCCTCACCCTGATAGCTTAACAACAGCTGAGGTGGTAGCAGTGTTATACTACAAAATCACCTTATACAGGAGACTTGTACAGTTCATATAATGTACATTGAGCTCCAGACCTGCACCCGAAGCATGACCTGCCTCTCCAACACAATTACAAACTTCTAGTCCACAAACTATTAACGCTATCATAGGAAAGGGGCACACTAAGCATTACGGAATGGCTTTCTTGATTGCTCACACGACTAACAAGTTGGAAGCAGTGTATCCATACATGACACTCTAAGACAAGCACAGAACAATGACTATGCCCCTGAATTAGATCTTGGCGGTGTCACCGCCAAACTCGCACAGCAGCGGACCCAAGAAAACCGTCAAGTTGATGGTGTTCCGTCCGTCGTATTTAGATGTTACAGTCCTGCAGGTGGTGTACTGGCAGCGGTTTGCTGATGGAGGGAGGCCATCGCTGGACCAAATGGACATCGGACAGTGGCAGTTTCTATGAAATAGAGGTAAGTCTCACACACACAATGTACCTTTGCCATATGTGTCCCCCTGCATCACACACAACAAAACACACACACACACTATTATCCATTGCCACTACACCACAACACTACATGTGCATGACACAAACACACACTGACGTACAACCATGACACAACATACACTATTGGCACTTCACCCACACACCACACAACCACAACAACCAATACAATAACACGCTCATCCACACATACACTCACACATCACAACTACACACACCACAACAACAACCACACAATAACACTCACCTGAATGTTGCACACAGCAACACCCACAACAACATCAATGCAGTATCCACGTGACACACATACTGACACAACCACATTACCGACTCCGGCTCCCTCCACCTCACCCAGCCAATCATATTGCACACACACACTTGCATGTACTTACTCACACACTTTTCGAAACACAACATGACAGGTACAGGTCCCCTTGCAATATGCACATATGGGTGTAGTTGACAGGTGTGATTGTACCGTCATTGTGGTGCCAGGAATCATTTGGCAATGCATACTGACACCGAAATTACAGTTGTGTATGTGTGTGATATGTATTGTGTACTAGTGTGTCCCCATCCATGTCTGACCCAATTGTCTTTCAAACATATGCATGCCACAGTAATTAAAAAAAAATACTGTTACATGTATATGCCTGCAGTGGTCCCCAGCTCATGTGCAGTGACCCCACAAGGTACACAGCCAATGCAGGTTCCCTACCTTTGTGTTTGGTGAGGGGGAGTTTGTGTTTTCTTCGTGGTCCAGTGACAGCAGAGACGGAGGGTGTTGTCGAGTCAAGTCAAGCCAGAAACAGAAGTGGAATGGGGAAAAACGATGAGTTTTTGCCCCTTCTCTGCCCACAATCTGCCAAGTCAGAATTGGAGGTTGGACTGCCACATTTTACATGGTGATAAGGCACATCCAAATCTGTATGGCGTTGAGTCTGGCAGGAGTCCCACCACTATTTCCTATGGTGACGTTGCCACAGATGGGAATCCTTGCAAAAGTTGGCAGGAATCAGACGGGTTATAGTCTATGGGAACGTCAACATCCGAATCAAGCAGGTGGGCTGCCTAGCCGGCAGACGGGGTTTCTGTTGAAAAAGTGGCGACGGTCCTGTTACGGCCAACATCTAAATCATGCCCTATGTTTCTTTTTCTTGGAATGGTGCCACCCGTAGAGGAGTGCAACACTTGGGAATTCATCTTTGCTTGCAAATTTACTAGCACTCATGACACACTTTCACTGGCAATTCTCCCTGATGTATTTAGACAGGCACAGAAAGAGCATGGATCTGAACCAGCTCCGGTCTTAGGAATGAAGATAGCGGGGAACATCTCTACAATGTCCTCTATCATCTCAGCAATAATAGAGGACAGTCTTCCGTTCTGGCTACATGTCACTGAGACTAGGGTGGTCATTACGAGTTTGACGGTCTTTTCTGAAGACTGCCGTGCTTGCGGCCACCAAAAGACACCCATGTATGCGGTAAACCAAGCACTGCATTACGAGTCATAATAACAAATCTGCCAGAAAACAGCCACAAATCCGACACCGCCAGGCCGAACAATAACAGGAGAGAGGCGGTCCCATCACCCTTACCACCACTCCAACAACATCCAACCCTCTATATTACAACCCACAAATCAGCACAGCGGTCTGTCAATGGTGGTAATCCATGGGCGGTGCGGACCAATGCTGTCAAAATGGCACCTCCACAACACCACATTGGGCATTTCGAATACCCCACACCTGTCACAATGTCCTTTCCTCGGGATCTGCACGTTGCTGAACAAAAGGCCCACCTTTCGGCGTCACCAACTCAGAAAGATATTATGGCACAGAGTTATGATGAAGCCAGTCGGGGGGAAGGGATGTAGGGTAGGGAACAGCAGGGAGAGAGATCTGAAAAGAAAAGGTTAGAACAAATATGCACTTACTCATTCATAGAAATATAACTCATCAATAGACTCTTGACTAAATGCGTCTCCGAGATATCAGATCGAGACACCTTTTGAAATGAGGGCAAAGCCCCTTCTTTGAACCATGGAACAAGAATAAACTATGACCTCAGAACCAAGAGATGGCAAGAGCTTTGGACAATGATCATCATGGAACAAGAATAAACTACGACCTCTGAACCAAGAGATGGCAAGAGCTTTGGACTATGATCACACTCAGAATATCAATCCTGTAACATCTATGCATTCGTAACATAAACCTTTGATCATGACCTAGAAAATCTCAAATAATTAAATATGCTTTTCACATATTATGCTTTCCAAAAAACAATGAAAACTATAATTTGCTTATCTCCAAAAATACTTTCACATTCACAACTATAAAGGCTGAAAAGGTTTTACTCATTTAACTTGAAGCGCTTGATTTGTCCACTGCCAGACCCCCTCCAGCTACCCATCCCAGTCTTCTTCAGCAACTCTTCCTCAGCAACGTTGACCTCTTTGCCACCACCTCCACCCCTCCAATTCATTGTCACGGTTTCGGACAGGTCTGATCAGGACTCTGGTTGGGACACCCCTTGAGGTCACCGAATATCCTAAAGAGGTAGTGTACTAGGGCATAAGAGCAGCTAAAGGCATACACAGAAAGGACAGCTATTAACAGGCACAGGAAAGTAAAAGCAGAGCAACCCTTGTGTGAACAAACAGGAAACAGATACTAGTGGACAAACACACTGGGGTTGTACACAGAGTAAGGCGCAGAACCTCCCACAGTGACAGGGAATCTCAATGACTCTGTGCAGTTTGCTCTTACAGATAGTCACCCTGCCAGCCCCATAGAAAGGAGGCAGCAGAAGTGATTCTGTCTCTGGACCCTAGAGCACAAACAAGGATAGTACTTACATACACAGGACACGCTCTTGTGGGTCCAGCTGGAAACACAGTGGCGATTCCTGAGAAAACAGCAATAGCACACTGTCACTGTTAGGCACGAAATACAACGTATAACACTGGACAAGGATGGGGGCTGGAATTGCCTCCTGGAAACCAGGAGCCAACCCCAGTACACAGGAGGACACGTATACACTGGTGAAGACTGATAGAACACTTACCAGACACAAAGAACCAAGAAGAAACAGAAACAGAAGGGAACAAACAAAGAGGCAGACGCAAGAACTAGGAACAGGCTCAGGCTGAAGCAAAGGCGGGACTAGGACTTGAAAACACGTTCGCAAACTTCTGGCTGGGACAAACAGAGACAGGACTGGGAAACTGAGAGCAGGCTCTGGCTGGAACAGGCAAGGACAGGGCTGGAATACAGGGAGTAGGAAATTAGCAGTAAACGGGACTGGGAAACAGAGAGAAGGTTCAGGCGGAAACAAGGCAGGAGCAGGGCAAAGAAACAGGGAGCAGGCTCTGGAAGAAACTAACAGGTACAAGGCTAAGAGATAGGTAGCAGACTCTGGCTGGAACAATCAGGAGCAGGGCAGAGAAACAGGAAACAGGATCAAGCTGGAAAAGAACAGGAACAAAACTGGAACACCATCCGACAAAGGGTCTGTAACACAAAGGAATCGAAGTCCGATGCACGACGGGGAACTTGAGGAAATGGCTGCTTATAAGCAGTTCCAAGCTGGGCTGCACAGGAGTGGTCACAGGTGTGTGTAATTTCAGACACTTGCAAGTCCTGGAGGAGAGGATCCAGTGAAAAGGAGCAACTGGACTTCTCCCATTGAAAACAATGGGAAACAGAATCTGGGTTTTCCTGACTACCAAGCTGTGCATTATGGGATTTGCAGTCCCAAGAAGCAAATGTAGTACTATACAAGTGTACCATGGTGAAAAGTGAAACAAACAGGAGTCAGCAAGGGACTCTAGATAGGTGTTCAAGGTGATTCCCAGGCTTCTGACAGTCCCCTTACAGCGCCCCCTGGAAATGGGACGACAGAGTCGTAACATTCATAGGTCCCGTAGTAGCACCTCAGCCAAAAAAAGTCCAGTACCAGTGGTGCGTGTTAAAGGTGTGTGGAGTGCACCGGCCACCAGGGCAGCCAGTGTGACACGGAGCCAAAGCACTGTCAGTCAGTCAGCTGTGACTCCTCCAAAGGTGGTGAAGGGCCAGAAGAAGTCTGCACAGTCTGGGAAGAGTAGCACGGTGGAGAAGGGCGCCATCCTCCTAGGCGGCCGGGACGCCACCGCTAGCACTATCGTCACAGGTCCGGAGACCACTGCCAGAGTCATTGCCCAGGAGGGCAGCACAATCGTCACTGGTCCGGAGACCACCGCCAGAGTCATTGCCCAGAAGGGCAGCACAATCGCCAGAGTCATTGCCCAGGAGGGCAGCACAATCGTCACTTGTCAGGAGACCACCGCCAGAGTCATTGCCCAGTAGGGCAGCACAATCGTCACTGGTAGGGAGACCACCACCAGAGTCATTGCCCAGGAGGGCAGCACAATCGTCACTGGTCCGGAGACCACCGCCAGAGTCAGTGCCCTGGAGGGCAGCACTGTAGTCACTGGTCCGGAGAGCATGGCAATGCACCGCTGAACAGGGAAAAGACCGCCATGGTGAAGACCGCTGAACAGGGCAAAGCACCGCTGCTTTACATCTGTGAACTGAAGTGCTTGAATTGCTGTGCCAAGAGCGCTTTACATCTGTGAACTGAAGCGCTTGAATTGCTGTACCAAGAGCACCTTACACCTGTGGAGCGAAGCGATTGTACTGCCGTGCCAAGAGCGCTTTACACCTGTGGACTGAAGCGCTTGATTTGCCGTGCCAAGAGCGATTTACATCTTTGGACTGAAGCGTTTGAATTGCCGTGCCAAGAATGCTTTACATCTGTGGACTGAAGCGCTTGAATTGCTGTGCCAAGAGCGCTTTACACCTGTGGACTGAAGCGCTTGAATTGTTGTGCCTAGAGCGCTTTACATGTGTGGACTGAAGCGCTTGAATTGCTGTGCCAAGAGCGCTTTACACCTGTGGACTGAAGCGCTTGAATTGTCGTACCTAGAGCGCTTTACATGTGGGGACTGAAGTGCTTGAATTGCTGTGCGAAGAGCGCTTTACACCTGTGGACTGAAGCGCTTGAACTGTCGTGCCTAGAGCGCTTCACATCTGTGAACTGAAGCTCTTGAATTGCTGTGCAAAGAACGCTTTACATCTGTGAACTGAAACGCCTTTTGATCGTCGCGCAAGGCCGCTGTACTCTGGAAACTGAAAATGCTTTGCTCGTTGTGCTAAGGGGTGCTTTACTTCTGGAAGTAATGACTTCCTCCAAAATTGGATTCTTCAATGCCTTACCGCTACGAGTACGACCTACTCGTCTTTGAATTTACGATAGAAACAAGGATACTTCGATTGGGTGTCACTCTGCCATGCAGGAACTCTGCTCTTCTTCAGAGAACCCCCCACGAGGTCTGACTGCATCGAAGTCTTCAAAATAGTGAGCAACGTGCTCAGGTGTGGCTGGGCTGTATAGGCCTGCCACACCCTAAAATGGCTGCTGCCTCTAAAAACATGGGAATTGTAGCCCCTTCATGGAATAGCACTGATAAGTGCATCTTGTCCACCAATGTCCTGAACCTACAGCTCTATGAGCTTTGCCACAGGGCAGACAACGCTGAAGGCCACCATTGGAACAAGAGGGGATGACAAGTGGTGTGCATAAAGCGCCGCAGAGCCGCGCAGCGGAGTTTTGGGCGGGACCTGGATTGCGCATGGCCTTATTCCTGACAACACCTGAGACACATACACAGACCCACAAACACCAATATAAAACATGAACCCACACAACCCACATTTCTTTGCAATGACAATTACCACACATTTCTTGGCCACTCTGAGGAACGCACTGCACATACTTAACACAGCCTCCTGTACACCCCTCACGCATCGCACTGCACTCCATCACAACTGCACATAATGGGGGTCATTACAACCCTGGTGGACGGTGTTAAAGCTGCAGTAATACCGCAAACAGGCCGGCGGACAAAAAAAAGGGAATTATGACCATGGCGGAAACCGCCAACATAGACAGCCACTTTAACACTCCGACCGCCACGGCAGTACAGACAAGCAGCGCGGCGGTCACCGCCAACAGACAGGTGGAAGAGAACGTGCCGCCCACAGTATCACAACCCGCCAATCCGCCACCTTTTTCGGGTCGGATTCACCGTGAATAAAAACACGGCGGAAACAGCTTTTGCAATGGGAAAACGCTCACCTTAACACACTCCACGAGGAAGGAGGCCACCATGGAGCCCGAACTACAAATACTCCCTGCGCTTGTCTTTCTGCTCCTCTACGATCACCATCTACATAGGCGCCGAAGACAACGGTGAGTACTGCACCTATGACATAGGGGAGGGGGAGGCAAAAGTCAGGGGGACACACACGCAACACCCCCAACCCGACCCTCACCCATTACAACACACACACCAATGCATGTCCAAACAGCACAGTAACAACCCACAACCCCCCCGAAAGAATGCAAAGACAAAACCAAATTACTTGAACCATTGTAATGTATCCAAATACAGTAAGCTCATATATACAGAAATATTTACAAATGCTAAAATATATACATCACAATCAGTAGTGCAGGTATGCACATTTCAATGTCCGTGGACCACTGGGCCCAAAATGCATGGGCGAGGCCCACACTAGATACCTGTCCACAAACGGAGAGAACACTGCATGGGCATCAGATAGAAATACAACAGGCACCTCAGGGGGAAGCGAAGGGGGGGGCACCTCAGCCGGATTACAGCACCACGCCAGATCCACGACAGGGCTCCATGACCATTGATGTATCCCGGGGAGTGCAAAGCCACAGTCTCTCAAGTCTCTACAGTGGGTGGGTTGCCCTCTGCATTATCCTGGGGAGTGCAAAGCCACAGTCCCTCAAGTCTCTATAGTGGGTGGATTGCCCACTGTACCATCCTGGGGAGTGCAAAGCCACAGTCTCTCAAGTCTCTACAGTGGGTGGGTTGCCCAATGCATTATCCTGGGGAGTGCAAAGCCACAGTCTCTCAAGTCTCTACAGTGGGTAGGTTGCCCACTGTACCATCCTGAGGAGTGCAAAGCCACAGTCTCTCAAGTCTCTACAGTGGGTGGGTTGCCCACTGCATTATCCAGGGGAGTGCAAAGCCACAGTCTCTCAAGTCTCTACAGTGGGTGGGTTGCCCACTGCATTATCCTGGGGAGTGCAAAGCCACAGTCTCTCAAGTCTCTACAGTGGGTGGGTTGCCCACTGTACCATCCTGGGGAGTGCAAAGCCACAGTCTCTCAAGTCTCTACAGTGGGTGGGTTGCCCACTGCATTATCCTGGGGAGTGCAAAGCCACAGTCTCTCAAGTCTCTCAGTGGGTGGGTTGCCCACTGTACCATCCTGGGGAGTGCAAAGCCACAGTCTCTCAAGTGGATAACAGTCTCCACTGGTTCTGGAGGGGGAATGGTGCCCATACTGCATCAGGCTCCCCGTGACGGTTCCTGTTCCATCACTGTCCCAGCTGCACATGGGCTAACGATGCTTGATTTGGCTGACTTTTCCCTGTCCAGCGGTGCTTTGCCATGTCGGTCTTTGCCCTGTTCAGCGGTGCTTTGCCCTGTTCAGGGGTCTTCACCATGGCGGTCTTTTCCCTGTTCAGCGGTGCTTTGCCATGGTGGTCTGTGCCCTGCTCAGCGGTGCTTGACTTTGCAGTTTCTGACCTGTTCAGCGGTGCTTTGCCCTGTTCAGCGGTCTTCACCATGGCGGTCTTTTCCCTGTTCAGCGGTGCGTTGCCATGCTCTCCGGACCAGTGACTACAGTGCTGCCCTCCAGGGCACTGACTCTGGCGGTGGTCTCCGAACCAGTGACGATTGTGCTGCCCTCCTGGGCAATGACTCTGGTGGTGGTCTCCGGACGATAGACGATTGTGCTGCCCTCCTGGGCAATGACTCTGGCGGTGGTCTCCTGACAAGTGACGATTGTGCTGCCCTCCTGGGCAATGACTCTGGCGATTGTGCTGCCCTCCTGGGCAATGACTCTGGCGGTGGTCTCCGGACCAGTGACGATTGTACTGCCCTCCTGGGCAATGACTCTGGCGGTGGTCTCCGGACCTGTGACGATAGTGCTAGCGGTGGCGTCCCGGCCGCCGGGGAGCATGGCACCCTTCTCCACCGTGCTACTCTTCCCAGACTGTGCAGACTTCTTCTGGCCCTTCACCACCTTTGGAGGAGTCACAGCTGACTGACTGACAGTGCTTTGGCTCCGTGTCACACTGGCTGCCCTGGTGGCCGGTGCACTCCACACACCTTTAACACGCACCACTGGTACTGGACTTTTTTTGGCTGAGGTGCTACTACGGGACCTATGAATTGGAGGGGTGGAGGTGGTGGCAAAGAGGTCAACGTTGCTGAGGAAGAGTTGCTGAAGAAGACTGGGATGGGTAGCTGGAGGGGGTCTGGCAGTGGAGGAAGAGGAGGTGGTTGTAGGAGGTGTAACTTTAGGTGATTTGGGTGCAGGTGTAGGTACTGGAGGCTGTCGTGAGGTGGATGGATGTTGGGTGTGTGGGTGCCCGCGTTTGTGTACTTTGGGAGGGGGCGTCACAGACACACTGGGAGTGGACACAGGGGACGTGTAAATGGTAGTGGGGGTGGTGAGTGCAGGTGAGCGGGGTGTGGTGCTGGGTGTTCTGGTGCAAGTCCTAGTGCCTGTAGATGTAGTGCATGCAGGTGAGAGTGTAGACGACACTAGGAGGGAGGAGGGAGACAACGAGGAGGGGGACACAGTGGAGGCAGTGGATGTTGTTGTGTCTGTATGTGGGTGATGCTTGTTTGAGTGCCTGTGGGTTGTGTGGTGCTTTTGTTTGCCTGAGCTACTTTTGTGTGTTGAGGTGTATGCATGCTTGTCTGATGGTGTGCTTGGGATAGGCTGGGGTACAGGGGACTGGGTCTGGGTGGAGGAAGTTGGAGGGGGGAGGCTAGACACAGGGACAATGGCTGCCATCAGTGCTGAGGCCAGAGATTGCAGGGTTCGATGAAGGGCAGCCTGACCATAATGAATGCCCTCCAGGAATGCATTACTTTGTTGCAACTCCCTTTCTACACCCTGGATGGCATTCACAATGGTAGACTGCCCAACAGTGAGTGACCTGAGAAGGTCAATGGCGTCCTCACTGAGGACAGCAGGGGTGGCAGGGGCAGGGGCTGAGGTGCCTGGGGTGAAGGTGATGCCCACCCTCCTGGGTGAGCGGGCACGGGGCGAAGGTTGAGGGACTGCTGGGAGGGCGGTGCTGGTAGGGGAGGTGGCGGCTGTACGTGTAGAAGTGGAGGGCACAGATGGTGCCGCCACCACAAGGGAGCTCCCATCGGCGGCCGAGTCCGTGTCGCTGTTTGGTGATCCGGTGACCGACGTGAAGCTCCCCTCGCCTTCCGTCCCACTGGTGTATTCAGAGTCTGTGGTGTGGCCCTCCATGGCCATGTGGGATGCAGCTCCCTCGTGCTCCAGTACCACTGTACCTCCGCCTGATGATGCTGATGCACACAAGAACAGGGAGAACACAAAAAGGAGGAGGGGGGCGACAGAAGAAAGACAGGTTGAGTGCATGGCTTACCGCTACCGTTGGCAGACAATACAGACACAGCAGCCCCCTGCACTACGCCGTGCTCTTGGCCTCTACAGATGCAATTCCTGGGATCTGCCCTACATGGCTATGTTGGTCATCTGCACACATAGATGACACAGGGGCATGTATACCTGTACTTGGCACTCTACAGAGGTGGGGTGGAGTGGCACATGGCATGCATTACGGAGGGGCCTAGCCTACGGAACTCGCCCTGGCTTAGGGAAACCCACAGCCCTCCTCCCCCACCCAGACCCCTCCACTGCGCGCAAAGTCCGCAGAATGAGAGTGTACTCACCCCCTTGTGTCTGCTGTGATGTCCTCAAGCGCCCATCCAACTCAGGGTAGGCCACTGCCAAGATCCGGCACATCAGGGGTTCACGGTTCGACGGGCACCCCTCCCACGTTGGGAGGCCATCCCCAGCTGAGCCTCCGCCGTCTTCTTGCTCCAGCGGCAAATGTCCTCCCATCTTTTCCGGCAGTGGGTGCCCCGTCTCTGGTCGACCCCCTGGGTCCGGACGTCCTGGCGATGGCACGCCAAATGTCCTTCTTCTGGTGGGCACGGACCTACAAGACATGTACAGGGGAAGAAGAGAAGTCATTAACAACAGCACCGTCGAAGTGGGTGGCCCCCATCCCTACCCTTGCCATGTAGCACATGCATTCACAGTCCTTCATGTTCCCTGAACTCTGCCCCCTTCCTACTGACATCCAGCCCTCTCCACCAAGGCATAGCCCATACAACGTGCTCCCTGTGTACTTACCTGTTGGTCTGGAGGACCGTAGAGTAGCATGTACTGGGGGAGGACCCCGTCCACAAGCTTATCCAACTCCTGAGCAGTGAAGGCAGGGGCCCTTTCCCCAGACGCAGCAGCCATTGTCTCTTCCAGACCGAGTTCACAGCAGCACTTGCAGTGTAGGTCCTCTCCTGTCGAAGATCAGGTATCGAGTGATTGAACAGATAGAAAATGGCGGTCACCTCTGCAGCGGTGACATCCGCGGCGGTGCGTCTCATCACCGCCGGCGCACTTCATCATTGGCTCCTGGGACCCATAGGGTCCAATGTTAACCAATGCAGCATTGCGTCGCGGTCTACGACCGCCTACCGCGACTGTGTACAACGCCAGCGCAGATACCGCACATCCCATTGTCCCACTTTAGAGGTTAGGCAGCTGCCATTTCAGGGGCCCACATGGCTTCATTTACTACTGCGTCACACATACCTAGGCCTACACTCAACACACATACAGGAAGAGTTTTGTATTTGGTGTTGTGTTCTGTGTAGCTGTGGGTACATACCTGGGAATTTGTTGACTCTGTGGTCGCTGTTGTCCTTCCTAGGCACCGTCAGCTGGGCATGTGAGGAGATGGCGGAATCCTCCGGTGTACCGACCGCTGGTGGACCCGTTGAAAATGGAGTAGCGACATTTAATCATCACCTACAGGTTTGACCGTGCCACAATCCAGGAACTGTCTACCCAGTTGGAGCCAGACCTGATCTCACCAATCCGCCATCCCACAGGAATACCCCCTGACGTGCAGGTGCTATCAGTGCTCCATTTCCTTGCAAGTGGGTCTTTTCAGACAACAATGGCCATGGCATCAGGGATGTCCCAGCCTATGTTTTCCAACGTGTTGTCCAGAGTGTTGTCTACCCTGCTAAAAATACGTAAGGAGCTACATCGTTTTCCCACAGGTGGAGGATTTGGCTACAGTGAAAGGTGACTTCTATGCCCTTGGACATATCCCCAACATCATAGGTGCTATTGATGGGACCCATGTAGCTCTGGTCCCCCCCGCAGGAGTGAACAGGTGTACAGGAACCGGAAGAGTTATCATTCCATGAATGTACAGATGGTATGTTTGGCAGACCAATACATCTCCCAGGTAAATGCTATGTTCCCTGTCTCTGTGCATGACGCCTACATCCTGCGGAATAGCAGTATTCCGTATGTGATGGGTCAACTCCAGAGGCACCGTGTGTGGCTATTAGGGGACTCTGGTTACCCCAACCTGTCATGGCTATTGACCCCAGTGAGGAGTCCGAGGGCAGAGGAACGCTACAATGAGGCCCATGGGCGGACTAGGAGGGTTATCGAATGCACCTTCGGCCTCCTGAAGGCCAGGTTCAGGTGCCTCTATATGACAGGTGGGTCCCTATTCTACTCACCAAAGAAGGTGTGCCAGATCATCATCGCCTGCTCGATGCTTCACAATCTTGCTTTGCGATGCCAGGTGCCTTTTCTGCAGGAGGATGGTCCAGATGGCGGTGTTGTGGCAGCTGTAGAGCCTGTGCAGCCTGTGGACAGTGATGAGGAGGAAGCTGAGGAAGAAGACATAGACATTAGGGAGTCAGTCATACAGCAATATTTCCAGTGACACACAGGTGAGAATATTTTTTTTTACTATCACATTCGCTTTCACACTTCTACCTCTATCCTGTCTGTCATTTAGTAGCAGTATGTGGTAACTGAGTTGTACCTTTCCATTACGGTTTCACAGGTGTGGTTACCAACGTGTGTCATCTGCTTGCATCCTTCATGGACTTGTGATGTGTGACATAGGTATGTTGGCATTACATTTGAAAACGCATTTTGACACTGTCATTGATAATACAAATTTACCAAATCACAGACTGACTCGAGATTGTTTTGTGGTTCAAGGGTGTTTATTTAAGTGCTCAAAAATGGAGGGGGGTTGTAAAATGGTGATGGGGGATGGTGGAGGAATGTCCATGGCAGAGGCCAGTCTATTCGTCTAACAGGTGCTTTGCCCATATGGGCATAGGAAGTGGAGCTGGGGCAGTTCCAATCTGGACAGGGTAACAAACTGGGACAGTGGGAGGACAATCAGGGTGGTCTCATTTCCTGGCGGGGGTCTTGCCATCGTGCTCTGTCCTGTTCCTGGATCTCAGGGACCGCTTGCGGGGTGGTTGTCCGTCTGCAGGGGGTGGGGTGCTGGTGTGGTGGTCCTGTGGCGGGGCGTCCTGTCAACTAGCGCCGGCGGACGTGGTGGGCAGTTCATCGTCCATGCTAGTGTCAGGGGCCCCTTGGAGTGCCACGGTGTCCCTCATGGTCTTTTGTATGTCCTTCAGCACCCCTATGATGGTGCCCAGGGCGGAGCTGATGGTTCTGAGCTCCTCCCTGAACCCCAAATACTGCTCCTCCTGCAGGTGATGGGTCTCCTGAAACTTGGCCAGGACCGTCGCCATCGTCTCCTGGGAGTGGTGGTATGCTCCCATGATGGAGGAGAGGGCCTCGTGGAGATTGGGTTCCCTTGGCCTGTCCACCCCCTGTCGCACAGCAGCCCTCCCTGTTCCCCTGTGTTCCTGTGCCTCCGTCCCCTGGACCGTGTGCCCACTACCACTGCCCCCAGGTCCCTGTTGTTGTTGGGGTGGTGGGTTATCCTGGGTTCCCTGTAGTGGTGGACACACCGCTGATTGACGTGTCCTGGGTACGGAGGTATGGGCCCGCTGGGTGGGTGCTGTGCTGGTGTTACCAGAGGGGGGGGGGTCAGTGTTGGGCTGTGCCTGTGCGAGGGGAACCGACTGTCCCGAGGCCCACGATGGTCCGGGCTGGTCATCTGGATCCAGTTGGCCAGAGCTGCTGTCGTCACTGTGGGCCTCTTCTGTGGGTGGAGTGGAGATGTATGGACCCTCCTGTGTGGTGACGTTCCGTAGTGGTCCTGCAGGGGTATAGGAGCATGATTATTGCATGTGTGTGTGTCATGGTGTGCAATGGGTGGGTGTGCGTGTACCCAAGTGCAAGCATTCCTGTGTGGGGGTTTGTGTGATGATGGTTAGGGGGTTGTTATGGGTATGTGCAGTGAGCATGCTTTAGTGAGGGGTGACCATGCTTAGTTGTGTCACGCAGGGCTTGGTGTTGGGATGGGTGGTTTGTGTTATTAGTACATTAGTGAGGAGTTGGAGTGATAGGGGAGGGGGGGAGGGTGGGGGTGTGTGATAGCATGCAGGTAGGGTGGGGGATATGATAGTTAAGATTTGACTTACCAGTGTCCATTCCTCCACCGACTCCTCCGAGGCCCTCTGGATGCATGATGGTCAAGACTTGCTCCTCCCATGTTGTTAGTTGTGGGGGAGGATGTGGGGGTCCGCCGCCAGTTCTCTGTACCGCGATGTTGTGCCTGGAGACCACAGAACGCACCTTCCCCCGTAGGTCGTTCCACCTCTTCCTTATGTCCTCCCGATTTCTTGGATGCTGTCCCACAGTGTTGACCCTGTCCACGATTCAGCGCCATAGCTCCATCTTCCTGGCTATGGAGGTGTGCTGCACCTGTGAGCCAAATAGCTGTGGTTCTACCAGGAGGATTTCCTCCACCATGACCCTGAGCTCCTCCTCGGAAAACCTGGGGTGTCTTTGGCGTGACATGGGGTGGTGTGGGTGATGTGTGGGGTGGTGTATGTGTTGATGTGTGTGCTGATGTGTAGTGGTGTGTGGTGTTTTGTGCGTGGAATGTTGTATGGGTGATGGTGTTGTGTGCCTCTGTGTGGTGGGGTTCTCAATTGCTGTGCTCTTTGTCTCTCGGCTTCCTCAAGATTTCAGGTTGTAGGGGTTTGTGGGTGATGTGGGTGTGTGTTTTATATTGTGTTGGGTGTGTGGGAGTGGTGTTTGTATGTGTATCAGGTGTGTGTATTTGGAATTGTCCAATGTGGCGGTGTTTTGGAGATGTGTGTATATTTTGAGCGCGGCGGTGTGTACCGCCAATGGAATACCGCGTTTGAAAGACCGCCGCGTGGATTCGTGGGTCGTGATAGCATGGGCGTGTTTCTGTTGGCGTGACGGTGGAGGAATTGTTTTCATCAGTTTAACACTGACCTTTGGTGTGGCGGACTTGTGTGGGTGTCTGAATTTCGGTGGATTCCGAGATGTGTGTCATAATAGCTGTGGCGGAATTCCGCGGCTGCGGCGGTGTATTGGCGGTCTTCTGCACGGCAGTAAGCGGCTTTTACCGCCAATGTTGTAATGACCCCCAATATCACAAATCCACACACCCTCACCTTCCACGAAGCACCTCACCCTCTGCACATCCCACACAGCACACACACATCACCATCACCATGCCCCCACAAAAGCACCCCTATTTCACAGATGAGGAGTTGCTGAATATGGTGGATGAAATTGTCAGGGTAGAGCCACAGCTGTTCGGTGCACAAGTACAGCAGACATCCATTGCCAGGAAAATGAAGTTATGGCGGAGGATCATCGACAAGGTGAACTCAGTGGGACGCCATCCACACACAAGGAGGACATCAGGAAGAGGTGGAACAACCTTAGGGGGAAGGTGCGTTCCATGGCGTCCAGGCACCAAAGTGCTGTGATAAAGCAGTGGACCCCCACCTCCTGCCCTGGAGTTTCCATCATTGAAGAAGAAGGTTTGGGCTATCCTGCACCCTGAAGGCCTCAGTGGAATCATTAGAAGACTAGAGACTGGTAAGTCACCTATACCCCCCTGGCACTAAGTACACTTGTATCACATGCATCCCAAATCCCTCTATCACTCCCCAAATCACCCCACCCCACACTGATCCCCACCCTCAACCACCTATACCCATTCACCTGCATGCCCGCACCACTCCACTAACACCATCCCAACGTCTGCACTTACAAATACACGTAAAGCATGTTGAGCATGAAGCGCTACGAATCCCACAATGCATCACTCTATAATAATCTAACAATACACACTCCCCTTCACATAGGTAGTCCTGCATTCTGAAGCATGCCAAATAGCACTCATTAAGCAGCAGTCAACAGCAAACCAGGAGATGTCAATGTCAGTAATGCTAAACAACTGATATGTCAACACATATCAGTAGATAAATGGCAAACTCACTTCATCTGGCTCTGATAATAATGTATATTCACCACTGCCAATGACATTCCTGGGAGCAGCTATCCTGCACCATCTCCCTGATTAGCCAATGTGAAACAGATATGGTAGATGTGAATAACAATATCTGCTATTGACAGTTACCACTGCAAATGTCAGCTGACAACAGGTGCTACGAAGACCCAGTGCTCCACCAGAAGAATGCCCCAGTGATGACAGCAACTCAGGATGTCTGGAAATGGAAGATCTCCAGGGCCTATCTGGGACCTCTGGTCACTCTCCCTCTGCAAGCCTCACACAGGGCATGCCAGAGCCCCCCACAAATGAGGCTGCTACAACACCTGTCACCCAACGCTCACAAACCAGTGTCTCCAAGCCACGTCAATCTACAGTGTGCCCATCAGTACAGGGCCAGGAGTCAACACCTATCATTCAAGACAAGGAAGGCGCTGGGGTAAGCGGGAGTAGGCAAACTGTACTGGGGACACAGGCACAGGGGGATAGGTCCAGTGGGAGGGCATCTATGGGACAAAGGGTGGGGCAACCCCAGGAGGCGACTAGCAAGGAGGCCATATCACAAGTCCTGAGAGCATACCACCAATCCCAGGACAGAATGGGCCAGATTCTGGCCACATTGCTGGAGAACCAGAGCTGCAGAGGCAACACCATCAAGAGGCAATGCAGCAGTGGCAGGCCCACAATGCCACCATGCCCTCCATTAAAGGGGTGTTACAGGAGCTGACCTCCATTCTGTGTGAGTCCTCCACCCACCAGCAGGCCCTTTCCATTAGCCGCAGTCCTGCCCGGCCCTCTACATCTGCTGCAGCTAGTAGAATGGAGCCCCTGCCAGATGACTCACAGGCCCCTAGTACCCCTCCCCCTGTAGCTGAGGAACCCGCACGCAAATGTGGCTGCCGAGCCAGACATCCTGCAGGTACTAAAGCCAAGACCTATCCCAGTGCCAGGAAATGAGCCTCTCCTGAACTGTCTTCCTTGTGCGCCACTGAGACACCTTGTAGACTTTCTACTGCCATAGCTCCATTTACCTATGTCCCCTGGATACTGGACCTGTACTACCATCTGTTTGGGCCACCACACTGATGATTACAACCACCATAACCTCACTCTTTTCACCATCCCTTCCTTTTTGTATTAACAATAAACACACTTGAAAACAGCTACTATATATTTGAATTTATTCTCTGTCAATGCAATGTTTGTACTACAATGAAACACTGACAATGATGGTAAACATCAGATTTCATCCATTGTACTGTCAGGTTTCAGGTTGGGCTTCTCATCCTCTGTGTAACTGCATGTCACCATTCCACATTCACACATCTTAGTGTAATCAGGTAGCAGAAAGGCATGGGAACTCAGTAGTCACCACTACAACACCTGTGAAATGTGTAAAATAGACGTGAGATACACAATACTACCAAATAAATGCTACATTTCATGAACCCATCTATTATAACAATCTACAATCACAGGCATCATTTGCACAAAATACAACACACTGCTAACATTTTCACAGGACTACACACATCACACAACCTCAGTATTGGGCTCATAACACATTCTAGGATTACAGCTTAGCTCCATTGTCTGTATGCTACCCTCTCCTGAATTGTATTCAGTGCTGGGGGAACAGTCAGGGAGAGTCAAACTACTGTGGAGCTGTATTAGGGAGTCAGTTATGAAGGTACCTTGCACACATCACTTTGTAACTACCACAATATCAGAGTTAAAAAATGGTTTGGGACAACTTTATAAGACACTTATAGAAGAAACATAGCAACAACAAGAGTACTTTAGCTCAATACGTCCCACCTGTACAGAAAAGTGTAGTGATGTAAGTAACTGAGACTGAACAGTGCTCACACTACAGAAAGGTAACTACCAGCAGACACAATGT